>NW_024581093.1:11223633-11361133 GCF_017639235.1 Corvus kubaryi | reverse complement strand
GTGAAAAAAGCTCACAAAGATTTTGTAAAAGGAAAGGAAAGGAAAAATTTTTGTAAAAAAAAAAATTTTCACATGTGACTTTCCAAAAGTATCATAAAGAAGGCTTTATTCACAGTAAGGCAAAATAGATGTTAATTGTTTATACTGTTGCAGTAATGGATAATTGTCACAGAAGCAGCTTCTTACCTGAAATAAATCCACCAAAAAATGTGTTTAAATTCTACTAATGGAAATCCATTTGAACAGATGGTAGGGATTCCCATAAATGCCTGGCCAGTTATATTTCCAGTAAGGATGGCTTTTTTCCCCACTACAGCTGGGATCAAAAATCCCTGGTGCCAAGAGGTGTATTAGTGGAGTCTTGCATTCAGGCTGCAGGATCCTGCTAAGACAGCTCTATTGTCTTGGGAATCCAAGCTAATACATTTTTATGTGATAGTACCATATAGTCACAGGACATCATTTAAGACCAGCTTTGGCATCTCTAGCATGGGCTGTGTTCCTTGTTGTTGTCCTGCAGTAAGGTAACTAACCACACTTTTTTGGAAAGCAGAGATAGGGATCCCAGGAGTCTTTGTTTCTCTCACTCTTTCCTTTGTCCTTTTGCTGTTGCAGGTCACATATAATAGAGATGTGCTTCCTATTGAGTGTTGTTGCAAGGAGCTCTCCTCTAGCTCAGGGTTCAAGTCAGAAGCTGTGGACCCATGGATCCTTACTTCTCTGGAGTGATGGCATTTAGTATGTTCCCAGTGTGGGGATTTAAATGAAGAATACAGAAAAGATTCTACATCTCAGCAGAGGCTGGAGATAAAAATGACATAATAAAATTTTTTGCCAGGATGATTTTTGGTCTTGTATTCTCTAAATGAGAACACCTGGTCTTGCTGTTGCAGAAGTGCTGGTTTGTGCTCAGGAGCACTTCTACTGCAGAACAGATGTCAGAATTTGACTTCTGTGAATCACCACTGACTGCAGCATTTTGAGGCTGTGTAATCTGAGCTCCAAGTTTTGATATTCAATCATGAAGTGAAGCTTGGACAAACTACTGAAATGTCTGTGGTGTACAGTAGAACACAATGTAGAAATCCTACAGAGTCTGAGTGAATTAGCCTTACTGAGAAAAGAGGTGTGTTGGTTCAATCATAATCCTGTGTCAACAGCTCAACATCTTTTGGAACTGGAGTAGGCATCTCCACACAGTGCTATGTTGTACCATGTGGGTGTACCAACTCCAGGCAATCTTGCCTCAGAAGTATTTTTGTACTCTCTGTTCCAAATACACAAAAGTATGTCGTATGTGACTACTGAGGACACTGAAATTAACCCTCATTATGGATAACACCCAAAGACCTGCTCCTTTTGTCAAACATGTCCATTAGAGTTTTCCCAGCATCTTGATTCAGGCACTGTTAGTATTGCAAATAGTGATTATATGACTGGCTCCCCTAAGAGCTGACCAGGTCATGTGATTTAATTGTCTGGTTTGTGTTTCCATTTGCTCTCATTCTTCGTGGAGGTGAAATGAAATCTGCCCAGTCCAGCTGTTGATCTGTCAGTTAGCTGAGTAAGGATGCACATTTCCCCTCATATGATGTAAATGTTAATTCAAAAACATTTCCAGATTCTGATGCATTCTGTAACATTCTCAGTGGCATTAGATATGTTAAAGATTTTAACAGTTTGACTGAATAATATGTGTAAGTCTTCTAAATCACATCTGTGTGACAACTGAGGGATTGTTCCTTTGTCAGTAGTGCCAGATTTGGTGCAATGGTCTGGATTGTATGGCAGGTTCCTAGTTGTTGGCCCACTTTTCCAAAAATCACTGCTGATGTATTCATGAAGTCTATCTTTTAGACAATGAGAATGAGAGTGATTGTCAGAAAGGGCCATCTTAAAAATATACGTTTGGCTTATCTCTATTTCTTCTTTGAATTAAATCAGCTGCATCAGCATGGTTCTTGCCCCTTCCTCATTGTCTCTTTTAACTCTGCTGTTTAAAAATTGTTTTGGTCTGCTTTGCTGTTGTGCAGCTTCTTGGGGTTGAAAATTGATCTTTTTTTTCTTTTACTCCTGTCATCTTCCCCATCAGGTGTCTTAAGGTTGTTTGCTGATTTAGCTGCTCTGTATTGTGGCTCACACCCTCATCACCAGTATAGAATCCCTCCTGCTGGAGTAAGGAGAGGAGTCAAGTGAAGGAAACACAGTGGTGATTCTTTACTGGAACAGCAGATGTAGGTGCTTTTCAACTTTTAGACAGGATATACTTAGGGTATACAAACAGGGACACTGACTGAAAGTCAACCATCTTTCCTATTACTGATAAAAGGTTTCCAGTTAGTTACTTGTGTGTTTTATTGCTATGCAGAGATGGCTGTTTTTCCCTCCTAAATGCTGTAGACACCCCATTTCCTTGATCTATGAGGTATTAATTTGCTTTATCTTTTATGATTTTAGACAATTTCTTCTGATTTTGTTTTCGCTTTTCTCTCTCTCAATGTATTTTGTGGTCTTGCCTTTCTTTCTTGTCATAGAAGCCAAACTAAGGGGAACTTTGCCTAGAAATTTGCCTCAGAAGCACCTCCTTTGTTTCACCAGGGCTGTCTCCAAGACCCTACAGTATTCTTGTCAGCTATGTGCTTCCTTTGTTTGTCAAATCTTTTTATCTGAAACAAAAATCTTTAATGTTTTCTAAGATACCATTTTTGATGTTTTGCTCTGGAGTTGTAAAATTGCCATGTTTAATATTTATAGGTTCATGAATTAATTAGCTGGGAAATGCTGTATAAGGATTAGTGCACTTATTAGGAAGAGGAGACACACAAGGTTCTGCCCTCCCAAGGATGTGTTTTAAGTGTACACTTGCCATGGAACATGCTGGTTTGAGTTTGCCACTAGGTATTGTGGCACATGGATTCCAGCTTCTCCTGTGAAATGAACTCAGATTTTCTTTGAATTCTTATGCAGAAAGAGAAACATTTTCACCCTCAAATTATGTCATCTTCAGTGACTGCATCACTAATGACAGCTCTTGTCAGACTTTTGGCCTGAACTCCACTATTGCCCACACAGAAAGTCTGTGACCTGTTTTTGAACTTGACTGAATTTGGGGGTAGCATACTCAGTGGGGTTCATGGTTTGGTTCCACATTAACTCAGGCTGTAAGCTGAGTTTCCATTTTGGTGTGAAAACCCCTTATCATTGAAGTTGTGGTTTAGTCAATGCAACAAAATTTAAATCTAATACTGTCACTTAAATCTGCCTTTAAAATGAAGTAAACATGAAACAGTTCTGCACCTGCTCTGTCCCCTTCTAAAATGTAGGAGTGGGAGGAGGGCTGGAGTGTTGTAGCTATCAGAAGTTATGCTGAGGTCCAAACATCTGGCATGGGCTGCAAATAAAATGAGACAAGTTAGATGGCATGTGAGGTGCTAAGAACTTGCAGTTCCACTTACTTGGAGTTCAAGCTTTGGGTTTGTTTCTCTTTAATATCAGTGCCATATAATTTTGCATCTATAAGGTAAAATGAATGTCTCCCACTGAGATCCGAGCACTCTGTGCATTCTTTTTCCACTTGAAACATTAATATTGCTTTGCTCATCTGTAAAATGGGGCCAGTAAGCTTGTATACTTAAAAAGCATGTTATGAACATTAATGTTTACATGTTATGCAAATTTAAACTCCTCAGTTTGTTTCTGAATATGAATTTAACATGCATACTCTTCTGGATGTGATTTGTCTTTGTGTCTTTTATAAGGTTGAGGACAGAGTTGTAATGAATTTTAAATAGTAGAAAACACTCTTTCAAATCACCAAATCTGTCTTTTTGCAGTTACTTTATTTTGCCTGTCCCTTTTGACTTTGTCCTTCTAATTGGTTTTATTAGTTGCAATAACTATTAGATCAAAAGAGACTCTGATTACCATTTGTTAAATCTGTACTACACTAGAGAAAATCTCGGAGTTTTCTGTGCACCCACTCATGTTCAAGTGCTGACCGTACTTATCTCTAACTGCAGGATCTTCTCTGCATTATGAAGTATCTAGGCTTGATTTTGGCCATTAGCTCAGGCTGAGAGCTGGCTCTCTACCAGCTATTTTAGAGCGCTTCAGTGCATTATTTGGTTGTTTTTTTTTTTTTGTTTAGTGGTCTGATTTTCCATAACAGTGATGAAATTTCAGTTCATTTTACAATTAAATTTTTTTTCCTAAGTTATAACCCACAAGAAATGAGTATCTCTAAGTTTCCTCACAAAAATCCCCGAAGTAAGTCATACCTAGTATCTTTTAGTCCCTTACTGACAAAGTTTCAAGCAAAAACAATAACTTGGCTTTGACCTTCCTCTCTTCAAAAAGGAAGTTACTTCTGAGCAGCAACATCAAAAAGAATAAATAATTGTTTTTCTTTTTGTTGTTATGATATGGATCATCTGAGCAGTTAGTGGTAAGCAAGCCGTCTTTGATTTGTTTCAGACGCCCTAGTGCTTCGTCCTCTATTTATGTCAGCATGTTCCTGTTCCCACACCAGGAAAGTAGAATCCCTTGATTAAATTCATATTTGTTTTAATCTTTCCCTGTGTCTGATCTCAAGCTCAAAGATTCTAATGAAAAAAGTAGTGTATCCTGCTGGGAAGAGTGCTGATGTCAGACTTTAGTCTGTTTGTTCTGTTCTAACCTGATAATGCTGGAAACGCTCAGAACCCAAAAGCTCAACTCCAGCAGATTCTTAAGACAAAGATATTTTGATATTTCATAGAGAGTTATAAGCAAGACTTTTTATTTGTAGAGCTAAATAAAAACAAAGAAAAAAAAAACCCCAAAACCTTTTCAACAAATATTTGACGGAGCAATTGACCACAACAGTGAGTTTAATTAATCTGACCTCTATTTTCTTTATGTAAAGCAGGATTTTCCAAGTTCAACACTAAATCAATGAGAATAAGGAATACTAATAGGTGTTTAATTATGTTTATCTTTTGTAAGCTATATTAAGAAAGATTTACAATCATTTTCTCACTTATTCATTTTCATAAGCAGAAATAAGCTCAGATGCATTATGCCCTGTGCAATGACTGAAAGACTGTTTTTTTCTAAAACAACAAAACCTAAGGCATAGCCAGATGCTCTCTTCTAGCTGGAGAGCTTTGAGACGTTCCTGTCATTTTTCCCTCCCCCCAACCTTCCCCATACTTTCCCTCCAGCTGCCTCTCTGCTGGAGGTTTCTGCCCTAGAATTCCTGCAGGTGGAACAGAATGTGTGTGGTCATCATCTGGTCTAGTGTAAAGTCGGCAAACTTAGCTAAATTCTTCTCCTCAGTGGTCAAAACTAACCTGACTTATCTAAGCAGCTGAAGGGGACATGCCTGTCTCATTCTGCTGGCAGAGACATCCTAACAGTAGCTTCTTTTGGTAATACACATTTGCAAATTGAGTTGGCATTGCAGAAAAACTTACATAGAAACTTATGTAGATGATGGAGGCTGCCATGTGCCTTGGTTTATAAGCTGGCAGTGCTCAGCACTTTCAAGGAGATATTCAGTGCCTTGGAGAGGTCTGACTTCGTGACGAGATTTTTTTTTCTCTAAATGAATTGTACCAACATATGTGACATAGCAGGCCTTGGTTTTACCTATGAGCTGCAATGATACTCCCTTTTCTTCAGCAACACATATCGTAAGATCTGTGTATCTTGAGACTGGTGAGCATAGGGAATGGTAACATGCACAAAGGCATGGTGAAGTCTAATTCCCTCATCCAGAATGAGTTATTCAGAAATAGTTAAAAGACATTTTCTGAACCATTAAGTCGCATTTGAGTTTTTGCTTTAACCCAGAATCTCTAGCCTATATGGTTGTTTTCTGAGGGACTGAGGCAGATGAAGGTGGAAGGGAGTAGTTTCTTTCTTTATAATACAACATTGGAGTCAATATGAAAAAAAAAAAATAGAAGCACTTTCATATGCTGACAGAAACATGCCCCAAGATATGAACTGCAGGATACAACACTGCATGTGTTTTTTCTAATGGTCAGGTGTTTTATTGATGAAAATGGGAGCATCTAGGTACTTAACTGTTTGAATTCCTTGTTACGCTTTTGAGCATCTCAGTGTGGACTAAACAAATCCCGTCATAAACATCCATCTTTCAACTTGTGTCATGTTTTTATTGGCAAACCAAATGTGATGTGATGGTGCAAATCGGTTGAGTCTGTGGTTACTCAGTGTCGAGAGCCACCCAACAGCAGTGACTGTAATTATGGATGGAAGGGAGGTCTTTCCCTGCTGTAGGACAGCTGGTGAATGTCCTGAAGGGCTGTGAGGAGCATATGTGCAATACACTCATTTGTACTTGCAACCTTGTCTAGTTGATGTGCAGACTCTGGTCCAGTCTTTCTTTTTTGGATCCTGGCCAATATTTGCTTGGGCTAGCTATTTTTGGTTGTTTAGTTGAGTGATTTTAAGTTATTTTACCAAAGAGATTTCATATAAATAGGCAGAACTATACATACAGCTGCAAAGCATACAAAAGCTATACTGACCCCTCAAGACTAACAGAAATCTGGTACTTAATCTGAGTATAGACCTACAGTTGCCATTGTCAAAAGTGTCAAAGTACTGCTCAATGAGGAAATATTTAGAAAGGGTCTTTTGCAAAACTGTTTTAGAAGTGGTTGCACATAGAAAAACAAAATTATACTTTTAAGGTATAGGTTCTAGGTATTGAATAATAATTTTCACAAATCACAGATATAAAAAGTAATGGTTGATGATTTTTGCAATTGTGATTATTGGATTAATTCTTTCTCTCTTTTATTTTAGCTCACTATGGATTTTTTTTTTTGTTGTTATTTTTCTGCAATCTACCCAGATGGTTTTCTGTCCTCACTTGTCCCGGTTTTATTTTGGCAACACTGTAGACACTATATCCTCTGTAGAGAAACACCAACCTTGGCAATGTTCCTGACAGTCTTTTATCTCTCCCTATCCATATGGTACTATATTTATTGCCTAAAGTGTATTGTTTACTTCTAATAATTAAGCAATAAAATGAACAAGTTGTAAAATATCTTCACTTATTATTCGTCTATTCAGTGCTTATATGCAGTTTTAGTATGGGATCATTATAAAATGTATGGTGAAATTTACTTCATTTGAAAGAGACCAGTGATAAAAGATGCAATAGATTTCACCCCAACAAATATCTCAGTTTGATTATTGTTCATGGACCAGGCCTTTACACATGAGCAAAATGATAGTTTCTTAACAAAATTGTTGTGAGTCTTTACTGTTTAATGGTTTTTAGGAACTGCCACCCCATTCTCCCCCAGTAGTGTTGGATGTTGTCATTGTCTGTTTATTGCTGCAGCTTGGATTATTTGATTGACTGATATATGCAAACATGGAAAATCTCTGCTCTTATTAGTTTTCAAATCTAAAGCCATAGCTATATTGATTTGGTCTGATAAACATCTTAAAAGCCTTTGTTCTTATATTATGCATGTCATGCACAGAACTCTGCATGTCATTCACAGAGCAAGCATGCAGCTTCTTGTTCTGTGATTCTGTTTTGTCTTGAACAGTCTAGATTATGGATTGAATTCTGAATTTTATGAGAACCAGATAGGAATCTGTCCATAAATATCCTTTGAATGTTGATAGATCTTCAATTCTCCTGCCACCAATGAAGGAGACAGATTCTTCCCTACATGGTGGAGCTGACTGGAAAAAGTCTTGACATGAGCCTGTATAAAGAATCATGGGATACAGATTTTTGTCAGAAATTCCATCATAAAAGGGAAATCTCCCTTTAAAAAAAATTTTGTTAAAATAAAGTTATTTCCACAACAGGAGAGTTTTGTAAAACCATCAGTTTGCAACAAAATAAAAATATTTACTACAATTTTTTCAGCCATCTCTAACTTTGATGTGTTTTGAATATTCATTTTGTACAGCTATTTGTCTAAGCAAAGATATGACAACTGTTATTAAATAATACATCATTACATTGTATTTTGGAACATTTATATACTGGTATGGTGGGATGATCTATGACTTTTTCAAGGGTGTCTCTTGAGGCAGCTGACTCTCGCTATGACAGCTAAAATTGCATTTGCTACAAGAGAGGAAAAAAAGGCTGAAGCGACTCCACAACTGAAACTTTACTTTTACTGGATTCCCAACATAAAAATCTGAAATACAATCACAAAAGCTGCTAAGCTTCTGCTTTAACTAACCATTATAACATGAGGAATGATTCCTGCCACAACTTCTCATTGCAATGCACTGAAAACAGAGAGCCTATTCCTGTAATGTCAGAGCGATTGAATTAATCCAGTTATGTGGCTTTGCTAGGCTTGCTATTTTTGTTTCACTAAGTTTTCAACCTATTTTTGTCCATTTCTTTGTATATGCTATATGTAGGAAGAGAAGGAAGCTGCTCTCATCTTTAATTCCCAATGCCTCCTTTTGATTGAAGAACGATGTATTTTGAGAGTAATGAAACATATGAAATTGATTTTTGTTTTTGGTTGGTAAGCAGACATCATCACACAATAACTTTGTTATGAGTAAAAGATTTGAAAAATTATCTTATTTCCTGTCCTCAGCCCCCTTCTATGTACATAGTCTTGAAAAACAGAGCATGGAATGTAGATTCTGACAAGCAGAACTGCTATACAGGCCTGAAGACAATACTCAGTTTAAAAAACATGGGAAAGAAAATGAAAAACTACTTGGCGTAATTGAAGAGCTAGGAAGTGATGTTTTACATCAGTCATGTCTATATCTACAGGAGACACATTTCTCCAGTGGAGATTGCAGGCTAGATTTCCAAATGGGATCATGAAAAGTATGTGCAGAAGCACTCTTAAGAAGTAACAGAATTTATGCCTGTACCTCCCACTCACTGCTTTGAAAATCTGGCCTCACAAGTAGAAATGCTAAACTGCGTTAAAAATGTGTGGCTGGTAGGAATATAACTGATCTCTGAAAAGGCCCACATTAGAGTCCAGGCACAGTTTATTTTTCTGCTTTACTATCAAAATGCAGAAGATTTTGCGAAGTCATGGAGACTTGTAAAGCTTGAACACTTTCCTGTTCCCAACGTAAAGTGCATTTCTAAACCAGAGGATTTTACTGAATGACTTCTCCTCTGAGCTGAAGCTTATCCTACAGGTAAAGCTGTACCTTCATTTCTGCATATGCATATACCTTAAATAATGAGCTATTTAGACTTAATAGCGGCTTAAGCAAGTCATTGCTGGCCTTATAAAAGAACCAGAGTTCTTTTTCAACCTGCCTGGTTCTAACCTCCCACCCTTTCTTTCTTTGCTGAAGGAGATACTATCAAATGTTTGTTTCCCATTAAGTCATCACAGAATGTAACAAGCCTCTAACTTCCGTGTTAGCCCAGGTAGTTTGAGTTCCACAATTATTTCCCCATGAGCCACCATTTTATCAATAGCTCTGAGCTGTTCATAACTGTGCTGTAGGTGCTGGTACCAGACGCAGTGTTTCTGCAGAGTCCAACAATGTTCAAAGTAAAGGTAACAAAATGTATTTATTTTTACTCCATCAATATGAGAATCTAATTTTCTATGTGTTTTCATTAGTTGGCCAATATCTGATGACTATTCAGTCTAAATTCCTCAAAGACTTTTCTAGAAAACCATCCTACTCTGTTTGGCCTGTAAAAAAAATCTGTTTTCTGACTATGCAATTTTTCTTTAGACATTACTGGAAGGAATGTTGTTGGGATTCTTTTGTATTTGTATAAAAAAGGCAGAAAAAGTGGTGAAATGAATATAAATAGTTCATGATGTGATTTAGGATTTATGTCAAAATGTATGTATCACATGTCGTTAATATAGTTCTATATGTCAATCTCTGTTTTAGCAAACCAGTGTCACTATATGAAAACACTGACACTTTCTGTAGTATTCAGACCTTCGACGCGGTCTCACACACGTAGTATTTGACCATCAGTGTCAGTTTGGATTTTTAGTAGTGTTTTGACTTTATCTCACTTTAAGTTGTTGTTTAACTTTCTCACCTGCAATTGTAACTGAAGTTGATTTAGTCTGGACAGAAATGCATTTGGGTTGCCTATGTGACCTAAACTTATGTCTCATTAACAAATAATAGCTTTTTAAATGTTTCTAGTTTCATTGTTTCTAGTTGTATGACTAATATACCAGCACTTTAGAAGTTTTATTTCTATCTCTTGGCCCTCAGCTTGTGGGTGACTTGAGCAAGTTGCTGGCCTGCTCTGTGCATCTATTTTTCTTTCTTGCCTCTCTTGCATATCTGTTTAGATGACAAGTTTTGTGAGGCAGGACTGTTTCACAACATGCACCTGTCAACTGCATAGTGGTATGAGTGTCTTAAAAACTGCTGTAATGTGAATAATAACTTTTAGGATTTTCTTTTGTGTCCTGGATATTTTGTGCATTTTCACTCCTGATATTTGTCTGTTGCCACAGCTCTTCAGACACAGGCTTTGTCTGATCAAACTGTCCCCTTCCAGCTGAGTAGGCCCTCTTAAGCTTTCAGGTTGTTGCAACATCCGCTAGTTTGGAGAATCAAAGGACCCCTATACTTGGGGGCAGTCATGCACATAAATGTATATACAAAGACACGGAAATATTTCTCTATGTCTAGTCTAATTCACTTCCTAATTGCTCCAACAAATTAGTTTCCCTAGCTGAATGCAGAGTTTAGCAGATTTTACCCTGGTACACTGTGTGGAGGTAGCCATCATTGTTGCTGGATCAGTCCTTTAGAGTCATTAGGGTGTCCATTGTCTGGAGAGAGTATCTGCAGAGAGGAGCCAGCAAAAGACTCTTATCAATTCAGATACCAGAAGGCATCAAATACAGGTGCTTCAGTTCATATAATAACTGCAAAGCATGGTCCATTTTGGTGAGCTTCCTCTGCTTTATGATTTACTGGCTTTTTTCCCCCTCTGCTAATCTTGCCAACATTCCACGTTTCTCCTGATAATTCATTTAAACTCTCTATAGCCCATCATTCTCTTTCTTCAGTGTGTCTTTTTGCTTTTGTTTCTTTTAGCCACTCCTTCAATTCACCTGCCTTCCTTGCCCCACAGCAAAAACCCCCAGACCCTTACCAAAAGGGCTGTGTGCTCAATAGCAGGTGTATTGTTAAACCTCTCTCCCCATCCTTTGACTGTCCTGCCTGTTTAACTTGTAAGCTGTTTGAAGCAGCAGCTATTTTATGACAAGGTTTTGGCACAGAACCTGGAAGAACAGGACTTTTACTGGGAAGGTCCCTAGGCACTAAGCAGTGCACTATTTTTCAATACAAATAAATTGGACACACTTCGCATTCTTCATCTATTAAATGAAGAGAGTACCAGTTGTGTATTTTAAAAGCTTTTTAGGTCTACAGATAAAAAGGCTTTAGAAATGCTAAATATTAATTATTAGTAGTCATTAGCATTCCTGTACCTTTTTATCAGTGATCTCATTTGCACAGTATAACATACTCTTAATGGCTCCTTTTCCTTTTTTATTCAATGGCCCTCCTAACAAAGAATATTTAGGAATGGTAAGTGGAATTTTTTTGGAATTGGACTGAGATGTATCTGCTTTTTCAATTTAGCTCAGACATTATTTTTTCCACATTGCATATGTTCTGTGTCTGGGTTTTGTATGGCTGATGTTACAATGTCAGTGCACCTTAAAATAGGAGGCAATAATAGAAGACTGTGATTGTGAGATGTCTTCTCCTGTGTAAGAGGCTGTTGAGTTGGGCTCAGCCCACAAAACTGGGTGAAAAAAGATGCAGGACTCAAGAATGAACTGCCCAGTTCTATACGGGCAGTGCAATACATTATGTCCTTCTGAAAAGAAAATTGAAATGTAGACATGGGGTTCTTCCCCCGTTATCATACCACACGTATGGGCTAAATGTTGACCCCGACCCTAATTTTTCTGTTTTGTGCTGGTGGTCTAGCCACATGATTTCATCAATATCCTTAGAATGCATGTTTCTCCAAAAAAAACCAAAAAACAAACCTTAAATATGTGGGCTTTGGATGTATAGGTTTAAAGTCCTTAGCTACAGGAGTTTGCTTGTAGTTGTAGGCCCAATTGATTTGTTTAGGTAAATGTAGAATAACTACGGAAAAGCAGCTGCAGGCTCTCCTGTCTGTATTTCCACCTTCTGTTATTAAGCTTGAGGTTGTTTCTTGAGATAAGCTGCTGGTGGTAGTGAACTGGAAAGTAAGAAGTTGTGCTGCTGCTTACAGCGGGGACACAATTATTTGGCGAAGTTGAAATTTGCACAATATTTGGTAGCTTAGGTAGAAACTACTTATCTGAAAGATAAATGGAAATTTCTAGAATACCTCTTTCGTTAAGTTTTTACACACCCAAGCTTGTTACTAGTGCTAGTTCCTACTGCTGGACCTATTCCTGCTGCTCTTCTGTGCAGTATGGATGGATGTGCACTCATAGCTACTCTCATACCATTCATCCGAGGATCATCTACCACCAAGGATTTTAGTGCAGTAGACTAAGACAGAACTGCATTATTTAGTGAATAAACATGAGATAAATATTTTTGGAAAAGATTTATGCATGAAAATTCTGAAGTCACACTGAAAGATCAGTGGGCTTTCAAGTGGTGCTTAGGAACTTCTATCACTTAAGCAATTTGATAAAGATGTCTCTTTCTAAATTCCTTGTTCACTTCTATGTCAGTCTGGATGCATGGCTCTTGGTGTTACAGACCTCATTCATTATCAGGCATCTTGTGTTGCTAACCAAGAAGTGTTCATGGGGATTTATGTTGCCTGTATCTGTCTTAAATTTGTGCTGGAAAAGATACCCAGAAAGCATTAGACTGCTTGTTTGGTTTTGTACATTCATATTGCAGTGCACCTCCTCTCCCCCGAAGTATGTGAATGTTCTCTATCTATTATTTGTGATCAACACAGAACTTTTTAATCTTTTTCAAAGTGTAAACTATCTTTCAAAGAGTCTTGAAAGTTCATTTTATAAAACCAGATCAAATAGTCCTGACATTTTCTAGCTAGACGTTTAAAGGCATAGTACAGATGCAAAGCCATTTTTCAGTGGGTGATTTGCTGTAGATAAAGGGCTAACCTGCATCTATCATTATAAACACAAGGAGTCCAGCGTATGTCAGCAATGTCCCGGAGAGAAACATCACTTAAATGTTAATCCATTGCTTAAACTTTTGTGCCTTCTTATTTTTTCATGAAAGTAGGACTTGATATCAACTGAATTCCTCAGTTGCTTTTTAAAAAATTTGCCAAAACATAAAACTGCTTATGTTAATTTTTGAGTTTAGCCTAAGACATACTCATAATAATTTTCAAAGTGCTTACTCAACAAATATGCTGAAATCAAATTGGCAAATTCAAATCCAGGATTTAATCAAATTAAAAATGGAAGTTTTGTGTACCTTTGCACACAGACTATTCAAATGGATATATGTGCTGGTTGGTAAAAAGAATACACGAATCAAGGCTCATTGTCATGGTAGAGGTACATCTACTGCTCATCCCTGTTGGATTTCACTGTATTTTATCTAAAAACATTTAGTTGATTGAAGGTCTGATAATTATAATCTAAAAGTGTTAAACTCATTTACTGAATCAATAGGTAAATCTGAGTTCTCCTTTAAATACTTACAACAGGATATCTCATGCACTTATCAGTGGAGAAAATATTTTAGTGATTGCTTTTTCTTGCACACCAGCGTGTCGGAAACTTGGGCTGTTCCAGCATTTTCAAAGGAGGTGAACTTGGGCAGTACTTCTTGGGCTAAAACCATGCTGTATAGTCAGGCCTTTAAAATTCTTAAGGCTTTGACTAGTTGGGATGCTATTCTGAAAGAGCTGTCAAGGTTATGTGACAGTCTTTTATGTATAGAGAATTGGATTCTAAGTAATAATTTTTGCATACCATCAGAAAAGAGAAGGGTATCTATTGCATGCCCTTATCTGGCTGTGCACCAGAAGGCCAATCGCTGTGTCTGGCAGAGCAATACTGTATGTATTGTTTTGGAGTGACATCACTGTAACACCTTATTACCTCAGCAGCTGTATAACTGAGTGTTCGCATCCAGCTTTTGCTGTCTACTGAGCCCTTGAATCCAGCTAAGATTGCTGGACTAGTTAGTATTTTATGGTGTTACTTCCTAAGGATCTGTTAGCTTAATTATCACATTATGTCCTGAGAGATAAGGACACATTATTTGCAGTCACACTCGTGGCTGATTTGGTTGTGGCTCACAGTTATCACATTGTTAAATCAGAATCTTTGGAACATTCATGATTGTGTGGCCTGAATATTTCAGTCGCTTAACTAGCCTAGATAAGTTGCTCTTTTATATAATAGCCCATATTTTTTACATACTGCTGTGTTGAAAATATTTTCCAAACTGGTTAATTTCTGCATCACATTCTTAAATGCTAGAAGGAGATAAATATTATTGTCCCGGGTTTGCTAACAGGAAAAAGAGCAGGAGAGGTATTTTGCTAAAGGCTGCATCAGAAATTTGAGATGTATCAAAGGGCACGTCTGCTGTAATGATTGCTGTGTGTGCAGAGATACCTGTGCTTGCTGCAAATGGGACAGTTCAAGCCCCACAACCCATTGGAATGAGAGTGTTAAATCTGCTCCAGCTCCTCTGTGGTTAATGGCATTGCACTGTTAAGTGCTGCTAATCGGTTGTGTACTATTCTATCAGTGTGCTGCACTAACAGGGATGAAATGATTATTTTTATTGCTGGGATCAATTATCTGGTGCAGGTGTGACTGACACCATTATTTCCCCAGTTAACATGGAATGTTCTGTAGATTAATTCAGTTTTTTGGTTGTTTTTTTAAAAATAATTTTATAGTGAACACTAGAAAGAAACACAGCAATTCAGGGATTACACAAGAAATTAGCTTGCTGTCACACATACAGCCACAGTCTAACTCAAGTTTTGATACGATAATGTCCACTAAATGAAGCAGTGTTCTTGTGGAAAAAGGGTAAATGTGAGCATGTAATTAAATACATGCAATGTGAAAATTGATTTGCACAAAATGATTAAATTGAAACTATGCTGAAATTAACATTGTTTGTATAACTCTTTATCTGATTTAGAATAACTATCATATACTTTTCCTTGTAGATAATAGCTGTAATTACATTAACCAATAAACAGATCTCACCACAGTATTTATCTGGTTTGTCCTGGCAACAAAATGAAAAGAGTTGAGAGAAACCTCATATCCTTTCACTTAGTAAATAAAAGCTTGTGTTGTGTATATTGTTCCTTTAGAGCAGACACACAACTCTTTAGCATTAGACTTCCAGTTGCATGTGGTGTAGCTAATGGACACTTAGATTTAGTAGTATAACATAGATGAAAATAGCTTTGTGGTTGCAAAAATAACAAGAAACAAGTTAAATAGAATAACAGTTGAGACTTTGAAAGCAAATAGAAATGTATTGACAGGATGGGCTAAGGAATGGAAATTAGGTATGTTGCTTTTCACTTCAAATTATGAATTGGAACTAATGTAGGTTGGCTGCATTAGTGAGAGCCTGGCTGTGGAGTAAATGAGCTTTTTTCCCTGAACTTAAAAATATACTTTCTAATTGTTGATATTGTCAAAGAAGTTTGGAAAATTTGAAAATGTCTTCCATTAAAAAATAACTTAAAGCAGAAATTACCTTGAGGATTACCCTGGGATTCTTAATTCTCTGTGATATTTATAAGAAGAAACAAAAAGAAAATTTTGAACTGAACATCATTCCTGTTCAAAATTAATGTGTTAAAGGCTTCATTTAAACAGCAGTGAAAACAACTCTGATATCACCTGGAAAAAAGAAGAAAATAAGCTTATACGGTTTTGCTGAATGATAGTTTTTTCATGTTGTGATCTGAGAGGGAATTGCCATTTTTTTTTCTTTTGGTCCAGACCTGACAGATGCTGGTAGAGAAGTTACCATCTGTGTGGTCTGAGTGACAGATAATGTAGTGAAATAAAAAGCAAGGACGGAGAGATGTTCAGACAGTGAAGTCTATTAAGACTGTTGAATTACTAAAGCACCAATATTTGATCTGTCTAAGAGTTTCAGTGCCAGGCTTTGGGAACCACATGTATGATACACCTGGAAAAGTCGAATTGCTACCAGCAATTTATGTGAAAAGTAGAAAAAGGAAAAAGATACAGAGTGAATTTCTGCCAGTATTTTGGTCTGGCTAGAGCAAACCTCAGAGTTTCCAGATAGACTTGGGTTTGCAAGATTACCTAGTGTCCCTGAGTGTGTGTTTGAGGGAGTGAGTCTGTGTGTGCAGCTAGCAGAGCACTCTGTGCCATTAGGGGAAGGAGAGAGCTGCTCAAGTGGTTTTCTGTTCTCCCCCCACTCCCCTGCTTTTATTGGCCTAGATGAATGTTACAAACAGGAAACCAGATGTGAGACAGGGATGACTTGAAAGGACAGGTAATTAATATCATCTGCCTTAACTTTCTTATCTTGATGGGCTGATGTTTACAATGCTGACCCCAGGGTGGGGGAAAGCACAACCCCCTTAATCTGAAATGAGACCAGTCCAAAGGCTTTCGAGCCTCAGAGAGCTCCGCTCCTCCTGTAAAGCGCAAAGAGTTTGATTTTGTGTGTGTGTGTGCATATGAACACTGTCTTGCATGTCTATTCCAACAGCAAGCTCTTTTAACTTCCTTTTCACTAAGTAAAAGTATTAATGCCATTTTCATGTTGGATGTTTCTTTCTCTTTTTAGTTTTCTTTTGCTTTCAATTTGTTTTGCAATGAATTCATGTTAAGTGACCAAGAATTGCATGGGGGGGAGGGGAGGACAAACCTGCAAAAACCAGCAGCATTTCCAATAGTCGATATCTCTCAAGAAAAAAAAAATCACCTTTTGCACTTAATTATTTCTGACATTTTGTCCATCATGTTGTAATGAGCTTCTTCAGAGGAAATAAAAACAACTTGTCTCTTTGAAAGTAGAGATGCAACTATTTTTTGTGTGTTTGTTATCAAAACACAAGCTGTTTTTCCTTCCTCAAAGGACGCCTCGCCGTACAATGGAAGAAACATCAAGAATTAATTTAGACAGCATCAAGTTCACATGAAAGAAAATACATTTCTTTAAAAAGATTTTTTTTATGGGAAAGAAAAGATGTAAGGGTTTAGCAATCTAACTCTTTTCCACTGTGTGCTACTTTCTTGGCATAGATGTAATAGTAAGGAACTGAATGGCAGATTTCATGATAACAGTCTAATTGTGAACAAGGGGCTTGAATTAAGTTAAGTCATTTGGGAGGTCTTTGATAATTCCATATATTAGCAGGACCTGGTACATTTTCTGGTTCCCTACACATTTCAGAATGTGTATCTGACTTTGATCATTTTACTGTGTTGAGCATAAACCACAGACTAATTTACTATTTGCTTTGAGTGGCTTTTTATGTCTTTGACAGTTTTTCAGAATCAGCAATAGAGTTTCTTTTCTAATCCAGTGTACTGGAAAACAATGCCATTTCCAGTTGCAGCGACTGAAGTAGGACCACTAAAAATGTGGGATGGAGGCCCCTGATTGGCCGGGTATTTAGAAGATTTCAGAATATCAACTCATTGGTCATGGGACATAGCTATATGTATGCAGATGCAATGATTGGGAGTATTTTCATAAATAGGCTGTAATAGCAATTTTTGTTTTATAAGCCACAAGGTTGTGGGTGGTCTCCACAATTTTCTAAGCCAGAGATTTCAAAAAACCCACCACTATATTTCTTTATATGGTTTGCTTTCATTTTTTTCTCAGCCTAGATTCTAATATATTTTGATAAACAAGAATTTTAGTTACAAGTTTACATTTTGTTCTTCTAGTTTATGGCTTAACTGAGTTTACTACATAGATGTGGTAAAACATCTATGAGGGTGAAATGATGTAAAACAAATTTGTGTAGTGAACTTCTGCTGATACCATGTCAGAAGTGCAGTCTTGCGTTGTTTAAATGCAGTCAGCCATTTCACATCCTCTCAGATATGTTTCCTCTTAGATTGCCTTCACTCTGAACTGTTATTTACTTATAGGTATTTTTCATTAAATGATGAATGAATTGCTCAAAGTAAGAAGTGAAAAAAGAAGCCCAACAACCCCCCCATACTCCTTTCTTCACCAGTGTGTTAGCAAAAGGACCTAGTTATTATTGTATAAAGCATTTGTTTGCCAAGAAAAGCTTTGTATTCCAAGCTTGTTTGCCTTATTATTGTCTTGATACTTTATAATGATTATCTTCTTTATGCAATTGTTGTATTTACAGAATTTGCCTTTAAGATTTCAGCAAAAGGATGATATCATAACTAAATGTGTCCTAATTAGTGCGACAATTTATTATTGAATTGGAGTTGGGATGAAATAACAAGTTGACACAGAAGAGTACCAAGCTGGGTTCCTGGTGGAGGTGATCATGTTCACTTACTCAATCAGAATGCAGTTTCCTTCACGTGGGCCATAATATTTAAAGAAATCTAGAGGACTTAAGTGCTTAAATTTCAATCAAATTAAGAACTGCCTCAGACAGTCTTCAGCTCCTTTAGATTTTGAGCAGCCCAGCCATTTTTTTTTCAGCTCTGGGGGTGAATCCTCATAGGCAGCACACTTCTGCATCCATCTGGCATGGAGCAGGTTGAGAGTATAAAGATGAAGAGATGGTAAAGCCTGCTTTAGTCAATGAAAGTAGTATGTTAGGTCTGAGCTTAATGCTGCATTAAATCATCTTGGTCTGAATAGTTACCTAAGTTATTTCACTTTCATGGAAGGCATGGAAGGAGGCAATGAGTAGGCAAAACCTCTATTTATAAAGGCAATAAGGACTCTATTTTCAAAGGTGTTGAGGTATTTAAGGTTGTAAATGGAACTCCAGAGAGTAAACCAGATTCAAGATGGTTAGCTACCTAATTCATATGGAATTCTTTGGGAATTTATGTAAATGGGAAAGAGTTTGACGGGATACTTAACCTCTGATGGAAACCTACTTAGAAATTTAGTATGCTTTGGAAAGGGTATGGACAGCACTGACATCTTAAGCAAGACGTGAGAAAGCAGCTGCCGAATATACACTTTGAGATGCGTGATTTGATCTGATTATAGAAGGTATAGCTATTTACTTGTTTTATTTTACTTTCAGACTGGTTAGAAATTGTGGAAAAAGTAGGACAAAAAGTTCATAATGAATAAAACAGTTGCTGAGCCCCCACAAAGAAATGTTTAACTTTCAGTATCTTTGACTATAATAATAATAAATGTTTTCTTTTCTTCAAAAATTACTTTTGGGATGGTTGTCAACCCAACTGACACAAACTTGAAAGTACTTAACTGTCACTGACTGGGGGTTTTTTACAATAAGAATATCTGATAATAGTAAAAATTCTTCTTTTATATCCTACTTGTGTGTTTTCCCTCTGTAAATGTAGCTTGTTAATTAGTTTTATACACCTGATAATTCATGCATATTGATTACTTTTTCTCTTTGTAAATCATAACATCATAGATTTTGATGTTTCCTTAATGATTTTCCGTTCATTAAAACTTATGTGATTGAGATTATCTTTTTTTTTCTTGAATTAAATACTAGGGAAAATATTTTAATCTGTTTCTGTGTGAGAGAAATGCAAATTTATGATGATGGTTTTGGTTAAGAAGCTGAAATCTTCAAATATCCCATCTGAATTTATGTATTTATTTATAGTTATAAGTAAATAGTTTAGATTTGTTTCCTTCAGTAATATGAGCTGGGTTAGTAGAAAGGTATTGTAAAAAGAAGAGGACAGGAGAATATCCATTTAAAAAATTGAACAGTGCTCCATATCTCTTAATATAGATTGTTAGAATGGGATACGTGAATGATATTAATCATGTATCCTGTTAAAATTCTTGTTATTAATAGCTAACCACTGCATAGATAGTTTGGGGCTAGAAAGCTGTACAGAGCATACAAATAATTCTTGCATGCAAGATGATTTTTGTTTGGTTTTGTTTTTGCAAAAACATTCACAGAATGTGTATGCTGAAGGTATGCAACATGAAATTAAAGCTCTATATCAAAATGTTTTTCAGGAAGATGAAATCAACCAGCATTGCATAAACTTGTTCAGTAGGATCTGTTTTCAACAAAAACAAGTTTTCACAATTTCCAGATTTTTACTTTCCTGAATTAAACAAATTGATACCTTAAATTAAGCTTCTGATTCTTCTCTTTGGAAATCACTGAGGTCTTACAGACGATTTGAGATCTTACCTTTATTATTTTAGCATAGACCAAGTTTAGCAATGAGAACAGTTTTGAGATCTGCTGTCCAGAAGTAAGACTTGAAACAGCACAGAATATTCAAAAATTAAACTTCATTTTTTTTTTGTAAGGCTCTTTTCCATTGATTTGTCAACACTGCAGTCTGTCTTCTGAACACACAGAGAGAATGTCTACTTGAATCTTGACTGAACATTACACTTTTTAACATAGATTGTCTCCGGAGTCCTAGAATTGCCTGGGAAATGCATCTTTCATGGCGAAATGTTGAGCAAAAGAATCTTTGTTTTCTGTAAAAGCACCCTTGAGATCTGTAATATGCTAACAGGAATGGAGAAGCTTTCTTTTTGCTGGTAATAATGCTATCAGCATCTTAATTGCATGAGTGAGGTTTCGAAAAATGTAAATAAATAACACAAGTAATGAATATTTTGAGACTGCTAACCTAGATCTACAGCTGAACTTCAGAAGCAGAGAAAAATCCTGTAAATGGCAGCAGTTAGATGCTTTCTTAATTGGTCACATTAAAATACGCATGCTATCCGAAGTGAATGCTTAATAGGTGGTATGTTTTCACTGGAACTCCCAGGTGCATAGTTCTTGTGTACAGCCAGTCTGATGCTCAGAAAACAAATTTAGCTGTGTATCAGCACTGAATCCTGGTATAGACTTTTTCTGACTCAGTTAGGAACCTGTAATATTTCTTTTTTGGCAAAGAATTATTTCTCGTTCGCTCTTGCCTCCATACGGCTCTTCATCTCTGTGAAGAGATTTGCCTCAAGTACTAAATACCTGATTTTGGGGTGCCCTTCATTTCAGGAATTTATTCCTTGCGTTAATTTTTTTCCCAATATTTGTTTGGCTCTTCACCTTAGTAGGCAGCAGACGGTAAAGCTGGCCTAAAAGCAAAGAACTGTCCCTCCTGAATAAGTGTTCTAGAGTGTTTGAGGCTATTCTTCAGTTTATTCCACTGCTTCAGACACAGAGTAATTTCAGCTGATTATCTGTAGGTTTTATCATATTTACTGCTAAAGTGGTTAAGTGATGAGCTGCTACTTGGGGGTGTGTGTCTGTTCTCTCCTGTGTTTCCATGTAGCTATTTTTTATCTAGTAGTTCTCTTTCTTATGTATGTTGATGTCACCTCTGCTGAATTTTAGGTTGTTGATATTAGACCTTCACTTTATCAATTTAAATTCTAGCTCTTCTTTCCAAAGATAAACTGACTTGGCATTTCTGTGGGTTTTTATTTTGTGTGTCTTTTTATTTTTCTATCTTGCAAGTAGAATTGAAAATAATCAGTAGAAGAAAGCAGGAAGGAGCTAAGCTTCATGGTAACCTTTAGATTGATAAGGTATTGATGATAATTAGCTTTTGGTAATGGTGTTCCTAGAGCATCATGGGTCTGCAGCTCCTTCCTTTCTTTTAATGTTTGTTGATTCAGCAGTGATTCTGCAGCCCTCAAGGAGTTTAGTCCTTGCTGTAGTGAAACAATGCAGACTCAGTAGGAGGAATCTGAATCTGGTCATGGGCAGAGCTATTAAAGGTAAATTAGGAATCAGCAGTACAGTCCTACACTTGAAACACTGTCCCTGAATCCATTTTTGTCTGACATTTATTCTTTGCTCTAAGAGATTTTTCTGGCAAGATTGCTGCCAACATCTGAGTTGTCACAGAAGGAACTCCTGTTTTAGTGCCAGCATCTTCTGTAACCCCACTTTTATGCTCCTAGTAACTTGTTTCTTATCTTTAACAAGAAATGACAGTTACAGTGTTGGGCTGTCCTTGTACCTGGTACTACTTATTACCTTGATACTGTTCTTTGGAAGGTAGAAAACAGATCATGTTGGCTCCATTGTCAATGGGTAGTTCAGGTGAATAATTCAGAAACTAGTGCACATTCAAAGGAAAGGTCTCTTTGTGTCCAAAGAGATGGAAAACCCAGACTGCTCTACTGCTAAGGCAGAGTACTTCTCCCATTAGCAGTGAGGGAACTGACTATACTAAGAGAAAGTACATTAAGTCAGTGAGAGAAGACCTGGTGGGGACCTGGCAAAGACTGAGTTCCACAGAGGAAGGGAAAAAGCAGGCTCCACCTGCACAAGTGTCTTTTTTGCTGTGGAATTTTATGGGAACTCATTCAAATAACTCAAGTCTCAAGATCCCCTTAGTCTTGCAATCCTTTTATGCTACATTCTAGTAATGAGCAATAAAGCGGTCTTGCTCAATTTTCCTTCCTCCTTGTTATTGTTTCCTGTCTTACTTTGTATGTGACTGAAACTATTCACTAGGGAATGATATTCACAACCTTTCCTGAAGGAGTTCACAGAGGGAGTGTTTATAAGAGTCTTTAGTCTAGTAACATTTTTTTCATAATTAAACTAGAATTTTTCAGATCGAAATTCTTGAAGATTTTTCTGTACATGAAAAATCTAAAAATAAAACCAGACTTTCTTTTACTTACTCTCACATGTGCTGACTCTCCTGTGCTTTCTCTGATGACTTTTAGCTGTAGTATTTATTAGTGATATAGTGGAGTTCTGTAACATATTTGGAGTACGAAAGCCTGTGTTCAGCAAATTGCTTCAGTTAATACCATATCCAGTTACCTGAATGCTGGAGGTATATTTTGTTGCATTGCCAAAGAAAGCAACTAATAATACTTCTAAGAACTTTAACTGTAGGATATAAAATGTGCGGTGTGTCTGTTCTTGGCAATAACTTTAGAGGGAAAACCAGATATTAAGAAACTGGATATAATTTATTCTGTAGATGTGCCTGCTGGTTTTTTCAGCACAGGTTTGCAGTTCTTTCATTACAGTAAAATTCCATAATGTTCGTTATGAAGTATTAGTTGTTGCATAATCAAAGAGAACCAAGGTATACTTGAAAGTTCTTGTGGTGTTTTAGATTGTTGCATATAGATACTGCATGTTTCAGTGGACAGAAATGTTATGTTTGGATTAGCAGTCAAATAAGTTAGAGGTACTGCAGAAAATATTTATGTAGTAAAACAGTGTAAGATTCTGTGAATTGGAGGAACTTTATATATAGCACAATATCACTTAATCTAATATTTATAATTAGTTTTGTTTGCACAGGATCAACAGAGTCCCTTTAAGAATAGAGAGGTGTTTCTACTTCAGTCACAACTTTTCTTTGCCCGTGGATTCATTGTGTAACTCCTTTGAATCAGCTTAGTGGTCTGCAAAATGGCAACGGTAGTATCTACAACATGGGAATGTGTCTATCCCACAGTTGAGGTCTTACATTGAGATTTACATGACAAATGCATTTAGAAAGAACCCAACTCAATTTAAAATGGAGAGACCATCAGCAGAGGGAAAAAGAGATCGCTTTGCAGAAACCATAATTTGACCTTGTGGATTCTAAGGAAAACTTAATACCAGCAGTTCTTAATCTGTTTCTACAGAATTACACTGTAATTACAAACCAGCAAAGCTTCCCACTTTCTAAGTGCATATATTTTCAATTTAAGACTCTTACTACAAGTAGTAACGGGACTTTATACCACATGGGACTCCAGTGTTTTATTATAGTATTAAAACCTCCCAAAGCTTTCTGCCTGAGACTTCTAGATAGATAATGGTCTTATACAGTATTTAAAGACAAGGAGAAGCAGCAGGCACTGTGATGGAGACAGATACTCCCTTATATCACCTTAGTACCATAAATTACTTCTCAGTAACTTTTCCTCACTAGTAATTTTGAATAGCAAAACTTCAGCAATATTGCAACTACAGCATGGAATGATGATAAGACAGATAAGGGGTAGGGCATTCATGGATCTACATTTCAACTTCTTTAGCATTTGTTTCCTATAGAGTACTTGTTTTTTAACATACAGATGACAATTTTTAACATATTGATTTAATATATTGAATTAAAGAACTTTTATATTATGTGATGGTAAGTAAAAACTTCTTGAATTTGAGGTGCTGCAGAAGCTAACTGTACCTTTACCTACTGTGTTTCTTTTAAACAGTAAGAGTGAAATCTAGTCTTCTATAGTCCTTTGATTTGTTAAGGTGTTACTAAACAGTGTTGCTAAAATGAAACAATTTCTATTTTTTGTCTTAGATTGCAAATACCAAGATTTTATAGAGTAATTTTTGAGACCAGTTATCCTGAAGATATTTTTGCAATACATTTGGTATGTCTTCTTGAGCCAAACAAGTTTGGAAGTGTTAACATTTATCTTTGTAATACAATACACTAACATAGTGTTTTATCCCCCCAGTGTCTATTTAATTTATTTTAGTGAAATTGTACATAGATCTATGCTGTAGCCAAAGAATATTGTATTGCTTGGCTGTCGTTTGTTATATTTCCAACAAAAACAAATGATATTCTGTCATTTGAATGAAATGACAAAATCTGTAGCCAACTTGTATTGTTTATTTGTTCTTTGTAATGTTAGCCCTAAATGGATAAGGAATATACAGTTTCTGAAAAATTGTATGGTTTAGGAGGTAACCTTTTATCCTATTATTTGAGGTACTTCTGTAGCTAGGAAAAACATTCTTGGCTTTTTGGTACTCAAACTTGCCTAGTAGGTCTTGCCTTTCTGTATGCATTGCTAAGCTTTCTCCTTTTCCTTTTCCCTTCTTTTTCTCTTTTCCTTCTCTTTTTTTTTCTCCCGTTCTTCTTCTGAGATCCTGAGTAAATAGTGCCAGCAAACAAAGGACCTAGCAAGGTTTTATTCCAACCTCAGTGTCTGAAATATTACCACTTGCACCTTTCAACTCAGAAATGTGGCATCATTCTGATTTCACTTGTCCAGTTAGAACAGGGTGGCCATTCTCTGCTCAGTGACTAATTTAAACATTATCTGGGTTAAATCTCAATCTAAGTCAACCACTATCTCAGCTATGGTGAGAGTCTCTCCCTTAGTTATGAAGATCCACCCACAGAAGGGTCACTCTCAGAATTTTGACTTTATCTGTTCTTTGTACTTTATATTTCCTCCCATGAAAAGGCTTTCATTTGCCTCTTTCCCCTGACATGTTTTTAAATGACTTTGATAAATCTCTCTTTAAATTTGTTCTGGCATAAAGTTTCCTAATCTTGTAAAAACTCTTAGAAGTTCTTGCTGTGCTAGTTTTAAAATGGTTCTGGCTTGGTTGCAAAAGTATTATACAATTTACTGAACAAAAGTAGATAATATAATAGAAATACCCAAAAATAATAAATGATGCCAAAGTATTGAGGGATAAATAAGACATAGGTGCTCTTCTTTTAATATTACGAACAATCCTTAATAGGCAATTGGAAAATCCCATGAGCTGTTCCACATCAGAGGACAGTTTGTGCAATTCCCATTCAATTATTCCGTAAGTAACCATTTGTAGTAACAGAGCTACAACTTTGTAGTAAAGTTGCAGTCAAAACATGCATTTCCAATGTGTGTAATAAGTACAGAAAAATTAGTAAGGCAAGCTACTTAATTCCTTTTTTTATATACGGTTATTTGTAGCTGGAAATTGTATGGCCTAATTGACATGAAAAAACAATTTTACATATGGTGGGGATGATTTTTTTTAATGAAATGATTCATAACTTCTAGTAATTCATAGCTAAATGGGTTCACATAGCTAAATGCTTTCAAAAGCATGTGTAATTTAATTTTGATTCATAATGAACGCATACAGTCCTTTAAAAAGGGAAACTGTTTTTGTCATCCAGGAATACACCCATCTCCAGGCCAGTGCAAAATAACAGAGTTGGTGAATGAATAGAAAGCAGCATCATCTTTGCCATCATAAGGTCACTTTTTGGTGAATTGCAATTGTAATTTGAAATGTTGGGAAGAAAACAGGCAGCACCGTGCCTTGTCATCCCTAGCGACCTATTGGCAGCTGCCTGATCTCAGTGCTGTGTGGAGCAAAGCGTGCCTGAACCACTGACCAGGTGTTTCCATCTCCACATCCCAGCTTTGTGCAATGCCCCAGGTGGAGGTCAGATGTGGGTTAATTTTCAGACCAATGGCAAATGAGGGAATGAAACATCAGAAACAATTTATACATGTAGTATATGGGCTGGCCTGCATACCTCATGAAATCATGAAGAAAATTAAACCATATCAGTACAGCACCTTGTGTTTGCACTTTGGGTTCCACTAGTAGGGCATATGCAGAAAGAAAAAAAGTGCAATGTTTAATCTTCTTTTACTTGTTACTTAATTTTGCATGCAAATGTACAATGCAATACAGCAAATATTAAATATATATACTAAACCACATGAATTCAAACCCCCACTTATTTTATCAATTGCTTAAGCTCATTTGATCATAAGGGACAGGGAGACCAAACAGCTATAAAAGAGCTCCATTTTCTATCAACTGAACCAACCAAATCCTCCTTTGATCTGTTAATCCCAAGTTTATAAGGTTAGGAGATAAGCAAGCGTAACTAAATTCCTTTTTCTTTTTGTCCACCTAATAGTCTATGAAGCAAAGCAAACATAATAAGCTTCTTTGCTGCTTTTCAGCCTCCTCTTGCTGAATAATTCAAAAAGTGCATTACAGGTTTTATGAGTACAACTGTACACACAAGCAATGTTCCATGATTTTTTGCATGCCTCAAATTTGCATAGATTATATTTTTATTTTGCATTTCTGACACAGAAGCTGACTGCCTACTCGTTCTTGGCTTTTTATTAGGTCTTTGATGCTTGCTGGAGGAGAAGGCCTCTTTTGTCTCTGATAGCCTTAAGGCAGATCTAGGTTAGCAAGAAAGCCAGAGGTTTCAGGCTTGTTAAATGTCACAGTAATGGCTGTCTTTACGCATTGAAATACCAGCCTTCTTCTTTATAGGAAAATGAATCACATTACCACCAAGGGAAGGAAAGCCTTTGTTGGAGGAGACTGCTAGTCTGCTGCTTAAGAAGGGGATTTAATTTTCCCCTCCAGGCTTTTTGGCCAGCCCACTACAGTTGCCCTTGTGGAACTCTGATATCATAGCATGGGAAGGATAGCAAACAAGAAAGAGCAATTAACCATTAATCATACTCATTTTGCATTGGATGGACAGACTATTTAAAATACTCTGTGTATTCAGTACATGAGCAAGAATACCCTGTGTGGACAAAGCATGAACACATAGGGTTTTATTCCTGCATTTTGGCAAAGCATTTCTTGTTTAATTCTTATTCAGTGTCACTGAGCTGGTGTTATGCATAGTATTTTTTATTAAACCCTTCTTGTAAGTTTTAGTGCACAGAGAACTCAATTTAAGATTTGCATTGCCTACAAAGTGCTTGTTTTTAATTTCCCATAAATTGGGTGGATTACTTTAAATGAAAATGTAAGAACTGCATACTAATTCTGCAAACAGAAAAAAATTGTTCAATTGTTTATAATGTTTAATATTTATGGATTTATCTGTTTCACAAAATAAAGAATAATTGATTAAATTACTATGTTTTTGCATATATAATTACATATTTTTCTAGATAAACTGTAATTACATTAGAATATAGGGAATTGAACTTTATTGAACTAAATGGAAGTGTATATGTATTGAGTATTATGTCAAATACTATTTTGAATTAAAGGAGGGTTTTATTCATTAAATAACAGAATTATCACGTGTGCTGGGGATGTTTTAGAAAAGGTAAGTTTGTCAAGACCTTTTGCATTCAAGATCAGTTTGCTAAAAAAAGAAAGTACTATTGATAGGCTGTGAATTGACCTGATTGCTTCTAGTTCCCTGGGCCTTTAAGTTCCTTGGACTGGTAGGTCTTGTGCTTCTATTCAAAACTGATATTTTTATGAGAAATGAGGAAAGTTAGTTATTCTGCTTTTCCAGTCATATACCTTTGGATGAATTTGGCATTGGAGTAGTTACTTTATCTGAAAATAGAAAGAAATAAAGCATCTGTTGTTTATCTAGTGAAAGAGCTTCATTTGAATGCTGTCCCAGGTACTTTGATCCAAACAATATCCTTTGCCTTCTGAGCTGCTGCAGTGAGGTTTGACTCTTTGGACTTGATTTATGAACTTCCCTGAGATTCACCCGGTAGAGCCAAAAAAAATTCTAGTAAGAGACAAAAAGTGTCAGTGCTTATACGGCCTATATCCTTATCAATCTGCATCCTCCTGCTTTCCAAAAACTGTCCAGAGCCTCTCTGCTCCTTTGTTACTGAGAAGAATGTGGTCTTCTCATGTTTGCACCTGTGTCGGGAAAGATGCTTCTGTGTGACTTTTGTGTGCACATTTTCTTGGTGAGGAAAGCAAGAGATCGCAATAGTATTTTCAATTATTAACTTTCTCACACAAGAGGCATGCAATATCTGTCTTAATTGTTATAGATTTGACAGTCATATGGTTAAGATTTTTGAGATTCAGAGAATTAGTTCCTAACTCTCCTGCTGTGCTCCTGGGTGATCTTTGGCAAGTCAATGTATTAGTTCCCTAATTTAAAAAAAAAAGATTAACGACTTCTTAATCTCTGTGGCATGAAGATTTTTAGATATACCATGAAAGAAGTGGATTTAAGGAGAAATTTAACTGAATTTAAGTGGCAACGTTGTTTTCCACCTGAAAACTTTCATACTCTTAAACTGTGTTCTCCAAACACAAAGGCTAGAGTTTTGGTAGGAGAGAAAGCAGAGGTTTGGTCTATCTTAAGATGATTCCAAAACCTTAGATTTTGAGGAAAATATCTACAGTCATGAAACTCTCAGAGACACATTTGGCATTATTTTTATTATTTGTGTTCAGATTCCTTGTCCAAGAAACCAAATAACAGGTGAGTTGTCTCCTTTTAATGCCTTGGTCCTGTGAGCCATTTCAAAGGGAACGCCAGTTAATTTTTATGTGGTGCAGTAATTCCACATTGTCTTGGCTGTCCTGAATGAATAGAATTCAGTGTGTGTTTGCTGAGGTTTGGCACAATATTGCTTGTTTTTCATTCATATGAATGGCTGCACTTCCTGTGGCAGTGCTGGCTGTAAACTAAACCTGAACTGGAACAGGCTGGAGCATGTCCTTGGGACAGGGTGAGGTCATGGCAAATGTCTTCCTTCTCAGCTGTTTTGCACTTGTGGTTTTTAAGTACCCACATCTTTTTACAATAAGAGGAACCTGCACTTGGATGATCCTGCCATTTTAGACATTGCTCCTGGCAATCCTACTGCTAGAAATGGGAAACCAACAGATTGCACACAGCGTTGGAAAATGGGGAAATGCCATGCTGGCAGAATTGCCATTTTATTAAGTCATCATGGTGTCATTTACCAAATGTGTAACCCCTTTTGTAGGGCTAACACAAATTGATAGATTTACTCTTTTCTTTCTTGTTAAAGGTTAAAATAGAAATAAGATCTTAAAATAACTCTGTAGATCATCTGTAAGTAGGTTTTCTGACCTTTTCTGACAATTACAGAATTTCTGACAATTACAGAATTTCGAGCTTACCTGAGAAGTGCTGCTGCTTCAGTAGCTCAGGATTTTGGTTAATTGATGTGAATTTGAATGCCTAATAGATCATAAAACAATTATCTTTTTTTTTTAGGCATATTTGGCCTATTGGTTTTTAAATTTTTTTAATGTACAACATTAATGTGTGTAGCTTTGAATGTTTCCTGATGGCACAGAAACATTTAGTGTCTGGTTCTTTGTTGTGCAATACTCCATTCTGTGGGTGTATGGATATTTTATCTTTCTGATGGATTATTTCTAATGTGTTAGTAAGAAAGGAAATTCTTAAAATGTACATTTAATCAGGATATGTATCTGCTAAACTCCTTGTAGCATAGGAAATTTTACCTGCTATACTGTAAGACACTAATGCTACTTTAAATATTGCATGCTATTTATTTTAATTTTCTTTCATTTTAGAGTTAGAAAGCACTACTTTTCTCTAATTTCTTTTACCTAGTATATTCACCACATAGTTATTTTTTCTACCTGTAACATTATTCAAAATTAACAAGTATATTTCTTTCTCTCTTTGCTTAGCTATTTTTTTAAAAAAAATTTTTTTGTTTTCAGTTCTACATGAGGACAGATTACTTGAGTTTCTGTCAATATACTACTGGTGCATATTGTAAATAAAGTGAGTAAAAGCTTTAATTATTAGATTCTGCAGAATTTGCTACTACTACTACTACTGTTTTGATTTGACCTTAACAGAGTAGTGTAAACTGTGGTGCAGATTATGTAGAAAGCGTAAGTAGTTTTCCAAGAAAGGTAAGACAGATATCTGTCACTATTTCAATATATGACTTTTAGTTCTATGTAAACCTGGCCAATGTGTGTGAGTTATCTGTGGTATGTTGCAGCTCTTTTTCAAAAAAAGTTATCCCTCTGAAGACAGAATGTAGGAAATGGAATAGGGGGAAAAGTCGGGGTGGAAATCGTGTTTAAAAACAGTAATAGAGAAGGCATGAGAAGGTTGTCAGCTGGGCACAGTTACTATCTCAGTGCTAGAAATTACTGCAAAAGCATAGCTGGAACAAAAAATCTCCAAATAAAGACTTTTTCTCCCCAAAGAAATAAATAAAGTGTTCACAATGTACAGATTATTTCAAACAGATAAACTTACAGGATTGCTGCTCTGGAAAGGAAGTTTCTTAAAATCACTTGTGTATGTTTTAAAATGAGATAAAGATTAGTTACTCACTTTGAAATAGGGAATACACTGAAAATGGCTTTATAAGACAGTGTCAATTATTTTTTAGTTTTATGTTATCTTTCTGTTCATTTTTAAAAAATATTGGTGGGGGTAAAGTGTTCACCCAGATTTACAGATAATTTTGAAGAACACTGTAGCCTACCAAAAAGGAATGTGCGAAGTTTTTTCATGATTTCCACTTCATAGCTCCAGATCTGTTAAAAAAAATACTACTTTTGTATAAGGCTTGGACAGTGAGATGGGAGGTGGATTATATGAGGAAATGTTTTCTTATCACTAAAATGCACAGTACTAAGTGATTGTACGTATAGGGAAAAAATTACTAGCTAGTTAGAAGTTAATAGCTGTATCAGCCTCTAATCATGCAGCTACAAAAGGTGTAATATCAGCTCCCAAATACTCACATGGAGCAGTTCTTTTTAGAATACTGAGCTTGTTAAGTAAACCTGTCTTATAATAGTAGCCCCGAGGTAATGATGGTATTAAGGTGATCCAAAATCTGTTTAAGACAACAAAAGAGCCTCCTGGAACAGGATCAGCAATCGTAAAGTACAAGTGAAACACAGTGAAATAATCTGTCCTTGCATAGAATTTATTGAATTAAAAACAAACAAAAAAAAAACAGCAAGGGGAAAACCAACCATCATACTTGCTCATTTTGAATACAGTAGAAAACTAAGGCTAGTGTTAAAAAAACCCACAAAAATAAGTAGTGTTTATTTTATTTGCTTTCAATTCAAACTTAGGCAACACCTATCTAATAGGGAATTGAAATAATAACAAATAATAATGTGAAAGGATATTGTGAATTATTTTTCTGTAAGAGTTTTTGCTGAATAGTTGCTTGCGTGAAAGTGTACAACCCTTCACTTACTCTGAAAAATTGCTCATCTATAGAATTGCATGTAATTGAAGAATATGGGTGCTGAATAGCTGTCATGTTATTTAATTTGGACAATGAAAAAGATCCAAACATTTAGCTTTTAGAGTAGAGAACAAAATATAAATGGTTGCTGTGAAATGCTGTAGGGTGCATCAGGTTTGGGGCTTGCTGATTTTGACCATGTATTTTTTAATAATGTATTCCCACATTCTCCTATTGAAGATAAGGAGTGATATTTAAAGCAGCATTCAAATGGTTGATACTTGAAATATAGTTGAAAATATCTGGTTAAAATGAGCTTAAAATCTGGTATGGATCACAAAGCAGAAAATCTGATATCTGCAATATGTCCCACATACAGAGATACATACATGTCTCTCTAGATATCAGATGGCCTATTTTAGGCATGCTTTAGTTCCATGGTTTAGATAACAGTCTTGGGATGCTCTTATGCAGTTGTGTTCTTGTGCTTGAACATAAGAATGCCAACAAAGCTCTATAAAAACAAAAAGGCTTTACAAATGCTGTGCACAGTATATATAGTATGTTCATATTTCTTACTTACAATGATTTCAACGTTAAGGCTAAAATTCACATTCATGCCTAGAAAACCTGAATTTGGGACCTTCAGCACAATGAGTTTTGTTGTTGTGTTGTTTTTTTTTTAAATTTTCTATCCACCTTTTTCAGTTTCTGCACAATTTGACTGATAAATGTGCACTGACTTTGTCTCTCGTAATTCTACTGTCTCCCTATCTTCCCAGAGAGCTCCCTGTCCCTCACTTTTACATATATCATCTTTACAGCTGTATGAGGTGTGGTGAGTTGAACTTGGAAGGAGTGAAGAAACAGTGAGACCTCAGTGCCAAAGGCACACAGGACACCTGTGACAGAAGGGCGAAAGCACTTCCAAAACACCATGCCTTGCCTATGACAATGTCTGTCTTCCCCTTTGTAAGAGGATTTTCTACTCTTTCTAAATCAAGTGGTGAGGACTAAGTGGATATTATGGAGTATACTCCTATAAACAGTCAAGTTCAAGCTCAGCTTTGCCTTGTTCAGAAACTAGAAAAGATCCATCTTTGTCTCACAGGAGTTCCCTGCAGTGGGGGAGTTCAGTGTATTAGGGCCTGTGTTGGCTACTAGTATTAAGGTGAAGAGGGGAGCAGGGGTGGGTATTTTCACTCTTCTTCCTGCAAAAATGCTGCAGGTAAAAGTAAGGAAGGAAATTTTCTCTGTGTCAAAAAAGGGAACCCAGGAAATTCTTTGATTAAATGACTCAGGACTGTGAAGTATAAATACTCAGCCAAGCCCTTCCAGTGTACTTCCCATTGGATACAATCTGTTCAGATATGAGAGAGACATCCTGGAAAAAGTTGTCCTTCAGTAGACCTGAAAGATATATTGCAAAAGGAACATAACCCCTTTGTGTACCTCCCTGCCCCTCTGTCTTCTCCTGCAGTATGCAAATCCTTTTTTCCCCTCTTTTCTTGCACAGCTTGATATATGATTGGCTCTTTCTTTCAACGTAAATCAGTGTAGATAGATTTTTCTATTTATATTCGATATCTATGCCTTTTCTCAAACACAGAGGGAAAACAATATAGTTCTGCCTGTAGGAGGTTGAATTTGTAAATATATATTACTTTGGAAATACAATGAGAGATAATAAAATATTCAAAAAGCAGCCTGCTCTTGTGGGATATTATTCTGCACAGCCAGGGAGCAGATTAATGACACTACACAGGAAAAAAAATAAGATATGCACAATAAAATATGGATTGGAGTAGCAATGTGGAAACTAAAATTCCAGTCCTGGCAGCCTGTGAAACATATGTGTTTCTACAAAGTTTATCAGCTTTAAATAACAACACTTAAAAGCTGTCATTATTTAACTGGCAGATGTGGAATTTTATACCCCAGGCAGCTAACTACAAGTAAAAAGAATTGAAAAGGTGTGAATGGGATCATCCTCCTGAGTAAGAATTAGGGTTGGTAAGGGTTGGTAAATCTTGGGCAAATTCTGAAGGTGTATTTTTATTTTTTTCAGGAATGTTCTGTGAAACATACTTCCAAGAGGCTAGGCTATGCAGGTACCAAAAATATTGTTATATTTGTATTAATTTCTATTTCATTTTATACTACAGAACCTAAGCTGTGATCTTTAAGTATCTTCAGGTAGAAGGAGGTAGGAGAGACATGTCAGAGGTGGTGCTATTTTGGTGGTTCCCAGCCATATTCCTGGGACATGGCACTACTCTGTGGTGAACCCGTGGGTTCTATTTGCCAGTTGGCTACTGACCCCTTGGACTGGGGCCACCTTACCTTGGATTCATACAGGACAATGACAAATGTATTTTAAAGATGGGAGTCTGTTGCTGTATCTTAAGTACTTGTCCAGTTGGGATGAAATTTGTGGTAGAACTCCCCCTCCAGAGTCTTCAGCCCAATTTGCATTTTAACCCTACAGGTGACAAGAGTTAACATTTGCAATAGTCTTTTGCAAATGTATGGGTTCTTTAGGCAGTTCTACTAGCACTACTTCTTGCTGACAGCTTCCTCAAATTTCAATGGCTTGATTTGAAAACTCTCCTTCAAGACACTTTATTTTAGCTGATTTTCCTGCCTAAAATTTCAATGGAAGTGGATGTGCTATTTTGGGAATAAGGGTAGAGAGAGATATAGCTCTGCACATAATGAAAAAATCATGATCCTGACATTGAAAAATGGATTGACTCCAGGATGCAAAATTCAGTGGGGAGAATAGTGTTGGTGTTTTGTGTCAGTGGTGTGCTATCTATTACGGCTGTGGACAGTCACTGAGCTCTCTGGCAAGTATAGATGCCCTCCGTGAAACCTGCTCGCTTTGCAAGGCCAGGCAGAGAATCCCATTTACTATTGCCTGGATCTGCACTTCCTCAGCAATTGCAGCTCTGGCCTGCTGGGGCTGGGCTGTGTCTGAACACCTCCCGGGGAGGGAGGCTGTTTTCCTCCTGCTCTAAATAACACATCTGTTTGGCCCAGGCCAGGCAGGGGGAGGAGGCAGCACAGTGCAAGAGTGCTGGGACACAGATTGGAGAGGTACAAAAGGACAGAATAATTATGAATGTATTCCAAAGCTGTTTGAATTATGGTTGTACACACAAACCTGTGTTTGATTGTTCCCCCTTTAAGAACGGTCGACCTTTCAGCTTTTTAATGTCAGTTTTAATGCTCACTCTCTCTATATTTATATATATGGATATACATAGATACACACAGAAATATACATAAGCACACAAACATAATTAATTTGATTTAATAACAGGGAGTGTTATATACAGTGTTAGGACCAGGTAGTAAGTTTTAATAAACTTTTTTCTTTTTCTCATAAATTTTGGTACGTGAGTAGCTGTCTTTAATCATGAAGCATTTCAGTTTAGTTCATGTTTTTCAAGGCGTATGTAGATTTTGAAACCATGTATTGTTACTTTTTAACAGTTTTTAAAATCTTTTATTTGGGGAAAACTTTTTAATTATGAATAATTTTAGTCCCATGTTATCATAGTCTTCTGAGTCTTACAAAATTGTAACATGTTTCAAAGCATAAACCCGAGGATTTCTTTTTTTATAATCCTTTTGAAATTGTTTCTTCTGTTCTCATAGTGACTTGCCTTCCTCTTCCTTCTTCTGAATATATTTCCTCTGTGCTACTGTATCAAAGAATTCTTTTTCTTTTTGCTGATTGTTTATATATTTGAAGATAGTGAAAGAGGAAGTAAGAAACACTGTACGTATAATTAAAGGCCTTTCCATGGACTTCTGGTTTTGAACTTCAGTTCTACTTTTGAGTAGCTGTAAGCTGTTTTCTGCTGCCAAGTAACTATCATAGATCAAAATGAGATAGGCTTGATTACTAATAAGTATGCATGGGTTTAAAGCTTGAATTGTCTAGAGCATGGTTTCTGCGTAATCGCTGGGAGTTTAGAATATACACTTTCTTTAAACTGTGTTACAAGTATAATCCTTTGTTGAAGAGCAACTGCAAACACCAATTTAATCAGACAGTGCTAAATCTTCTAGAGCTGCTCAAAAATGCTCTGTAGCATCAGGATGGGATTCTTATAAATGTCAATAGTCATTACATATCTAGCTCCCACTGAATAAGTGTTTTTTAAGGTGTCTGATGATGGAAAGACCCAAATCATTGGTGACTTTTGCAGATCTTGAGCAGAGAATAAATTCATAAGCAGAAGAACAATTTACTAAGGGGAGTTGAAATGAAAATTAAACAGAGGTTGGCAAAACAATAAAACATCCCAGGAGCTGTATAACTCTACACGGAGTTACATAGATCTATAGCTGATAAGAATTGTTTTATCTTTATGGTAGTCTTTTTTAAGTGAATGGAGCTATGCTGTCTTGTAATAGCTGAAAATCTAAACCAATTTTGATATTTTCAGTTTATTTTTGTCAGTGTCATGCTTGTGGTTATCTCTGTGGATTTGAAAAAGACAGGGTACTTGTGAAAATCAATACGGGACATTATAAGAACTAAATTAATTACCTTTATTATTTATTATATTTCTACAAGATAAAAAAGAAGTGCTGGTGTAATGCAGTGGTAAATTCTGATAAGTGTCTTTATAAAATACTGGCAATTGCTCATATCTGCAACTCCTAGAATTATATAGAAACCTCTGTATGAAAAAATTTTTCTTGCTTGTGAACTAAATATCCATGTCCTCCTGTGGACAAAACCTTCCATTAGTAGAAGCTGATGTATCCCATTTTACCTCATCTGATAATATGAAAAAAGTGTTAAAAAATGCCTTTCTGTTGATATTGGGGATCTTCCTGACATCTGCAGGAGTTTAATATGTCCTCATCATGTATCTTTGCTTACACCTGTACATAGAATCATAGGAAAACCTGAGTTGGAAGGGACCTATGAAGATCATCGAAGTCTGACCATCTGGTGCTTACAGAAGCAGTTGTGTAAACTCACTATATTTGGTACTATTGCAAAGAGAAAAATTAGTAATAGTGCTGTTTGCTGGATGAATATAAAGAAAAAGTCCTCTGGGCATATTTCTGGAAGCTAAAATGAGTTCTTGGAATTAAAGTAGTTAGAGTTCTTGAGTTCCTTGCAGTCTCTCTGACAGGACAGGTTTGTTTGCTTTTTTTTTTTAAGGAAATATCATTTTTATGCACATATAGTCTTATTTTCAGACCAAAACTAGCTTTTCTTCTAGCAGACTGAAATCACATTTAATTCTACTGAAACTATTTTCTCTTTGTTGACAACAACAGCAGAACCTAGAGATTATAATAGCAAGATTATAATAGCAAATATATTTTTGTATGAAAAACAGATTCCTGTTTTACTGGGGAAAGCTGATAGTTGGTTAGTGAGTATTTCATAGGCATCAAATTGTCATACAAACCAACTGCTATTTCTATGACAAGTATGGTAGGAAAAGGAGAGGGGAAAAAAATGAAGATTCCAAGGGAAACAAACTTTCTTGGGAAATAGATCTGCATGTTTAGAGCAGAATTCCTAACAGACTAGCAGAACTCAGTCTGCAAGTATTGATGCAAGAAACTCAACAATTTAGGAGGAAAAGTGAGTAACTGTTTTCAGTTTGAAAGATGCTTACCTCTTCTACAGCTGGATCAAAAATAACAAACTGCCACTGATAAATTGAATTAGTACCTTTTAAAAGATAGTAGGAATTTTTTCTGGATAAGGTTGACTAATTATAGATTAGTTATGTGAACCACCTGCCAAGATGTTTGCAGAACTAAAGATGAGGTCAATGTTATAACTAGTTTGCTTTTGTGCTTTACTGGCTTACAGGAATCAATATTTCTAAGATTCAAGAAACAGCAAATGATAATCAGCTGAGCAAAATCATTCTGTGGAGTAATCTCTTTTGAAAAAAAAGAGGATAAACTTGGTAGTTAATGAAAAATAAGCTTCAGTTACTATAGTGATTACATGATGACAATAAAAGTAATATGATGTAATGATGACAATAAAAGTAATAATTTAGAGATAAAATCAGAAAGAGAAGCAGGTGCATGTATTTTATTAAAACTGTACTCATTTTTAACCAAGTAGGTAAGACTATTTCTATATAGTATTTATAAAATATCCTGCACAATATTCAAGATTTAGCTGATCCAAATTTCTACTATTAGCAAATCTTGAAAGATTTTTCTCTGACTTTAAAAATATTCCAGATTTATCCATTTAACTTTGCCTATTTGTTATGCAGGTACTAATACAGAGGGGTTTGCATTTGTAGCTGGTATTTGAGATGGTTCTGCATTCTTTCTTTCCACCTGTTTTTTTATTTTGGACTCAGTTTATCTTCTTTTTATTCATATACCAACAGTGAGCTGTGCTAGAAGAACTACAGCTTGTATGAAATAAATAGAACGGTTTGGCCACTTTCAGATTGAAAGATGAGAATCTCTAGTCCATAGCATATAAGGCAGGCCAAAATGGAAACCCTGCTGGGCAACATATGCATTTTTATGGCTTATTGTCAACCCCCTTTATTCTATACACAAATGGATAGAAGAAGAAGAAGACAGGATTAAAAGATTAGTTATGTCAGTTCCTTTTGGTTCCACTATATTACTGCTGTTTTATTAAATCAGGCTACTGACCAAATGTCTAGTTTCCCATTCCTATGAAGGGTGTTTCTTCATGCCTACAATTGATTTTCACACTTTAATCACAGACTATTTAAATCTTTCAATAGAAAACTCAGGTATGTTTCACGGACTAAAAAAACCAGAATAAAATGAAAAATATTTATATTCTAGTCATGCAACACAACTAACTTGTTGTTTAAGAACATGTCTGCATTAGAAAAGCCTTTTCCCCCACAGGTGTTCTGGGAGAAGTGATCTCTCCCTTCTTTGTGTACCGGTGTCACAATTCTAGGAGCAGCTGCTTGTCTGTGGACACTTCGCTGTCATGGCACATTTGGAGGTAAAATCATAGAATACCCTGAGTTGGAATGGACTCACGAGGGTCCTGGCATCCAACTCAAATTAAATAAATGAGTAAGCCTGTCCTGGAGCATGATATAGCACAGCAAAATTAATGACAAAGTATGAAGTAATTCAAGCTGAGCAGGAGCAGTGTATTGGCTGGGCCTTACTCAGCTTCAGTAATGGGAGCTCCCAGTGCCACAGCTACTGTGGAACATCCAGCAAATATCTCCTGAAATACATTTGACAATGTGTGCAAGAAGTCCCTCACTTATAAGGGGATGGGCAACAATAATCCCATAGTATCTACGTTTTACCATCAGGTTTTAGCCTTAACGGCACTGACATAACATAATGTAATGGAAGACCTCAATACATCTATGCATGAAGGGGGGGAAGTGTTTGTGGCTGCAGATGGTACACAGAAAGCTTACTATTAAAATTATGAGATCACTAAAAATGTGTCCCATTTCAATTTTAATATTTTAAAAGTTTACTAACTCGCATCATCTATTGTAAGGCTTTGATCTTGTAAGTACTGGCACTGTGCACAGCAGGAGCATTTGATTTAGGGTAAGTGCATACGGTGACTGCCATGAAACTCAAGCAAAATTAAACAAGCAGCTGAGGGCTTTGTGTTATTAGAATTCTAGAGCTTCTTGTCTACCTCTCTTTCTCAGCAATATTAGGTAGGAAATGAATATGGAGTGTGAACAAGGAAAGAGCTAAATAATTATGTAAGCTCAGCCTTGCTGACAAAGGAATTGCCTGCTTACGTACCTTCTGTTTCCAGTGCAGCCACCCCACAGTTCTTTTCTAAATGATGCAGTGCATTTTTTACCTTATCTCTTTTTCTTATCACCTTTTAATAGAACTGTACATCCCACTGTCTATACCCACAAGGTATAAGAGTGATTTGTAGCTAGTAATTTGACTGCCCCCCTCCTCTCTTTCTGAACATTTGGCTTTCTTGGTTATACCACTTACTGTGCCCCAGCATTTACAAAGGCAAAGCAATTAATTCAAAGACCCAAGCACATGCTATACACCAGAAAAGCTGCTATTATTTGCAATCACTTCATTTGCTGAAACTAGAAATTCAAATCTCTACAAAGCTTTACTGCAAATAGTATTCAAAGACCTTTATGCTGAGCTTATACTGTCATTTTAAATTGTATATCTGCATTCAGTGGACAAACTACTTTTTTGTGAATTCAGCAGCAGCGCTTTGTCATCCTAAAGAAAATTACTCAAAGGACTATAGTATGATAGCCATTTATCAGCTGTGCTACTGTATGGGATTGCGGATTGTCTTCTATCTTCTTACCACAGAAGTGTCTGCTTTGCTTTCTCATTATTTTATCCCTTTGCTTATAGGCACAGTAGGAAATTAGGATATTTTACTTATAGCTGGTGATGATTGTTATTTTTATTCACAAAAGGCAAGGACGGGGAAGTTATTAAACTTATTCTCTTGAGTGAAAGAGATAATCATCGCTTCATTTTTTTGTGACTAAGATTCTGCATTTGCTTCACAGAATTACTGTAAAGGAGGACTGTGTTTTGAGGCTTAAATTAGCATGACAATTAAGGAGATTCAGATCAACGGCTGCTGATATAGATATGATATGTTTAGTACTATTTTATTCTCATGGAAATGAGTTATTTTTCTGTACAGTGCCCACATATAAGATAAACATAATTCCATACTGACATATGAATTACTATAATGTTCTAAGGAAAAGTACTTTGTCTCTCTCCAGTGCCATATGGCTGGAGGTTTAGGATTCAAAAGTACTTCTCTTGAATAGCTTGTACTAAATGAGCTTTTTCAGCTGTTATTTGAAGTATTGTGAATAATCTTGTAGTATGAATAGAAATATCACTGTGCCATAGTCATCATTAGCTAATGCTTTTCATATATTAACATTTACATAACAAAATTACATAAATGTCTTTGGCTTAGGCACTCCATTAACTAACTTGATTCCAGTTGCCATTCTGTGCAATTTGGCTTTCATTCAATCTTGTTTACAAAAATGAAGGGTGAATGAATGCCAACCTGGTTTAACATGTTATATGAAGTACCTACAAAAGAACCACTACCAGTATTATTCAAATCATGAGTAGTCTTGTACATTAGATCCTCCCAATGGCACAGTGCTTTTGACCATACCTTGCTTGATCTTTAAACTCTCTTATAGTGATTTATTTTCTCAACAGCTTTGCTGCCAGCAAAACAGGCACAGCAAAAAGCATCCTCTCACAACATTTAGCTGTTCAGAAATCCTTCCTAAGTTATACAACATCTTTCTATTTTTGTTAAACTTCACAATAAAATGCTTTTATTTTTGTTCTTCTCTAATTTGATTTTCTTGTAGGTTATTACATTTTTCAGTCTTAAAGTACTGTTTGTTGCTTCTTCTGTTCTGTTCACACATTTTTGAACTCCCCAAGATGAGCAAGTTCTTGTTTTACTTCACTTGCTATCTTTTTGCTGTTTTAAACCTTTCTTTTACTCTGTCACATAAAAAAATAATTAAGAAAAACTAATACTGTGTTTGAAATGAAATCACAATTCAAGTGGAAATTCAGATAATGTTAAGTCATGGCACTTTACTGTAAACTAAAGAGATCTAGATGAAAATATTTAGAAATGTAGGGTCCAGTTAATCAAGGTCATTCAAATAAACCAGGAGGATTACTCCCATGATTAAATCCTTATCAGCATGGATGAAGGATCAGAATGAGTAAGGCGTAACTGGACCACAAATTTGTTATGGTTGAAGTATTTTATGGAATGTACCCACAACTGATGCTAAAATTAAAAAAAAAAGAATGACCACCGTGGCTGCTCTCCTGAAAAAGGAAGGACAGTGGGGTTTTCTGAAGGATCATACAAGTTTAAAGCAGGTTTTTGCTTTGGAATCATGTAAAAAATAAAGCCACATAGAAATAACAAAGCCGTAGGTGCAGCATGAAGTAACAAGGAAGACAATATATCCCCAAACCACATGATTTTATAAGAAAAGGATTTGAAATCATACTTGGGTGTGTTTACTAATTAAGGAAATTATGCCAAATTACTTTTGCTCAGGGATGATCAAGCAATAGCCTTGATTTCTCTGCCATCACAGAGCTTCCGTCTTGGTAAGATTTTGACTTGACCCATTGCTGTAGTATCTTTTGTTTAGATCATGTATTTCAGATGAATGCTCTGAATTTCTAATGACATTTTGCTTTTGTCAAGCTTTTGCAAATTAAGAGCTTAATAAAAATACCCATAAATCTTTACCTAAAAATGACTTGCTCAGACACCACATCCTTTCTTTGTCACATGGACTATTGCCTAATCAAAGAATTCTAGTGTTCCAGTGGTGCATGACCATGGTTAAGTTTCTAAGATAAAAGTCATTAGGACTTAATTTCTGAGTCTATTATTTATTTGACAAAGGATCAGCACCCTTGAGAGCCAGAGCTTTACCTTTGTTTCCTATGCTGTTACGATATTTAAGAACACTGAAAGCCTCCACTCTGTACATGCAAGTATTTATCTAGGTGGGGATAAATCATCAGATCAGTTTGCTTATGTTTTATCCAGCAGCATGTGATAGAAAGCATATTGATGCCGCTTTGTAAGTTTGATCGTGTGCTTTGTGCCTGAGGTTTTCACCTCTGTACATTGTGGGATGTCACTTTAACCTGAAGGAAACTATGGTCCAGCTTAAAAAATTCTTATGCTTCCTCCCAGCATCTGATAACTCTGTTTGGAGCAGTTGGTTGGCACGTGAAACCTCTCTAGACCATGAATGAGATGGTGCACTTGCAGCTGGAGTGAAACAGAACTGCTTCAGCCTGGCAGCTTTATCTGTTTTTGCAGAGATGCATCTACAAATAAAGGAAATTTTGTTCCAGTTTCTGGAGCATCTGTGGAGAAATGTTTTGGGGCTTGACTCAAGTGAAAGAATGGAAGTGGGGGACCAAGCATGAGAACACCAGGATAAAAAGACTGCTTTTCTGAGATCGAGGCCCAGAGATGATTTCCCACTACACTAAGAACAGTGGTGGGAAAAAAGTTTTATTACTCTTGCAAGACACAGTTGATCAAACTGGAACATTAGTCATTATCTAGTCCTGAAAGAGCAGAATGTGGGAGCTCTTAGGCTGCCAGGGCGAAGGGAGAAGATTTTGTTCTTCTGTTGTTGCACGTTGTCTCTCTCTTAGAGTCAACTCACTCTCTTGCTGTTTGAAGTCTTTCAGTGGATGTTTGGACAAGAGCTGTTTAATTTATACCATAAGTGGTGCAGAATGAAAGCAGAATGTTTGTTTACAAGACTGAAGGGTACATGGTAGTTCTTTGTGACAAGTCTGAGTGTTTCTCAACAAATGGAGTTCCACTTGTTCCAGGAAGAGTTATGTACTATATATGATAGGTTTCACTTTAAGAGAATGTTTTATGTGGAAACAGGCATTGCAAGGTGAAAAAATTGCTTTTACAATATAATACCTCTAATTACAAAATGCTCAAGATTTCACTGTGACACTGAAATTTAATTTGTGACTTTAAAGGCTTACAGGCACAGTAACAATTTTATTTCATTGTTATCAATTTCCCTTCTTAGCAATGGAAACTTAAGTTTTCTCTGTTTTTTCACTATCTGTTTTTAACTTGCTGAGCTGGTACCATCCTGTTTTACATTCAAAAACTGTTAGGAAAAGTTATTCAAATATATTTTTTATAGCATGTAAATTTCAGTATTTTTTTGGTTTGTCCTTCCTCACATGCAAACTATGTAAACCATTCCAATAGTGCTTTAAAATAAAGCTGTTAGTCTAGTAAGGAAAGGTCAGAGCCAGTATTTTATACTGCTTGTTGATTTATAATACCGTGTGGTTTGTAAAAAGACAAAATGATAATTTAGGCAAACAAGATACCAATGCATAACTCTGCCCATTCTAGGGCTGAAGTAGTTTATGCTCTTCTGTCTGGTTCTTTTTGTCTTAGTGACAAAATAGTATAAACAGTTCTAGCCAGGGCTATAAACCGTGTAGAGTTTAATTGTTGTGCCCAGTAGAGCTTTAAGTTCCAAGCCTTAAACAGTAAAGCAGATTTCAATTCCTAAGGGTCGTACCATATTTTTAGTTAGGACTAAAATATAACAGTTGCCTGAGGAAGAAGTTTTAGTCAGGAAAATATTTGAAGTCGGCAAAAGCCTTATTTAAAATTGTACTAGAAAAAGAGAATTCTGCGCCAGTTGTCAGAAAATATAACATGCTAAGCCACAGGAAATCTGTCTAAACAGTGTTACAAGTTGGTCCACTGAGAGTATTTACCAGAACTTCTGGTACCTCCCAGTCAGAGAACATGGGTGGAAAATCTTCTGGCAGACAGTGCAGCAGGCTGAATTTTTGGCACTGCTTATCTGTGACTCTAAGAGGAAAGGTGAATAAAATGTTCTCTAGTCTGCCCTAGCAAAGCTCTAATGAAGCAAAAGGGTTTTTTGAGTTTGTCAGCTGTACAGTTCTTGTGGTTGATACACCTGTCCACCAGGAGGGACAGCGGAGTTCTCTTTGTTTTGCATAGGCTGTTAGACAGCTATGAGAGACTGATCCTTCCTACCACAGCTATTGCAACTCCTGCTCTAAATGAACAGCCGCCACTGAAGCCTGATAAATGCTGGCTGGTGGAACGGGAAAGCTCTGCATTTAGAACAATTTTGCTGATTCTAAGTAGTGTCACCTTTCCCGTGTCCAAAGCATACTTGCTTCTACCAGCAAGAAAGTCTAAAAGAAGTGCTGTCTCTCCAGAGAGACATTGCAACTGTTTAGACAAACATTGGAGTGGTGATCTCTTGATGTCCCTTCTAGCCTGGGCTGTTCTGTAATTCTATAAATGAGGTGCAGGTGAACAGTAGGGATATCAAGAGATAGGGAGCTGCTCCTGCTTGGTGTCCCATGGAAGGAGGCCTCTGTTGGTGCTCCTGAATCAGAAGGGTGCAGCCAACTCAATTGATTCTGTTGCTTCTTTATAGACAAAAGGAGGTTTTATACTATGTGCAGTCTAATTATATTTTAAATAAGGAACTGTCAGGTTTTAGTTTTTCTGTGACTATTGTGAGGGATGGACATAGAATATTTTACAATGGACAAATAACTGCCTGCTTCAGGAAGCAAGGAAAATAGAAGCCAAATATAAGCATGAGTAAAAGCATTTATACATGATTGTGATTCAAGGGATAGAGTCACAGAATAACTTCAAAGATTCCTGCTAGTCTACAGGACATTTGGAAAAGACTGAGATGAGAAAAAAGCATTCCCTCTGCATTACAAAATTCTGGCATTCTCTTTCAAACTGCTAATTAGGAAAAAATAGGTAGCACCCACAGATGAAAGCACTGTATGCATTAATCTTAAAAATAAAGACATGATTATGGAATTTTTGGTACCAAGCATCTAGACACTGGTCCCCCGTAAACTTGTTTGTGTATCTGAGAAATAGAATTTAGAAGTGTAAAAGACTAACTTGACTAACTTCTCTAAATCATAGTGCATAGTGCTTTTTTTTTTCCTCTTTCAGATTTGAATTGATTTCTGTTTAAAAGATTTCCTCGAGCATTTTTGTGGGGTATTTCTACCTTAATAACATGAAAGTTAACTTTTCTTTTACAGTCAAACCATTTGCAGATCAGCAGATCATAATATATTTGATAATTACAAGCATTCTTTGAGGATACCTGTTAAAGTTTACAGACACATCAGCTCTTGCTAAACCGAAACAGAGAGAAAGGCAAGTGTTTGGTATGTACAGAGTTTTCCATAGTCCTAAACCAAACTCAGTTAAAAAATAAGTGCAGAACAATGACACTTTGGTTTTGTTATTTTTTAAAATGTATTGCAGATAATATACAACCCAGAAGGATAACAGTGTTTGGGAAACATGTCTGCTAAGTAATGAATTTGATGCTCTCTCAGTGGGTGTGAAATACTCTGTAACAACGCAGCCTTCAATGTGGCTCTTTCTAGCACCAGGATTGTTGTAGTGTGATAAACCTTGGCCATCAACACTGAATAGTTCCAGCCCAACGAAGCAAAGCACAGGGATGGAGCATGGAAATCCTCCAGTGAAAAAATTGAAGCAGAGAAATTAATACAGGTTTTTTTTAAAAAAAACAACTTGAGAATTTTTTCCTTCTGTTGAGTAACACTGACAAAATTTTTAATCTTCTCAAGACTGGTGAGAGGTTTGGGGACAACTGAATTAAAGGATGGGTTGCTTGGTGACTCACTTCTAAGAGTACCAAAATGAAGATGTTTCAGGTGTAACCTGAATTCATTCTTTGAAACATTTTATGGCTTCCTCCTGTGGAGCTGCTGTTCTGACTGCAGCTGTGCGGGGCTCTAGGATTAGGTTTATGGTAAGATGGCAAGATATGTGACAAGACTGTCCTAATTCTGAGAACTGGAGTGGTTGTAATATGGAGTCTGTCTCTTCCCAGAAATGGTAACAAATAGTAGATGTGACCCTTTGTTGTGTATGTGGATGGCACATCTGAATTCTGTCATGCCTATCAGGTCTTGCTGCAGTAATTATATTTTCTTAGTTGTCCTCTTGAAGGTTGTCAAAATTTCCCTTCAGAGCTGAACTAAGGTCAGTCATCTCAAGCCCATTATTATACCAAAAAATTATTATATTTCATCCCAGTTAATATTAAATATTGAACTATATATTAGTCACCTGTATATTTTTTTGCTTAAGTTTGGTTGTCAGTTTTCAAACATATGTGAAATATTCAGGTAAACATATGGAAATTTTTCACACTGAGATTTTTATACTGCTTTACCTAATGAGAAGGTGTCTTACTCTTCTGTGGGTTAATTCTCACATAATGTATTTTGCCACAGCAGCTGTGAAGGCAGCTGATAATCCAGGGAGAGAGGGTCAAGACAGAAGTTTCCCGTACACCTATACTTGCAAGGAAATATAAAAAAGACATTCAAATTTTATGGAGTCTCCCAACATTTTGGAGTCCCCTAAATGGTTATGTGGGCCTATATAAAGCCAGCATCCTTCTCTAAACTGAAGTTCTTTCCTGTGAATGGATGCTGACCAAATCCCTGATTGAGGTGGTGTGTAAGCACCTGTGAACTTACCAGCTTCTTAGTTAAGCATTATATTCTTTCTTTCCTTCAGTGTCTCTTTCCAGTTTTTTAGAGGTGATGAGACTGAATTGTAAATGGTTGTTTTGTTTGTAAACAAATAATTGTATTTGCCTTAATTTAATTTTGCTGGAGGTAAGTATGATTTCAGACTAAGCAGAATTATGTTCCTGCAAGGATAGTGATCCTAAGAAGCATTACATTCCTGCAAGGGCAGTGATCCTTAAAATTAGAGCATCCTGTCCTGATTTCCAAGACATTTCTCTGTGGCATGTAAAGGATAGCTGGACCATACCAGATCTCTGTTGGACTGTTTGATTTAGGAAAGAAAAACACAGCTACATGTGTGGAAAAAATGCCTTCTGATGACCTGTAATAGCCACAAGAATTTGTTGGCATGTGGAAATGTAATTAGGAACACGTGGATCCCAAGAGCACAGGAGAGTTTGTGGCACAGGGGCTAAGCCCAGAAGCATAACATGCTGAAGTTGTGAGCAGAATGACCAGTGAAAATGGTGTTAATCATTTGTATTGGTAGCATATAAAAATATGCCTGTCATATTGCTGCTTTTTAGGATAATCGCAGAAAAAATGTATTTGGTTGAAAGTATGCAGCAAGAGTCATGGCCTGAATTAATTTAGGCTTTGATAGCTTCTAGTATCTAAGTATGTACAGCTCATAAATTCTGTTTGAGCTGTAGATATCTTTGCATCTGGCTGTAGACTCCAGTTTGATAGTAAGACTGAGCTTTTGTCCTTCTATTTTCATCTTGGACTGAAATATTTAATACATGACTGAGGTCTTTTGGAAAAGTGTAAGGGAAAATAAGGCAAAAAGCAGTTTATTGAGACCCAGTTATCTCTGTGTGTAGACTCCAGTGCTAATGGGATCTAATGCAGATAAAAGGTGACTTTGGGGGTTCTTCCAAAGATGTGTGGAGTCAGTCTGATAACATAAGGGCCAGCACAAGCTAATGCAAAAGGACTGCTTTTCAATTGGGAAGTTCTGGAATACCAGTCTGGCAAAGTGAATGCCGTGTGGGAAGAGATCACACAACAGAGGAGGAAGGAAGTCACATTTTTTGCACTCCATGGGGGTTTACACCTGAACAGCAGCAGATTTGTGGAAAACACTGACGTGCAGCTGGTGGATTACTGGAAATTTTAATTAGGTTGCATTTTGTTCCCTTTTCCAGGACCACTGCCCTGTCCTCTCACCACAGTGTGCATCAATCAGCCACTTTAATTTATATCATAATAATACATGATTACTTATATCAACAAAAGTTGCTTCTGCATCTGTGGGTCAAGTGAACAGTGGGACGTGTTGTATTCTGAAATGTTTCCTTGTGAATTAATCACTATGCATGAAGTCTCAGGAATAAGGAGGCCACTTTTTAATAAAATTTTCTATTACAAAATTTATTGGGCCTATCAAAGTTACTCTCCAAAGCAGATTTTTATGGAGATGATCTCTTTCTAGTCCCTGCTCAGCAGTCTCAGGTGAACAACCTGTATAGGAAAGTAGCTGCTTAGAAGATGTTTTGCTCCAGACATTTTGTGTTACAGGCAGATGAATGGAAGTCTGCATCAAAGAGCTTCATTTTTTTTATGGTTCAGTGTTCAGGTGGAATATAAGTGCAACCAAAGCAAATGCTGACAGCCTTACATTCATCTCAGGAACCTTTCCTTCCTTCCCTTGAGAGAAAGGGAGCCAAGAAAAAGGAATCTGTAAAATTGCATCTAAAATTCCCTAATTATATCATGTGATGTTTCTGTGGGGAATTAAAAAGTGTAAGGCTAAAATAAGGAAGATGTTTTTGTTCTCTTTTTGTTGCTTGTATATGATTGTGCCTGTTTTAAGGTGACTGCAAGACAATACAAACATATGATTTTGTAGAGAAGAATTAGCCCATATTTAAGCTATGACACTTTCAATGATCGGTATTTCAAAGTGTGAATTTCATTTTAATACTGGAGATAGATTTATTTTATTTTTTTAATTGGGCACATCAATTAGATATGTGCACTGACATCTCTTAGCAGCTTAAGTTAGGTGAAGACTTCGTTAAACCCTACTTTGTGCTTCCTCAGTTTTCTACATGGACATTGCTATTTCTCATTTTACTGATTGAAAGTTGCATCATCTAAATTCATCTAGTAGTTGCTGTAGAATAATTTTACTTTCTAGTGAATCTACATTTGTGAATAGTGAGATGCTGAGCTCCCCTCAAAAAGCAACCCAAATTCAGATTTCACACCAGCAAGTTTATTGTGAGGTTATGACTGTGTAGCTGTAGAAAGTGCTAGTGCTAACTGGAGAGACTTTGCAGGTGACTCACGTGTGTAAATAACATATACTTTTGAGATACTTCAGAAAAAGAAAATGTGTATAGACAGTGCTCTTCACTAATCGTTTCTCTCAAACTGTATTTTCTTGCAGATACATCATGAACTATTCTTCCATATGTTGTTGATCTAAAATTCTTACTAACGTTCATGTAAATTTTAAATGCTATTAGACTATTTTTTCCTAAGCAGCCTGGTTGTGATCCTTCTGAGAAGGATGTCTTGCAGCCCTGCTGCCTACAACTGCTGTTGCTGAGATGTGGTTCTTTTGAGGCAGTACTTTATCTGCCATCAAAACTGTGATAGCACAAACTGCAAGTTGTGAGGAAACACAGCTGTAAATGCATCTGTTAATGAGGTTTTTCATTCAGTGGAGATATTACATAGGAATTGGCTCACTCGTATAGACACCTGGCTGGATTTTCACCATAAATACAGCCTAATACATCACTGTGTCTTTCACTAGGGGACAGATTTTGGTGAATAACCCTGTAGAGGACCACACAGGCCAGACAAGGAAGAACTTTTTGGTCCATCCTGGTCTGTTTTCAAGTCATGTATTTTTTATTACTCTGGGAAACAATACCTTCCATTAAGGAGAGTTAAACTTGGGCATGAGAGAGAATGCAAGGCAAGGAGAGCAGAAACACACAATATCACCCTTCATGCAAGTGTGTCTCTTCAGGGGCTGACAAGTACAGCCAGCATGGAAAGTATGTGATACTGGAAGGTAATGAGAGACAAGGACATAATCTATTGGCAGGAATAGGTATGGCTTTGTGTAACAGGTTAAGAACATTACTAGCAAAGTAATGATTAAATGTGCCTTTGATGCTTTCTGGAATGCATTGCAAGCACCATTAAAAGTAAACTGTCTATAAAACCCTGAAACATTATGAAAAAAGGAGCCATGAAAGCACCATTACCAGTAACTGGAAATTTATCGTGTAGCTACTGTGCTGTCAAGCAGCATGAGGTTAGTGAATGGAAGGTAACAATCTAGGGGTTTCTTAAATAACAACCTTCACTGGGTTTTGCAACTGCATTCACTTTACATATTTCCAGATATTTCTGAGATATTTTTAATTAATTATTCAATCTAATTTCTGTAGGATAGACAAGCATGTTTATTCTAAAGTTGTGGTAAGACAAAGGAGGATGCACGTTGGCCATGTACTAAGTCTATGGGAGATCAATAAAAATTAGAAGAGGATTCATTAGGATTTCCAATTTCTGCTCTAACATTAGAGCCCAGAATACCTTGTAGGAAAGAAAAGTTAACTCTAGGTTTTGGTGTCTGTTGAGCTACACAGCAGCTGAAGGGTAGGTTTCATGGTCAGAATTTTGGCCATAGATGTTCACATCTATTGTCTCTCCCAGTCTGACATCTGCTGTTTATTTGGTTATAAATCTGGCCTTGTGTAATTAAGTCTGTCATCTGTCCTGAGTCTAAAATTCTTGAACAGTTTTGCCTGGAAAGTGGTGGCAGAATTGGGCTGATGGTCAATTCTACACAAATATTACAAACTTCTGCAGTTGAATGGACCTTACTTGGTGAGGTTTTCCCATCAAACCTTAAAGAGAAGTTTGGAACTGCACGTAATATTCCCTTGGATCTTGAAGGACTTGGAGAGCTAAATCACAGCTTAATGCTTACAAGTCAAAATAGTCTTTTTCATGATGGCCACATCCCCATTGTCTTCTAGTTATGGAATCAAGAATTTTTAGGGGTGGAGTGGGATATTTTTATGTAAGCAGAGTAAGCTGCTGGTTAAGACTGTTTCTATTTTGCAGCATTGCTCATAGTATAATAATGTACCCCTTTAGAATACCACTTGCTCAATCAGGAAGTTTCATCAGTCCATGCCATTTCATATGGGAATTACATTTATAATTTCTTGTATTGATTTTTAAAAAAAAATAATTCTCCCTTACATCCTCAAATAAAGAACTTTAATTTAAATGAGTTGTTGCCAGCCTAGGATCTGGCCTTCATCCTTATTCTTTAACATTAGTCTGAAGGTTTAATTCAAGTTGTATTTAGTGCAGTACTTTTTTAGTCCTTCATTTACATGTATGCCAACAAGCTTAAATGCACTGCAACCTTGGAAGACTTTCAAAGGAAGTAATAATTCCTCTGAAATAGGTCTTTTGAAAGCTTTATCTTGTTCTTTCTCTTTTTGTTAATCTTGGAGCCCCTTAGCATGTCAAAGCAATTTTTCTAATGTCACATCTTCTAGACATTAGCATGAAAGAGCTTTAAAAGATGATTTGGGAAAGAATAAATGTTGAATGAGCATTTATTATAGAGCCGTTTATGCTACATTTGCATTTTGACTATATTTTTGACATGAAATGTTTGAAATGCAGGCTAATTCGAAAGTCAATAGTCTCTAAACAATGTATACTGCAAGTCTGTTTACCCTGAACTCTTTCCTTTGTACATTAATGTACAAAAACAAGATTTCATTAGGCTTAAGCGGATTTGTTTATAGGGATGAGATTAAACTAGTCTCATTAGTCTTAACATTGAAATCATATTCCCTTTAGAAATTTGGTAGTGATCAAAAGTTCTCTTTGAGTTATATCGAAGAGAATAGGTAAGAACTCATCAGTCAATTGATAATCTTTTTTCTGAGTTCTGATTCCTTCCAATTCAACTGTTAAGGAAATTAATTACTGGAGAATACCCAGGTCTGGGTTAAGAAGAATAATGTTTATTCATTAGAGTACTACAAAGGAATTTAAACCATTTTTTTTTCATTTTGAAAACATGGCAGACTGAAACCATCTATGTATGTAGTAGTTAACACAGTGAAATTGTGCATAATTTGCATGATTTATCTTTGAGGCTGAATAGCATTTGGAATATTGATAAGAGCAGTTGTGTGCTACGAGAGTAATACATCATGTGCAATGCACATGGGTATGTTATCTGAGATATTATGGAGAAAGTATGTAAAACAACTTCAATTTTCAGGCTTCATTATAATAATAAAAGTAATTTTTAAAAGTCCAAACTATTGTGTGGTTTCTGGAAATACTACTTTGCAGACAGCTTGCTAATTACCAAAATTTAAAGGAAGTAAGAAAAAAGATGATCTTTCATTTTTGCGTTTTCAATGAAATTTCAGCTTTAGCAGAAGGACTGAAATATTAGAAAGAGAAAAAGAATAAGCAAGATTGACATCTGTAATGGTCAATGCTTCTTTTTTTTAATAGAAGGGTTTATCATAATGACAGAGTTATTATTCTTTCCTGGATGACATTTGTGTTGTCCTTTCTGACATGTTCCTGTCACTGAGTCCTCAGTACAGGAAAGACTCCAAAGCTGTATTGGTACAATACAACAAAAGAAGGTGTAGCATAGAGAAGGGAGTGAGCATTCCACCACTGCATAAATCCCATAAGCAATAGTCTTGATTTAAGTAATACAGAAGTGAACCTACTTTTTCCTCATCTTTACTATAGACTCAACTCTTTTGGCCATCCAGAGAGGAATTGCAATGTTCCCAGAACAGAAACCTTAAAATATTGCTAATAACCCATCATTCTGATGTCAGGAGAGCCATAATCATTCTAAGTATGGCTAATGTGCAATTACACAGAAGCTGCCCTCCTTAAACAATCCTATTTAAGTTCTCACAACATACAGAGGGCAAATCTTGTGGCGCCAAGTTGTAGAGATCAAAGGGCCCTCGTAGTAGCAAGAATGCTAAAGTGCCAATAATATCAGAAAAGGGGAATCCACAAAAAGGAGCAACTTCTCCATGGGTGTTATCAGAGGTAGAGTTTTCTTTTGTCTTGAGATATCTGGGTTACTTTCTTTTTTTAAGGGGCTCTGTTGAAATATGTATTTCCAGAGCAGCAACTCACCAGAAAAGATTCAGGATACAACTAAATAAAATATTATTTGTTTAGGTAGGTATATATCTTCAGGCGTAGAAAAGTTGTTTGGACTATTTGATTAGCTGTTTATATGTATTTACATGGAATACATATACATATGCAAGTGTGATATACACACACACAAATGTGTGTGGTTTTCTGTTGTACATTTAAACCCATATAAAGCAGCCTGTGCTGAGTATCTTATAACAATTATGCTAATAATGGAGAGGGGATGTCAGGGGATGTTTAAATCGGAAACATAACAGAGCTTAAGTGGACTCCCCTGGCTCTTCAGCTGGTATTTGTTGTAAGGGAGTACATAAAGAACAAGTGAAAGATTTACACTCTTGCTGTTATTCTCAGACACACACAGGCATACATAGAGGGAAAGAAAAAGAAACTATTTGTGAGCCTTCTGAATAAGGTAAGAGTGTTCTCATAAAAGTAGGATTTTTTAAAAGGGAATTGTTGAAAATGGCCTAAGAATAAAACTTTTGAACACTGTCTCCTTTTTTTTCCTTGGTATGAATAAAAGCTCTAAACGCTGTAGCCTTTAACCTTTTCAGGTCTTTCTATTCATTTTCTGAAGAGATTTACATGAGAGATGTTCTTTTTCGTTTGAGTTGTTTGATATAGGTGATGATCATGTAAGTGCAAGGGCCTATCTTTCTCAGGATCTTAGACCCCAGCACCGAGCTAAAAGGTTGCTCTCAGCAGTGGATACCAGATGAAAATGCCTCTGTCCTTCTTCAAATGTTATTCCCCTGAAAGTTTTAGCATTTCAGGGCTAATGCTTTACTACTTGGGTGCTTCCAAACCCCAGCCTTCAGATAAAAGTCTAAGAGGTTGTACAGTACCCTGGGCAATCCTAAGAGGACATCTGCCAGTATGAAGTAGTTGCCTGGGGGCTGAACTTCATCAGTGATCATATCTGTAGTAGTCTGCGTCCCTTCTCTCTGTATATTCGAGTGGCTTTTGCCCATGCATTTAGAGATGAGAACAGAAACATCCTTTAACTGGGAGACTTCTAGGGAAAGACAAATTCCAAAGTGAACAGTCCTATTGTCTGAGTAAATTCTTGCCCTGTGCATGCCTTTTGGAAACTCACTCAGTGCTAAAGCATAGCAATTCAGGAAGCAGAATGCTTGTAGCTGGGCTTTAACACAAGGTCTCTTATCACTTCCATATATTAGAGATTTTGTAGCTTCTTTTATGTGAGTACATAATAATAGACTAGGCAAATGCTGGTCTCTCTGAAGTTGGCTTACAAAACAGAACGCAAACAAAAATCCTAAACAAACCAAACCATTCCATTTACCAGATCTAGGATTTAATTTATTGGTCATAATGGATTCTTTTTTTCAGATTCCAGCTAAATTAGTTTTTCTGCTTGCTGCATACTTATCTTGCAGCTTGACCATTTCCTTCTTTGTTGTCATTCAAGACTTGCTTTCTAAAATTTATTCCATGTTATTTCCTCTTCAGCAGGAGGAATTATTGAACTGCTAGAGCAGTTCAGCAATTTCGCTACGTTTCACAGTGCATTGCATAATGAGTGCTTTATGTTATATTCTCTTTCCTCCCCAGCTCTCACTTAATGTATCTGTGATCGCCTGAGTTTTCCTTTGCACTGCCCTCTGGGCTAGGACCAGCACTGACCACTGATCCAAGAACAGCTACTGCTATATTTTATCAAGCTTGCTTTGAATAGTGTGATAAGAACAACTAATTTCTGAACCTGCTGGTGACAGGTGAGTAAAAGTGTCCCTCCCCACCCTGTTATGATAATCTGCTCTAATAAAAATCTTTTCTAAATAAACCTTCCTTCAGTAGAAATGTAGAGATGTAGGGACTAGAAAGCACACAGAACTTAATATTCAGAAAGACAGGAACTGGAGACTGCAACAGCCTCCTCCTCTTACAACTGCCTTGTTCTCCCTCTTGAGCCAACCCTGCCCATGCAAACAGGGTCAAAGCTGGGTGTTCAGCAGAACCTTGGACTGCATTCACATGTTTAGATACAAGCCACAATATCTTATTTTATAAAGTAATGTCTGCAATTTCTGCACACTTAGGTCACTTCCACCCTTTTAAAATTATTACTTTTTATTTTCTATTCTGAATGAGGCCTAGTGTTGGAGGTTAATTTAATCCAGTTCATTTACACAATAGCTTTATTCTTTGGTGCTGTACTCTCTGAATCTTTCCTGACCTTCTCCCCATTATTGTTTTCCTCATGTAATCCTGCTTTCCTGACTTTAATTTTATAAGTTCATTTGCTTTCTTTGGAAAGATACCTTTCAATACATATATTTTTTCAGTAGCAAAAGGCATGGTCTCATTCTATAAATAGTTTTCTTTCTTTCATGTGCCTCCTTAATGTTGTGTTGTTGTTATATTATTTCTGATATATTTGTGCGAAGTTTAATACACAAAATGTGAATAAACAGCCATAAACACTGACATCTTAATTTCTTTCTTGGGAGCATTAAGACACAGAATAAAACAGAAATTCTGCTCCTCTGAGGTAGATACTTCAGTGTTCTGGGAAAAATGTAATAACGATCATGTGAAAGTACTAATTCTACATTTTATATGTCGTAAGTTTTAAGTTGCCACTCTTATAGCTTCTTTGCAGAAAAGAAATTCAGCTTCTGGGTAATAAAACAACTCTGTGTAGGACAGGCGTTGTATTACTGTGTCCCCTTCAACTTTAATTCAGTAGACACAGAACAGTGCAAATGGACTGAAAGTTTATCAGGTGATTATTTTACAAAGAATCACAGATTTGCTGCACATAACCATTGCGCAGATTTCTAAAAGTTACCACTGCTAATTAGTTCTTCTGCAGGCAGAAGTTGGTAGTTGAAACTGTAGTTTGTAATGAAAACTTCTAACTAGTTGTGCTTTTGGAAAGCAAAGGAATGTTAAGTACAATGTAGGAAAGGCTGGTCCCTAACTGTGCTCTTACCTAAAACACATTAAAAAAAATCACCAAGAGTTACTTTGTCCATTTCTCTGAAAATAGAAAAGAAGGAATGAAAGAGAGAGATGCCCAAGATAATTTAAACAGATCATTACTTTTTGAGGTACAGGTTAGGAGCTAAAAAACGACAGAAGCCAGACTTCAGAATCACTGTATCCCCTTGGAAGATAAACAGCTCACTAGTTTCTCAGACTAGTTTCTCATTGCTTCTGGTTCCCTGTAGAGTCCATTAATCTTAGAACCAGAGTTCAAGAACATCCTGTTTTGATGTTCTCTATCACATTAAGCTATTCAAATGGAGAACAATATCTGAACTTGAGTTGTTGATCAGCAATTGAACAGAGTGTATTATTTTACCAAGTATTAATTAAATAAAATGTTCATTCACGATGCAGTTTTAGACTGACATCAAATGTGATGTACTACACAAAATTATATTGTAGTAACTCTCCCTGCTGACTGCAGCAGTCTTTTACTAACATCTCATCTTTTTTCATGTCCCTGGGTCCTGGTTAGTCAACTGTTACTTTGATACTCTTGCAGGTCTAAACAAAACTTTTGTGTTGAATGGCAGTTAATGTGCTTCCATGGAGAGAATCTACACAATGCTGATGTATATCCAGTCCCCATGGCTCCTACACAGTCTCATAAATAGGCATTAAGCCCTATTTATGCCTATTCATCCCTGTTCATTGACATGGAATATAAGAATGTGCTAGTCCTGCTATTTTTTCATGCTATAACTACAGCTAACAACTCCAAGTTTGAACACAGTGTGAGGAAATGCTTATGAGAAGCAGGGCTCCAGGGATGCTGTTTTGTGGGCCACGTGACACTGGCCTTTGGAACCCCGAGGTGAGATGCAGATGGGTTTCTGTGCAACGAGGCTGGTTTACCCTTGCTTTCGGGTCTGACTGCTGCTTTCCTTTGGGTTCAATTTGGTATTCAGTGATTGAGCAAAACTCTAACTGACTTCAATTAAGAGGTTGGCCTGACTCCTCACTAGAGTAGCAAGTCCTTTTAAGGTGATAACATCACAAGCTCCATATGCATGTGGAGGTAAAAACAGTTTTCATACAGGACACTGGAACAAATCCATGAACTGTTCCCAGGCTATTTAGGTCAAAGGTCCCCCATAGCTCCCTACCACCCAAGATGAGCATTGTTTGGGTCCTGGAGGAGCAGAATTCTGAAGTACCAATAACTGGGACTTGTCTGTCCAATTAATAATCAGAAAAAAAGTAAATATAAAGGGGAACTCATAGTGATCCTACTATTAAAGCATTAAATGTTTTCTAGCATAAGAGTACTAAGTCAGACTTCACTAAAGCATTTGAAATTAGGACCTTTTTAAAAAAATACAGCAGTTGGAAGGAAAAAAAGTTCAAAGCTGCTTTTTCTCCCCCTTGGAAACCTGCTGGTGTTAGGATAAAATGAATAGAGAAAAGGAAAAGGTTTGCCTTCTAATAAAGCATCTGTTGCCCACTTTGAACATTTCTTACTTCTTTGTGAGTGTGTCTCTTCAGTTATGGCAACTACTGACAATGAAGAACAGAGGTATAGAAAAAGACAATACCTGTTATATAGCCAATATTTCTGATTTCACGTCACTTTGAACAGAATCTTCATTTGACCACATGCTGTGTGAAAAAGGAATTTCTTTGTTGGTTGATCCAAAGATGCTGTAAGATGCTCAAAAAAGTAAACTGCAGGAATCTGTTCAATAAGAAAGATGAAAACAAACCTTACAATTCATTCAGTGCACTGCTATCACTTTTATCTTCACCCTATTTTGCCATGCTGCATAAAAACTGAGTTCAAATGACTTGTGCTTTCCCCTCCTCTTCTTAATTTTGTTAATTCTGTGCATGGACTACATCTTTTCTTCATCTTGGAAATAAAAGGTAATAAAATAAACAGCTTCACATAGATGCAAAATGTGAGAAAGAATTAGAGGTGCACATGCATCCCTGGATTGCTTAAAAGCCTGTGGACAGTTATTATTGCCACTGAATTTCAGCTGCTGTAACCACACTTTTTGAGGGTTACCCTCCACTAAAGTTTTGCTGCCTTTCACAGCAGGAGGTTCCAGATTTGGCTGAGCTGCTCACCTGAGTGATTCAGCAAAATTTTGTCCAGACTTCAGACACTTTATTCTTCTGTCTTCTGTGAATGCTTACAATTCAAGGCCAAAATGGGAGGAGATTGCATTCTAAGGGCTACCTTCATCTCTTCCCAGTCAGCTCTTGTCCTGCTTGCAGTGCATAGTCAGCTTGTGACTGGCCATTGAAGCACTGAGCAAAAGCAAAGCAATGAAATATAATTTAAAGTTTGACCTAATTCAACTGAGTTTAGTGAAGAAGAAGAAAAAAGCTGCTTTCGTTTTAAATGGATACAGGAAAGAATTAAGTTTTTAACTGACAAATATTTTGATCTTTGAATTATTTAGGGTAGCTAAAATTGCAAAGGTAACTTCCTTTGCAGTGCTTTGTTTTGGTACTCTTAAGCTCTTCAGACATTCCCCTCAGATTCTTTCCTGTGTTATCCTCAAGTTGCTTTTAGAATTTGAAGAGCACTTGTAGGTTGTGGCTGTGAGGGGGTTTTGTGCTTAAAAATATGTATGTTTTTTCTTGTGAATCACACTGCTCCTGAACAGAAGGAGGGCACCTGTGGGTCTGGGTGTAACTCAGTCAAGAGTTATAAGGCACTCTGCTCAAAAAGGATGTTTTTAATTACTCGGATTTAGGTAATGACATTTATTTGCTGTATGCCTGAATTGTATAGCTGCTCTGAGATGCTCACACAGTAAAAAAGTGAGAGTCTTTAACACATGGGCGTAATTATTACAGTTGAATTTTCCTTTGACTACTGTCTAGTACAATTAGTCATGTTTATATTGGATATAGTATTATAGTATTATATTGGGTTTTTAAATATATGGACTAGTTTTAATTTCTCACTTGAAATGTCTCCAACATAAGAAATGTAACATGTTTTTGGAAGGAGTTAAGGCAGGTTATGAGAAATTACATCTATCAGACACTTTATGGTGTTTGTGTGAAGTCTTGCGGAGAAAAAGAGAAAATAAGACAGGCATGTATCTTGCAAATGTTACAAACAATTGATGTCAGACATAAACTGAGATTTCAACATCAGTGTGGCTCATACCATGGTACAAAAATTGGCAGAAAAAATCAAACATGCTGTCAATCAAATTTCGTGTCAGAGACATTACAGGATTTTGCAAGAAATAATCTCGTGACATGATCCTATTATTTCAACCAAATAGGGAAGCTCACTGATATTAATGGAACAGGGCTGAGTCCTTGCAGAAAAACCAGTTCCTACTGGGAAATTGTCTCTGTAACCCTTTCTTGCCATATAAACAGGCTGATGAGGACTTGGATACTTTCTAACAACAACCTACTTATTTTATAATGACGGTCTTGTAAATATCTAATTCCTTTTTCATTCTTATTCATATCTCTGACTCAAGTTTTTAATTTTGCAGTGAGTTCCATAGGTTTAATAACTTGTCTGTTGAATGTTTGCTTTCAATGGGTTTATATTTATGCATTTCCTTTTTAATTCAATTTACCTTCCTATGTAATTTTACCTACCTATGTAATTTAAAGGACAGCAAGCAAGAAAATTAAGTCTGTTATCCGTATCCTTTATTACTGCCAATTTTCTGGGATATTTTCTGTCCATTCTCTAATATTCTTAAATCTATTTGTTTGTTTCTCACTGAAAAGTTAAAATATTAATTATCCCAGTGCTGGTGTCATGAAGGAGAAATGCATCCACTTCATGCAGGTGTTTAAAAAAAGTCTGGAAGAGCATGGCCCTTTGAGAAAAGGTGACAGAAGGTTCAGAAACATAGGTTTGTGCATGGCATGCAAGACAGGTGAATGAACCCTGCCCTTGGATAAACTTCTCTGGAAGACAACCAGTGCTTCCTTAGTCTGGTGTGGCTGAAATAATCAGGTTCTGCTGTGAAGCTGACCAGGCTTGCTCAGGGAAGGAGAAGGTTCCAGGATTTGACAGACCATATTTCTAACCAGCTTTGAGCAGCAGACCCTTCCTTTCACTGCTGTCTTCCATTTCAAATGAAGCCAGAGGAGATATTCCCATTTAATCGTTAGCAACTTACCTCTAGGCTGGACACCCTCTGTCTCATTTGAATTCCTTGGTCCACAGCCACTGCCAGCTTTTCCAAGGGTTTTACTCTTTGAATTATGCATTCCTTCTGTCAAGTCATCAATAACATTACTCAGAGCAGATGTATTTCTGTAATTGATTAGTTATCTCTTCATGGCAAATAGTAGAGTTTGTGATCGAGTAACAGGTTCATAGATTGCCTTGATCAAAGCATCAGAATCTGATTATACTTCCTATAAAGAACAATCTTTGAAGTGGATCAGCACTCAAGTAATTCAATTACCTGCTTTCTGGAAAATTCATCTTGAAAGGAGGTCATTTGCTCAGGTACAAAGAGGTGCAAGATACTGTTTCCATTATGACCCATATGGTGACTTTATGTCAACCTCAGAAAAAAGGAGTATGTGAAGATTATTTACTCTGTTGGAGAGGTAAAGATGTGACTTGTCTTTTTTTATTATTCTATATATTAAATAGATATGATTTTTTTAATGAATCCCATATTCTATTCATCTGCATCTGACTCTTACTACAGTTCTAGGAAAAATGAACAGTTACCAAGTTTAAACTCAAACATTTGTTTATCAGGCAATTTATTATCTTTTATTCTCCTCATAATTCTTGATGGAAGTCCCTTTTCAAACCAGGCCTCACTCTTCTTTTTTCTCTTATTTTACATGTGGCTGAAAGTTTTGAAGGGATATCCAGTAATCCAGGAATTATTTTTCCACACTTTTTCTTTGCCAGGAGTGTGTCAACATTTCTCATTTCACTATTAAAATAGATCAATCATTCTTAATAGGTAACAAATGTACTTTAATACAAAGAAATTAAAAGTACTGTTGAATTTTACTTTGAAGCTGAAACTCCTAAGAAAAGTAATGGAAAAAACTAAAAGGCATTTTTAATTTGAGCACTTTTAAACTTATTAATTTCCTTCTTTAACATTAATTTCTTAGTGTCATTATGCTGTAGATACACATGAAGAACAGTTTTGCAACGCTTGAGACTAGGCTTATATAGGATCCTGTTAGTACTAAACTCTTTCTCCAGTGCTCAGTTAAGGAGAGATGATGGTGCATGACTGCTCCTTAGCATGATAGAATTGATCCTGACACCATCAGGAAGACTCCAAACGGATGGAAGAGATTTTTTTCCTCAGACATGGAGATAGTATCAAAATGTGCTCAACCAAAATTTGTTCTTTATAAAATCTACTCCAGAACAACCCTGCTACAATCTTTGCTCTCTTCTCAATAGGTAGATCAGATACTAGGAGGACCTTTTTTCTTTTTACTGTGGGTCTGATGGCTGTAGGAGCTGACAAACAGTGCATGGTTAAAAACTAACTTGAAGCTGAATGAGTAAAAAGAAATCAGGTTTGGGAAATGTAAAACTCGGCCTTTTAAAATAACTGTAAAAGTAACTGTGTCATTCTGTGGATTGTGGAATATTTAAATGGAGGTGAAAAAAATAGCTAATTCTGTATTCTTTACCATCTTCACTCTTTGAATTTCCTTGGATGAATTCCATGGCCAGTATGATGCTCCAGTTCCCATCTCCATAACAATGGGCAAAGCTACAGGACAGGATCCAGCAGGAGCTTCCAGCTAGGAGTTTTTATCTTTCCTGTCTTTATTTAGCCATTGGGATCATGTCTCCCAAGGCAAGAAAAAAAAATGATGTGAAGGTATCATAACATTTATAAAAGTTCTCTTACGCATTCTTTGTTATCATCGGACATCAGGGACCATGTGAAAACAGTATTTCCTGAAGTGGTGATATGCATGGTAGATCTTTGTAGTTAGCTTGAATTATGTGAGATTTCACTTTAGTTCTCCTGCCATCCATCCTCTGCTGGTGGGTGTCCAGTCGCCCTTGATAAATCTGACCAGAGTAGAGGACAAGGTGGTTCTAAGACTCAGAGTTTGTAAGAACTGACAAATCATGCCAAGTAGATCAAGGCAGATAAAAATGATAAAAATGGAAATAGCTGAAGGAAAATTAAAAATAGCCAGCCTTTGAGAGTTTTCAAGGGAGCAGACTCCTTAGGACCAGGTGGAATTTCTGAAAGAATTCTTTAAACCTCTCACTGTGAAGAAATGCCTTTTTTGTGAAAAGGAAGGCAGGGCCACAAAAGTATATCAAGGATTTGTTATATTTTCTTTCTTCTCTCTTCAGCTGGTGTCACTTGTGTCTCCTCCTTGCTCTTTAGGCTCCTCCATGTTTGCCCACTTCTCACCCCTTTGAGATGCTTTCAGCTATAAGAAATGTTTCTCTGTACTATTTTGATGGGAACTTTGGGCTCTTTACTCTGACTGAGGTTTTTTATGAACTAGTTTTGTCTCTCTTGGGTGTCCTCTGAGAGTAACACAAGCTAATTAAGACTTCCACAACCTTCCATACTTTCACAGTCTTCCATGCACGCATACACACGCACACACACACACACACACTTTTTGTGTCACAAATATTTTTGAAATTGTGAGATCATGAAATTCATGTTCAAGATAATACGGCTCTTCTGTACATCCCCTGGCTCTCTTCAGCACCCCTCTTACCTGTTCTATGTTTCTGGTGTCCTGTGGCCGTATTTCTACGTATTTCAAAATACGGTACATAAACCACTTTTTCAGAATGCTGTGAGGATTTATTTTCCTAGTGGAATACGGTTACAGCACTCAGTTTCCACATAATAAGGTTGATTTAGGTATATTTTTGCAAAAAAAGAAAATCAGTCCTTTCACCTCTCCAGGCAGTGATCTGCTCTTATGATTAAGGCATTAACTTGTTTTCTAGCTCCCTAGTCTGTACGTTAAAACCCATAATAGTCTCTAAGAAACAATTGATTCTGTTTCTGCATGCCCTTTGTTCTTGGCTGTACCTATATATGTAACAATAGTTCAATGGTAATGTTTTGTACATTGTTCCTTTAAAGAAGGGCAGTGTCTTTCCTTGTTCTGAATCATTTTGACCAAAGCTACACTTGGTATGAAACATCAGAAAGCAGACCTTCCTCCAGAAACACACAGTCCTAATGACCTGAAAGATACTTTGGCCTAAAAGAAGAGTTCATGCATTGTTGTAGTGCTAGGTTTAGTTTAGCAAGCTGCAGCTTTTCCTGAGAGCTCAGCAGAGCTTCTTAGGGCAGAGCAGCCATTCTGTCCCGCCGCAGGCCATTTCGGACGGCCCCGCCCTCTTGCTCCAGCCTGCTATCAGCTCTACAACACAGTGACGGTCAAGGGGGCGAGAAGGGTCCCTCCATGAAGGTTTCAGAGGACCCTCTTGCTCCAGCCTGCTATCAGCTCTACAACACAGTGACGGTCAAGGGGGCGAGAAGGGTCCCTCCATGAAGGTTTCAGAGGACCTTTAATGGTTACACGCTCTCCCCGTGACCCCCAGAGGCAGAGAGACCTCGTGGTCCGGGCGTGGGGGGTTTTGTCAGATCGCAGGGGCGGTACATGGGCGGAGTTGGGGTACAGGAACCAATAGGGAGAACTCGAGGGAGTGGCCAGGGCTAGGGGCAGGGGAAAGTGCGGGGGGAGCAATGTGAAAGGCATTTAATAAATGAATCAGTGGGAAATAGAACACCACAATGCATCCTTTAACAAAACAAACAAATTTGTAATCTACTTTCCCCCTTCCTGCTGCAAGGAGTGCTGAAAGCTGTCTTTGCTTGTAGCACAGGAAATAGATTTTGTGTTTACCTACTTTAAAATCTGAGAGCAAGCAATTCACACCATCATTAAAGTCCCTGAAGTGATTCCTTGGGTTTGAGGCCTGAAGTTACCTTTATTCCCAAGAGTGGGTATAAGTATCTAGATGAAATTTTTTTGGCCTATTCCTTTGTGGTGGTCTCTTTCCCTGTCTGAGCTGTGTGTTTTACCTGTGTGAACCTGGGCAAGAGGATCTAATTTGATTTGCCTGTGTCAGTCTAGTTTGTAAACTGAGTCGCACGAGGCAGAGCTGCCTGTTCCAAGATGTTCCTAAAGCACTGCAGTAGGATCCTGGTCCTGGTTAAGCCTCCTAGATTCCAACAGCGATTATTAACTGTAATAATGAATACAAGATATTTATTAGTAGTTTGCATTTTACCAACACAGTGGAATGGAAAGCTCTTTCCTTGGAAGTGGTTAGATACTGTGAGAAGTGCAGGATGACAGTTCATTTTTTTTGGCTGTATGTAGTGCAGGCTAAATGCAGGTCAAGCTCTGTTAGGACTGTTAGGCCTGTTGAGTCAATAACTCATCCTCCCTTGCAAACATCCCCTATGAAGTAATAATATGTTGCATTGGCACAGTTGACTTAAATTAATTATGACTATTCTACTCAGCTGAATGTCATGAAAGTATTTTTCTCAAAATGCCTCCACCGTGAGAGTTCCTTATTCTTTGCTAAAGCAAAGATCCATTAACTGGATTATTTTCTTTTTAAGTTCTATATGTGATTTGATCCAAGGTAAATTATTTTGTAGTGGAAAACTATAATCAGAAAGAAAAAAAAATTAACTGCATCTTTGTTTTGACTGCTGCTGAAGGAGTAAAGTCCACTTAGCATAATGAAGATAGTAGTTGTATTACAGTATGTGAGTGACCATGGAGTTATTCCATTGAAAGCCACTGATAAAATGTGGATGTGAATGTTGGAGCAGTAGCCAAGCAATGAGGAAGTTAAGTGGATGAGACGGCTAAAATGGAAATGGAAATCATTAAAAGTAGGTGTCAGGGTTTTGACATGTGACTATGACTTTAGGCAGTTTTGCAACTGATACTGAAAAAAAAAAGAGAAAAAAAGAAACATCCTATTAAATAAAAGTTTTCAAACTTTGCAGACCAAGAATATAAGCTATTCAAACAAATCACTGAAAACACTACTGCATTTCCATATGTTGTACTTTTTTAATAGCTGCAGTTTATAGTGACTTGTCGATGGACTGGCAATAGAACATCTGCACTGACCCACTGGGGGTGCCTGGACACCAGCAGGAATAATGCTGCTCCCTACTGCCCCAGCAGGGCTCGAGCCTGGGGACTTGGGGAGCCTATCTGATGGGTGAATGAGATGGACGCTTTATTCTTTCTTCTTCTATTCTCTCTCTCCTTGCTCTCTGTATATACCTCTCTATCTTACACAAACTGAGTCATTAGTGGACTGCCTGCTGTAGAGATTTCTGGGCTTTACACAATCTGGCAGTCTGTCACTGGAAAGGAGATCTAAATCAAATCACAACAGAGAAGAAGAAAAACTTCTCTTGTGAGAGCTGTCACCTGGCTTTTAAAGATGGCTAGGATTTGAAGGGGAGAAAGGTATTCAGAAAGAATGTATTTCCATAATCCAGCAAACTTTTTCTAGTTTGAAATATTTTATCATTGTACAGGGAGTTGTCATTTTTCTCCTTGGTCTTTGTGACCTCATACACTCTTTTAGTCCCTCACATCCCAGTGTGCACAGTAATCTTAACCCATCCTGTCCATGGGAGACAGTAGCCCCTGACTCTAACTCCTAGGAACAACTTCTGGAGCGAAATAATGCTATGTTGATATAAATTATAACTGTTATAAATCTGCATCTGTTTCCAGCTGAATAGTGAGTCTTGAGTTTTCCAGAGTACATGGAGCTGTGGCTCTGATAGCACCAGAGCTGTGGCTATGTCTCTGCTCTGTATGCCATTTAAATATAATTAATAAAAAAGGGCTTATAATTCTCTTGAACTCAATACTGCAGCTGGACTGTAGTAAAGATTTGAATTCTATCTCTACTGTGGTGAAATGCATTTGATTCTGTGTAAGAAATTTGGCTAATACCATGTCTACACTTGTTCATTGTGAGAGTACAATTCTTCTTGTGACTTTGTTTCATCACATTGAGATGACTGTAGCTTCTTTTTTCCTTTGTCTCTCTCCATGTGAGGGAAAAAAAGAGGACAAAGAAACCCCCAAGGCTCTGGTGCCAGGCTGTACTGCCAGAAGCCCCACTGGCACCGGACAGAGTGAGCACCTAACTCAATTTCCTGCACTTTTGGCAAATCAAAATTGATATTATCTGCAGTACATTTTTCTTGATAAGAAAATGCTTTTAGCAGCTTGATTAGGACTTTGTCTTTCACAGTGCTGTGTTTACATCACTGTCAAGTGACATCTGAAGTAATTCCACTCGTGAATATTTTCTATGTAATAAGTGCTTGGCTGCTGCAAATTTCACTTGCTTTCTAGAACTGCAAATGGAAGGACATTTCCAATCTGAGGTGCTTCATTGCAAAATTGATGAAGTATCTCTTGTCTTCTTTTGAAAAAGTCAGGCTTTAAAAGGTGGAGGAAATGAAAACTTCAGTATGACAGCAATTCCACCCAAGCCATGATTAACGTGCTGGGATGGATTCTCAGCTGTGCTGAGTTTGGCCTTCGTGAAGCTGAGCAGAGCCAGGGGGAGCAGTGGCACAGAGCCACCTTTCCAGTGCTTTGATCCTGGGCCAGGCAGGGCAGGCCTGGCTGTCTGCATGCTTTAAAGCAACCCAAGAGGTGTTTTACACTGTGCAGTTATAGGCGGGATGAGGGAGCTGCAAATCCCCAGCCCCTCTTCAGTGCTATCCTGGGCACTGTTCTCCTCTGCTCCCCAACCTTGCTTGTGACCCTAGGACTCATCACCAGGACTCCTCTACAGTTGCTGCATTTAGAAGTAAAAAAGCAGTCAAAGTCAGAGAAAAAATATTGCCTGTTACATTTACACATAGAAGAAAATATTTCTAATTAAGACCAATACATTAGTCTTATTTTGGAACAAACCCATTTTTAATTATTCATCTTGATTTCAATGTCTAAACCCATTCTATTAAGTGTTACTATTAATCCTGAATAAATATTTTATGTTTGGAATTTATATTTACCATTACATATATTTGAGGAAATAAAATTTGCATTTTTTAAAGTATTAGCATATAGGAAAAACAGTTTCCTGGATTAGGGTGAAACACTTCTATTTTGGTGTAAAAATGTTTCACTTTTTCTTAAATCTATAAAATATTGCTCTCCTGCCAGGATTTTATTTTGTGTTAGTTTTGTAGTAATTTTATTTCTGAGAAAATAGTCTTTCTTCATTAGTCATGTTCATAGATTACATACTCATGAACTGCTTTACATTAATGTATTTATCACAAAAATATCCTGTAGACTATTCTAGTGTTGTGATCCAATTTTCTGGATTTGAAATTTATAAATTCTTCCATTAAAATTTCTATTTTCAAAGGTAAGAGCTATTTAAAATTGAAGGCTTGCTACTTGCTGCTACTGGCGTGCTCTTTGAACTAGGTTGTCTAAATTTTTCCCTTTGGATGAGACCTTTATGGAAGAAGGGACAGATGACCCTGTGTATCTGCCCAGTGTGTGGTTTCTGAAACATCTGGTGCTGACTCTGCTGGAGACAGAGGAGGGTAGAACAGGGAAGAGGGGGAGGAAGCATTCTTCTGGAAAAACTGCTTTTTCTGTTGTTTATTTTAAAATCTTATCCTGAACATCTTCAGATTCTCTAGTTCTGAAAGTTCTGGCTTTCTCTCCAGTTCACAAGTGAGTTTTTCTGTCCTCAAAAATGTCAAGTGTAAAAGCAATACAAGAAGTGGGAGCTCTGTGGTACACTGTTCCTGAACTAATACTGTTCAGTCATCGAGCCAGCAAAGTCTGCATCTTAGTAATAATGTGTGCTTAACTTTCACTTTTGTAAATTGTGACTGCATTACCTTTACCTGAGCTTCAGTGTTCCATTATTTGTCAGAGCTCACTAAAGGAAAAATGTATCTCAGCTTTGAGAGTTAAAGAATTTTTTTTAAAATATAGACATTTTTATATATCTATATATATATGTAAATAGATATGTTTCCTTAATTCTTTTCAACCTCTAAGTCTGAAAGGAAGAAGGTAATGAAAAAAAGATTAAAACCCTCCAAAGTCTCAAAATATGTGAAAAGTTTTGTGATGCAGAGGTGCTAGTACTGCTTCAAAGCAGGGATATCAAATGTGGCAGGAACCAAGATCCATTCAGTACAGCTTTATTATTAACTGATGGAAAAAATGTTTATAAATTAAATTCTCATCTGTTTCATCCTAAATGGTCCAGTTTTAGGGGGACAGTTTTACAACTGGAGGTTTGGAAAGGAAAAGCAGCACAGCTATAGGGATGTGTGGATTAAAGCTGGACTGGATAGGGGGCTGACTGGGACAGGGAAGTTTATAGAAGACTGGCACCCAGTAAGCAGCATTTTGGAGGGACAAGATGAACTTCAAAGGGAGAGCATAGGCTGGGGACGGGCAAGAGAGTCTTTTTGCTGGACTTTAACTCCTGTAACCAATGACACAGAAGCTCCGTGCTAACCAGTCCTGACCCAGCTTCAGCTTGAGTCTTTTCCCGTCCCCTCCCTTAGAGAAAATAACTTTTGTTCACTGTTAAGAAGAAAATGTCAGAGTGTGTTCATGAGGGAGCAACATCCACTGCATGACTGGAAGCCCTTTCATGCTTTTCCTTCTCTATTTCCATCACTGTTTTAGGAATATTTTCTGCTTTGTGGCTCTTTACATTTCCCATTGACGGCAGTAGACCAAAACTGCTCCTCTGATTTTTTTTTAATCAGCTTCCAGTGGGAAACCATAAAGGGTCTGATTCTGATCTCACAATTTGAGGATACTTGGTACTTATATGAATCAAGACCTTAGAAAAATTACTTCTCATAGTAGTGGTAAGGCTGACCCAGAATATTTCCAAAGGAAAGTATTTTCTGTGAAATATTAAGTTAACAGGGTGTGTTAAACTCATGTGTCACACTTTGTAAGCAGGAGAGTTTAGAAGTGGGAAGCTCTCTAAATTCACAAGAAAGATGAAAAAGTTGAGAAACAGAGGAACAAGAGGGGAAGGACAATGTAAGGCAGCTTTTCTTGGCCCTCTGTGACCAAGGCAGGCTCAGAAAGTTACAGCCTGTCAGATTGAAAAGACCAGCTGGCAGTTATTTTACTCAGGTGAGTAAGATTTCAAAAATGGGAAAGACAAGGGCTGCACATTAAAGGTTTCTGAAGCTTTCCAAGAGCTCCTCTTCTATCAGGTATATTCTTGCACATAAACCAAAATGTCTTGTATTCTCTTGAAAGTTTTCTCTTACACATCTTTTTAGAAATCTTTAACTCCAAATTGTAAAACTGTAAGTGTCTTTAAAATGCAAAATTGATTCACAAACAAGTAGTTGTGTAATACTTGGAAATTTTCATGTGTTATAAAAAACGTAATTAATTTATCTTTGAGCAAATTCCAAAATCATGTGAATCTTGGACAGCAGCATGAATTTTGCTTTTTTACTACTCTTTTATTTGTTAGTTATTGTACATGTCATCATTTGGGTGAGTGCCTTAGGAAGTAGGAAAAATAGGTATATTACAGTGGGGGATAATTACAGACTTTTCAAGTGATACTTTCTCATGTGCAGGGTGGCACTGCTCTTTCCTGCTCCAGCATGGCCACAAGCTGGTCAGCAGTGTCCTTCCCCCCTAGCACAGGAGAATGCTCCTCCCATGACCAAGCACCCCGTTGTCTGTCCATTACAGGAGTCCGGGCATCAGGGTCACACTGAGAGGATCAGCCAAATGGTATTGTCATCCCTAAGTACTCAAAATTAACGATACTTTAAATAAATAAAATCAGAACTTTATTTTCTGGTTTGTGGGCTTGTAGGGTATGCTTGAGTGACTTTTCTCAGAAACCACAAAGGCTTGAAACTTTCCTTCCTTTGTGATTCTCATGTTAGTAACTGGCTCCAGATGTTTTAACTGCAAGAAAATAAGTACTGGGAGAGTTGTAACTATATCATTCATATAGCAACATTGGGAAGAGCAATCTGAAGAGGCCGATAGTCATTCCTTCTCCAGGAGGCAACATTGAAGGCAATTAGGTGTAGCTGAGCAGTAAATATTTGAGAAGTAAAATGTGGCCATGGAGAATAATAAAAGACAGTTTGGGGTTTCTCTGGGACCACAGGTACAGAAGGGTCATCAGATTAAACGAGAGCAAAAGGAAAGTAAGTATGTCACTTATTTTTCTGCTTCAACATCTTGCCTCAAAGGTGCTTACAGAATGCAACTTTGAGAGGCCAAAGTTTAATGTAAAAAGAAGAAAATTGTTTCTGGAATAATTTGCACATATATAAAACAGATTCAAAATTTGAATACTCTTTACATGAGTTCTGAGGTGTTTTCCCTGTACAAAACCACGTGTGGTGGTCTACTACTGACTAATACAGGCTCTACTAATTCATGTGAATAGACATACTTGTAGCAAAATGTTTAAAGCATAGAGGTTAAAAAAGATGTCATTAGAGTGATGGATTCTCCAGTAAATATTCCATTTGAGAAAATGTGTCCCAGCAGATATTTTCCTCTATAAATTGTACTAGTTTATGGTTTAGAAAGACTGAGGGGAAATTGCATATTGGAGTTGGGTTTGCTTCCCTGACTGAGAAATCCTGGCTTAACAGCAAAATTCAAGAGAGTATGTGAAAAGTATGAAGAAATCAACATATCAGGTCATGTAGTTATGTATTTAATGCTTTCTTTTGGACCATCTTATCAATATGTCTGGGTTTTATCTGACAGCCACACATGTTTGAGAATATGCACAGACTAATGCTGTGTTAAAGCATTTGGAAAAATAACAGAATATCAATTATTCCATGCAAACTGCTGAAGTAAACCGTACTTCAAATGCAAATCCCTTCCAATGCTCAGGGAGGTGTGGATGTAGCTGCACTTGAAGAGATTGATGAGAAACAACAGCACTGTAGTGAATTAAAGCAGTGTTATCAGATTGGGTTGGGGCTTAGAGGGGTATTTTTGTGCGGGGGTAAGCCTACATTTCTTGTCAGGGGGTCTGGAAATCTCCCCAAGCAGCCTGGCCCAGATTCCCAAGTGCTGTAACCTTCTTTGTGCACAAAGTGTGCAGAGGGGGCGAGGCAGAACTGCAGGGGCTGTGTGGGGCAAAGCCCTGCCTGGAACAGCAGCACAGGACCTGCATTCCTGCCCCCAGCCCTGGCCACCCCTGCCCTGCCTGACACACTAGCTGCCACCTTCACTGCCCCCGAATCATACACTGGGAAAATCAACTTCCACTTGAGACTGCACTTACACCACCGAACTCACACCCACAGAATCTGGGGCACATTATGCACAGGTCCTGAGATGAAAGGCCAGCCGTGAACCAGCCTTTCTCCCATGGAATCCTCTCAGTCAGTCTCTAATGAGAAACACTAAGGAACATGTTTCCAGCTCTTCTCTGGGTTGGGCCAGCCTCTAAAACCTGTCTAATTGTCTACATGTGTGTTGTTCAGTTGAAACTCTGTCAGAAAACACTCTATCTGGCTGGGTTTAAAAGTCAGCTCTCCTCCTGTCAGCCACATTACTCTAGTTTAGGCTGGAGGTTAAATATAATTGATAATTTAGGTGCATATTCTACTACAATGCACAAAGAAAAACAAAGCCATTTCATTCAGTCCTAGACCCCACCGGGTTAATGAAATGTTCTTAAAATAAACAGCTCACCTGTGTATTTGCTAGCTGAATAATCAATCTAATGGTATTGTTTTGAGAATATAGCCTGCAAATAAGTGGGCAGAGTTGACAGTTAATACTTCTGTAGGTAAAATTATATCTGCCTATTTGTATACTTTCAAAGAAAAATTAAAATACTCATCATTGCTTTTGCAAGAGAAGAGGTATGTTTTGTTAACATCAATTTTTAAACTTTTCCCACATTTAGAAAAATACACTTATTTATTTATTGTCACAAATTAAAATGATGACTTGTTCTGCCTAGAACAGCAGAACAATTAGCTTGTTTTAGATTGTTAATATATTTCTATAGATAAGCTTTAAATTCAAAATAAATTCTGGAGCTTTTTGCTTTTGATCAATTATTTTGCATTGTCCAAAGCGAATAAGTGTAATAGAAGTGTATTTAACTACAATGCAAGTTGGCTGCTAGCCAGTCTGTTTTCATTTGCTTGATAGCTTAAATGACAAAAGCTAAACAGCAAAAAAGCTTTTGTGCTTTTTTGTTGCCCATGCTTTTCACATGCACGAAGATTCTGTTTTGCCTACTGGGACTAAAGTTTTGGAGAGGAATAAAACAGTCTATTCCTTGCTATTTACTTTAAAGAAGGAAGCTCTATGGAGCCTCTGGATATTTTTGGTAGGCACATGTGGAACAAACGTGTAATTGTATGACTGATCCAGCAGAATGTTTAGCAGTATTATATCGTGGTATGCCATTTAGGGGAACAATCTAAAGTGTGAAACAAACTCAAGTGTGAAAGTGCTGTGGAGCAAAGGAAGTTTTATGTATGAAAATGCCCTCCTAACATAACCCATGTGCAGTTATGCAGACTACTGCGTGTATCTCAATAAGGTGCAAATTTTAGTCTTGTTCAAGATGTTATATCCATAAAAACATAGAGACAAAAGTATATTGGTAATTTGCCAGATGTCTCAGGATGATGAAGAGGCTATATAGTCCATAATATATATATAATATAGTCCAAGTTGATGGAACATCAGGACTGGGTTGCACACAGCTGTACCATGTGGTGTATTGTCTGTCTAGTTGCCTTCAGTTGTTCCTGCTTTCTTTATAAGATAGAAATTCTTGAGGTAAATTAAATATCCAAAAGCTTTCTTGGATTTATACAACATTTATTTTACTTTTACCTTTTTTAGCATCTTGAAAAACAGTCCCACAAGGTAAAACTACTTGTTGAAGATGCTGCAAGAAAGTGCCTTTTAGTTGTGTAACCAGTTCTGCTCTTTTACTTTTATTCAGACAGGGCATCAGTACCTCAGGTGGCTTCTCCATCTCTCAAAGCATGTCAACTCTCATTGCACCTTGAAGCACCCTTACAGTAACACAGCATCATGGGCCACCAGGAAACAGAAGCCTTACAAAGTAGCAGCAACCATCTGTTGTGTTTCTGACACCAGTGAACTGCAACAAGAAATGGTAAGAGGAAAGTAAACTGAGGGATGGAGAGCTTAAGCAGTAAGTTCCTGGGCTTGTTTCTGTGCTGCACAGCAGAACTACTCTGTCCACTGTGATCTATCAATGTAGATATAAAGGAGACATTAATGCTCTGGAGTACTGTTGTAAGTTAACTCTTAGTGTGTGGCACCACTCAAACTCTTACATTAACTTCAGCGGAGGCTGCTTTGTGAGATACAATTGCTGTACAGATGGGTATGTAAAAAACATGTTCACCTTCTGCAGAGTGCTGCCTTAGCAGGTTTTTAAGGAAGGATGTGTTGCTGGATGTGATGTGAGTTGCTGGTTACACACTTCTCTGTCGACTCTCCTTTCTCCTGAAACATTCCATAATAGTGCAATACTGTGATGTCCTTTAAAACTGGAATGCACATGTGATTAACAAGACTAGGGAAAGCTCAGTACAATTTTACAAAGGAGGCAACTGAAGCACAACGCATATTTTGCCTAGAGTACTTTATTGGCAATTCTAGGAAGAGGAATGATAAGTCTTAAGTGTGTCATTGCAACAAATTGCAAAAGTTGCTGCTGTACACCCCTTTTCCTTATACAATTTAACTGCAACATGGAGGTTGCTATAAAGCCTTGCCTAATCTATGGAGATTTGTAAGAACAATTTGAAACTCCAACTAGTGAGCCAAGAAAATGAATAAACAGTAGCTTCTTACAATGAATGAAGAAGACTTAACAAGTCAAAATGGTTACGTTTTGAGGACTACCTATGTAATTCTTAATATTATCTAATATGGAAGAGGGCAAATAAGCAGTTCTATATATTTATGGAATGTAATGTATATAAATTTGCTGTTTATACAATTCATGTTATAAATTGCAAAAAAACCCCTCAAAATATGGGAAAAATACTCAGAAAAAAATCAACAAACTAATGCTTATTTTCTTAAGCCTTGAGAGCCTGACTCTGCAAAGCTAAAGCCTCCTCAAGGGTACCAAAGAAATCTCAGCTTTTGTGGCACTAAGAAAGTTCAATGTGCTCAGCAGGGCTTCTCTGGGTTCAAATTTAGGCCACCAAAATCATCTGATAGATTACAAGATCCAACAAACTGAAAAGAAAGAACAGATATTAGACAAAGTATGTGGACTCTTTGGGGAAGTTCTGTTACAGTTTTTAATCTGATAATATATTCAGTTTGGTTATTGTTCTGTTCTGATCACATTGTGATCAGAACACATCATAGCTACTCACATAGCTATTTTACTGCCTGAATAATGACTTAAAGAAGTATTCTGATTTGACAGGGAAAGAAGTGGCAAAACAGCCAAATGTTTGCATGTTCACATCAGGTGAGTAAAATGTTCAGAAAAATGAATTCAAACTCATATGATATATGGGAATTCAGTCATACCTGTACAGGATTGATACGAATTTTGAAGTTAGGTCTTACCTGAGATACTCAGTACATCTACAAGTGTCCTAATTGCTTGTCCCTTCCATTAGGTTTGTGTGGGCCCCAGGGGTGTGAAATAATTACACCATAAATATACAAGCTTTTAAGCATTGTTTTAAGAACAGAAAGATATGTCAGTTTTGGTGGAAAATGTTCCTTTTTGAGGTAAAAGCAGATTTTTCTGTGGAAAAGGGCATCATCACATAACAGTTTAACTAAATGAAATTCATCTCCCAAAGGAATGCAGGAAATATTTGCAACTAAGTGTCCATTTACAAAACGGTCTGAACTCTTCCCTTTGAAAATTATTCCTAAAGTTCAAAGCAAGCATTCCCCCATGTTTTGTGGTGAGTATTTACCACTGTCACTAGCAATGCTGTTAATGGGGACAAGTGGGAATTAACATAAACACAAATTTGTTTGCATCATTCAGTGTAGAGCCATCTTCTTTTTGCTGTAATGTGAGAGATGTACAACTGGAGCCAATAGAGACACCACCATCACTACACCAACAAAGGTCTGCGATTTCCAAAGGGTATTGGTTTCCTTTTCATACTTCAAAGAAACCAACCAGCCTTCTCGGTCCAACTTTAGGCTCAAGATTTCTGAGCTTTTCTTTTAGGGCCAAGTTATGAACTGCTGAAACATAGGGGTTTATCACAGAACCCCCAGTGCAAGCTGAGCTCTGGCCACAGTGCAATTTAAATTATTTATGCACAGCACTGTGTTCAGACCATGTGCACATTTGTCCTTGTCAGTCAACAAGTGTTCTATTAATCAAACAGGAACCCTGGCGCGTTCATTACAAAAGTAAGAACATTGAATTTGGGATGGTATTTTTAGTGCTTTTGACAGACAGGGATTATTAAGCTGTCACTCCCTCTTTTCTGCCGACTTCCCCTATCTTCCTCCCCTTCTTCAATGCATTGTCATTTTATTAAGAGCACACTAATAGTTAAACGACAGGAACCCTAAACCCCTGACTAGTTCACTGACATGACAGGTTATTTTTTCCCTCTATTCCCTGTCCAAGAACCCCTGCTGATCTTCCCAGCATGCAGTGCTGTGTGACCCTTAACATCTGGCAGTGATTAATTGTCTTAGTGTCATAGCGATCGCCTTCCTCCCTCTGATCCTCACTTACTTTGTTCTCTCTTTTAAAGCCAGTGTGCTGGAACCTTTTCTTCCCACTTTTAAATCTGTCCAGTATCCAGGATACTGTGTGTGTCTACTGCGATACAACTTGAAAGAAACCGAAACAGTCAGTTATCTGGCCCTGAAAGTCTGGTCATGGATTCAGAGGGCTTTCTGTTCACTGAAGGGGTGTGCTTGAAAAACAGCACTAACTAGAATGACACAGATCTTGTTGAACTTGATCCGGATCTCGGGTCCCTTCTAAGCAAGCAATGCAATTATGGGCAATGCCATTTTCAGTGGACACATGGGGTATTGTGCAGGAGGCTGTTGGCTGCAGCTTACACGTTACATGGATTAAGGAGCTGACACCTCCTGACAGTGGCTGCCCCTTTGTGCTCTGCTCACCCTGCTGTACCATGCTGCTGCAGAGGTCTGAGCCCTGTCTGGGCCGGAGCTCTTCCCGCTCAACTCCCACCAAGTTAGGCAGGTTCCTGCTGCTGCAGCAAGGGCTGGTGTGTTGGCTTCAGCAACAGGATTGCCTGGGCTGGGAGCTAACAGGTGGTGTTTGCAAGGGGATTTTATTGGCCAAGGAATATCAGGGGGGTACCCAGGGAGATGCTGCTTTAGATCCCTGTATAAAAAGAATACTGGTGGAAGAGGAGATGACTGTACCACTAAGATAAATGTCAGGTTTCCACGCTCTGCTCTCAAATCTCAAGAAGCTTCCCATGTGATTCTCAAGAATCATTTTGATCTCTGCCTCAGTTTCTCATATTGGAAAATAAAGACAGTAGCTGCTTTGAAGTGTGGGAGACTTGGAGTTTTTAGACACCTCTCTTTTTCCTGTATGAAGATGAGAAATTCCTAGGCAATTATTTATATATGTCTATTTAGGACCAGCTGCTAGGCATGGGGGAAGCTGTGTAAGAGGGAGGAAGGAGGATATGTCATGCAGAAGTTGGTTTGTTTCTTTTAAGACTGCTTAGATTCAGGATGCCTGTGATGTAGTCATAGTTTGGCAACTTGCATGGGTAAAGTACCAACTGCTCTAAACTTCCACTTCCTTGCATGCAAATGGAGGATGAACTAATAGTCGTCTTTGCAAAAAAACTAACCCTCTTAACCTTTGAAGATGAAAGGTAAAAATAAACAATTGTTTTAAATCCTGGTTGAATAGCAGAATACATGCACTGAACTTAAACTACCATTACATTTACATTTTAAGGCAAAATATCTGAAAGGCAGTTTCTCCTTCACTTACCTATTGAATGCTGAGTTCAGAGTCTCTCTGTCTCCCATGACACACACACTCCTCACAAATAGATTTCTCCAGAGCAGTATTATGTTCTAGCTCTCCGTGTATTTCAAACAATTATAAGGCCATTTATTTTCTATTTCAAACCAAAATAGTGAAATGGAGTGCATGGCCTTTTCTAGTTGCTAAGCAACCCTTTGTAACATGCATCCTGCATTTTGCTGTGCCATTTGGCAATTCACACAAGATCTTGTTTGTTCATTTCCAGTCTAGTAAAATTGGTTGCTATATTTCAAGTGCCAGTATAGATCAAAGTATTTCCTAGAAGGATAAACATGTTAACTGGCAGAGAGTGAATGATTAACATCAAGCACAAGCCTTTTAGTATAAAGGACTTGGCATGTCATCCATTGGCAAAGCTACTCAGATGAATGCCATCTATACCTAACAGATGTGCCACTAAGGAGTTATCCTCTTCTTTCCAAAGTGCTGCTTGCTGTGCTGGTGTGACTGAATGAGGATGATAGCCACTGCTGAGCTTTGTAAGAAACTGAGCCAAATGCAGTTGTCAGCCATGGCATTGTATCTGGAGATCTCTGCTGATTTCGCTTGCGCTTCTTCAGCTTTGCATCCATGTAACTAATGGTAGAATTATATTAAACTGTTACTTTTTCTTCCTCTACTCTTTATGAACACTTATAAACAAACCAAAGTCTAATATCTGACTATTTAATATTCCCTGTCTACAATAAGTTCTAAGTGTATCCCTAATGAAAGTTGTCTTTAAGTAGAGAATACTCATTCCTCATAAGCAAAGCAGGACATGGCTGGGTTTTGCTATGATCTCTGCATTTCCAAACTTCTGACTAAAAGCTATAGATGATCTGGATCAATGAAGAATGGAGGGGAGGGTTGAAATAGGGTTGGTCGAGGAAAGCTTTTAAAAATAGGTAAGTAAGACATTTAAAAAACTTCATATACCTGTCTGTTTTGTCATTGGTGTGATTTGTGTGACACTTGTGCATTTGTGTGATGTCTGTAGCCTGCAATCTCAGCTCACTGTCAGAACCTCAGTGGTACCATATACACTGGACGAAATGTCAGATACTGACTAACACAATCATTAAAGATACTACTAAGTGAGGAATGGTGTAGGCAATTGTAAATTTTGACACGGGTGGCAACATTTTTGACATAGTTACAATATTTTAAATCCTACGGCAAAGGTGAAGGGAATTTCACAAAAACCTGTATTCCTGTTGTAGAATGCTAAAGGATAGTTCCAAGAAGTAAACATTTCCCATTATAGCCCCTAAAAGGAGCAGATTATCTAAGTAATTCTTATAAAACCCTATTGGCTTAGTCAGTTGTGTGTCATTGGGAGTATAATTCATAGAGTTTCTCTGGACAAAAATTTACCTGCCAGCAGTGCTGGTGGGATTGTAGCTGCTAGAAGTGATTTGTTTGTTGGCAAAGTGAGCACAGTGCTCTCTTGTTTGTGCGGTCATATTGATGTCTGATAGTTTGACCAAGGTCAGCCAGGTGATAAATCTGTTCGTACCTTTTTTCCTTGATCATATACCCAGTCTCAGTCGTGGTTGTGAAGAAGAGGATGAAGAGAGAAGTAAGGCAGATTTTCCTTGTGTGATCAGACAGCAAAGGCAAAAGGCACATTCTTTACACTGCCAGAAGTGTGTACAGCTGGGGAGAATCAGCCCTCTCATTTCATGGCAGATAATCAGTTGTGTATTTTCTGTGGCAACCATTAATATAGTACAGCCTTATCTCTAGGCCTATAGGTAAAGCTGTTTGCTGTGACTGCTTTTCTGTTCGTCCCCTGAGAGCTGAGGATTCTCCAGGAAGTCCATGGCGAGCAGAGAGATGTCCTGTCCTGTCCTGTCTGTGAGACAGCAGTCAGAGCAGACTTGGGCTCATTATCTTGTAGCTGTATTGGGAGATACTTCTAGCTGATGTGGAAATACATGAAAGAAGCTCTTTCTCACATACACACAGCAGGACTGCACATAAGCCAAAAGATGGTATTTCAAAATTGACAGGTACTATCTCAAAATCATATTCCCTGTTGTTCATTTTTGTTAATATTGGAATCATTATACTGATTTCTACTGAACTAACTAGATGCTTTTGCCAAGCCATGGTGCTGAAATAGTATGAAATAAGAACAGCACCTCAGTAATACTCTAAATGCTGATTCTTAGATAAGTTTTAATTTCTAAATTGAATGTTGTTTCGGGAGCTCATCATATACTTCCCAGAGTGCACTATGTTTTTTTTAGAGTAAGGCCGTAATAATTGTCGTTGAAAATAAAATTAAATGCCATGGCAAAAAATATTCCTAAAGTGTTTGTAATGATGCAAAGAAATTTGTGTACTCTTGGCCCAGATCTATGCAGCTATCTAACACTGATTATTAGCTTAAATACCCATAATGTAATGTCAGCTTTTCAATCCAGCATTTGTTTTTGAAAGCAGCCAGCTCTGCGGTTTAGATGCTGCAGAGGTTGAAAAGAACAGGGGGTAGGGAGGCAAAGTGCTCCTTTGGTATATTGTGCTACTTCTGGCCTCAAATTTAGGGGCTCTGAACTGCACACACCCCTCTCTTCTCTGAGTAAGTAGCAAATTTATGCTCCTAATATTTGCCCTGTGACCCGTGCCTAGGCTGGATGCCTGAACCCGCCTTGCAGGGATGACGTGATGACAGGATGACATCTTTTTAGTGTCAAATGCTGCTTTCCGTGGCAGATGGCCACTAGGGAGAAAGAGCAGGCTGTCCATGGGAGCACTCTCGGCACCACCTGTGTGGAGGGCTGGGACTGGCGGGGTAGCGCGGTCCCTGCAGGGCAGGTCCCCAGGTCCCCACGCACCCGAGCAGCCCCAGGCGGCTGCGAGCGGCACCACCCGCACGCTCTCTGCAGTATCACCCCGCAAAGGCTTCCAGAGGCTGCTGCTGCCCCGGGGACACCCGAGCACAGCAAATCAGGGCGATTTTCCTACAGAGAGGCACAGGCTAAAGCAGTCGGAGGTTGATGTGTCTGTGCCTCAGCGGGGCAGAGCGCGTCTGTCCCTTGTCCGGAGCGCCGCTGCCCCGCCCCGCGTGGGTGTCCCTCTGGCAGCAGGAGGTGACAGGTTTGGGGCAGCTGCTGCTCTTGTCCGTGGGTGTGACTGCAAAGGCACTCGGGCAGAGCTGTCTCGGAGCGCAGGACTCGGGACAGCCTCGGCTGGAAGGCTGCAGGCAGGAACGCTAAGCTCTGCTTGTCGTTTTAACTGAGTATTATGTAAATCAAATAGAGTGGCTGTTAAATTAAAGCGTGAGAAGGTAATGCCTTCAGGTAATGCCCGCTGCAGCCAAGCCACTGGATTTTAAGGAATTATAGAATTTGTTATTTCCTTATTTCTTTCCATGGGAGATGGAAATAAAGGCTCAGGGAAAAAAAAAACAACCTAATTATTGACTTCCCTGAGGAGACACCCTGACAGCTCCCCACACAAAGAATTTAACAGTGCTGGGGCGGGGCAGCGTCAGTGGTCACAGAGAAGAACAGCTTATCACAGAGCCTTTCTCAAGGAAAACTAGACTCATTTTTACATCCTATGGGAAATAAGTGACTTTTCAATACGACTTGCAATAAAGAAGCATTTTCTCAGAATGGAAAATCTGAAAAATCTTCTGCTTTCTGAAATCTCCTTAGGAAGTATCCTGGATATTAATTTAAATACTAGTTCTGATCTTTTGTGTCAAAATCTCGTTAGGAAAGCAACAAGTAAATTTAAAATTATCTAATTTTATTGATTTTGTGTCTATATTAGCTTTGAATGCTACTTAAGAAAATTTCCCTCCAAAAAACTAAACCACTTTGCCAATATCAATCTATTCATTATATTCTTTTAACTTGTGCAATTACTAAAGTTTCTGAGGCATAGAAAAAGGACGAAAATTCTAGATTAGGACTGTATCATAGCCTTTAAATTAAAATATTTTAAATTAAAGGTTAGATCTAGATTTGTAAAAATTTTGAAAAAATCAAAATATCATCTTGCTTTAAAAAAAACCCCAACCCATCCTGTTTTCTTTAAAACAAAAATTCTACCCAAGCATTCCAACTATTGTTCAAGTATTGAGAAAACCCTTCAGGCGTGGACCACTGCTGGTGCTGCAATGCAAGGTGACATTGATGTTCTGAGCAGCTGATTAGCAGTATTGCTGGGCACACTATGATTGCCTGAACTCAGGAGAATTTTCGAGATGTAATATTTTTCCTAGATGAAAAGCTAATTTAAATATTATTCAAATGTAAAATCTCCTAGAAATTTGGACTGAGTCTATTGAGACATTCCAGTTTCATTTGAAGACTTTCAATGTTACAAAGTCAGTTTAATCTCCCTTTTTGAAAATCTGAATGAAAAAGGGAATTTTCTCATTCGAAGATATTTTCTTCTCATTTCCTTGCCTGTCTTCTGTTTTCCTTCCTTGTTTGACAAGATTTGATTTTTGGGCTTTTGAATTTTTAATGTATTGGCATTTTCATCTGGAAATACATTGTGAAAATATTCCTGGGCATCTCTGTTTAAACTCTAATTGTATTTAAATTATAACTATCAGTAGTTTGGGTGTGCTCGGAATTATATATCCAACTCATGCAGAATGCAAATACAATTCATATAAACACCCTTTCATCTGTTCCATTTTATAATACATAGTTTACAAAATGTTTTTATAAAAGTAGCATGCAGCAAAGATAAAATCACAGTGGAAGAAAAATAATTCAGACAAAGGAGGAGATAGTTACCTTCCCTACAGATTTTTGCTGTTGGCTGCTTTGTGTTGCCTGTTATGTGTTTGCATTAATGTCTGAAAAACAGTACTTGTCTGGGCTGTTCACAGGTTAGACAGCCACTGACTGAAATAATTCTAGGAGGCTTGGTGCTTATTGAAGACTTAATTTAGTCTTTTACTGTCTTGCATGGCAAATAGTCAGATTCTGATTTTATTTACACAAAAATAAATAGAGTATAACTACATTCAATTTAGAGGAACTACTCCAATATACATTCTTAATTAAGAACAGAGTCTAATCCTTCATCATGCTTATTTATGTATCTCTAGGCATACGGAGACAGGGAAGCAGTTGGTGGCAGTTATGTCCAAGGTAACTGTGAGGAGAGTTTGCATTCAAGTTCTTTTAGTCATTTGTGCTTGATAAGTCCTCCTGGCACTTACCCAGGTGTGGGGTTCTCTTGGGTGCTGGAAGCAGTGCAGCAGGTTTGCCTCAAGCACAGACACCCCCAGGAAACACCTGTGACTGCACAGGGGTTCCACACCTGCAGCATCCACTGATTAAATCTACATCGTGGACTTGACCATGGCCATATAGGGCAGCATATCCCTTAACTGTTTGTAGACATCTGGGCCGTCTTAGATGCTTATGTTGTATAGTCTAGGAAGCTGTGCTACACCAATGTGGCACGCTGTGCCCAGCATGTGAACTTGTACAGAGACTGGCTTGGGCAGGATGTGCAATCTTGGTAGCCTGAGAGAGAAAAGCTCTGGTGTGGGCCCACTTGATATCCTTAGAAATCACAATGATTCATGTACAGACACACAGTTTATATTCCCTTCATAACCTTACCAGCAAGGGAAGGAAAACTTCTATGCCTTGGCAAGAGTCCCCAGTGTAGTCAGAGCTTTGGCTGCACTTGTGTGTTTATGAATTCTAACAACTCCATCACGAATGTTGTCACCAGATACCTGGGTTCTAGCCATGATAACTCTTCCAAATGTTTGCTCTTAGGAACGTGCTCTCAGCTGTATTATAGTTACTATAAACAGTAAGATATCATATGAATTATTTTTTTATTTTATTTACTCCCTAGATTTTCTAGTCAAGAATGAAATATGCATGGTGTTACTTCCAGATTTCTTGTGTTTTCTGTGTTTTTGTGCTATGGAGATGTCTTCACCTGTTTTTTGTAAGACCTTATATCCTGAGATACAGAGCAGAGAGACACAGTAGAGGGATGACCACCACTGGAGTTAGTACAGAATGTGCATGTGGCATTTCAAAAAACAATGTTTGGCCTCCTGGAGAGAGCCAGTATAATTTTTAGTCTGGAAAGTATTTGAAAGGTATTTTCTGTGAAGGAAAGTTTTAGCTATGCAATATAGTTATGTGGACAAAGGCTGTAGAAACACTGTCTAAACAAAGTGGGGTTATAGTATTTGGGGGGAAAGCAAGATGAGGAAAAGTAGTGACTCGCTGTTTTGTTACAAAGGAAACAAAGTGTCTCTTCATATTATTTTGGATCAACAGCAGTTCTGCTGACAGAACTTTGAGGGAAGAATAACCAACTCAATAGAAAAAGGAAGAAACTACCTTTTTGTGTACCATTGGAACAAAGAGCCCATCAGTCTGAGTGATAAGACATTTAAAACTCTGCTTTTGATTTCCAAATACTTTGGCTCTAAACAAATCTGCAAAAGGAATTATGAGAGGATCAAGGGAATAAACAGTATCTTCACCAGACTGAAGGAAAGCAGCAGAGTAGTAAGAACAGAACATTCCAAAGTGGCAACAGGGAAAGGAAACTACTTTCTCTAGATCCCATGGAAGTTTCCAGTACATGGTTGGCAATTAGGCTTTTAGTGATGAGGCCAATTTTTGGCCTAAGGGATTCTGTTAGAAATGTATATAAGTAAACAAAACCAAATTTCAAGTAGATGTTAAAAAAAAAAAAAAAGTAGTTTTGAATAAGTACTGTGGAGTAGATGTATAGAATATTTTATTCCTTAGCTCTAACTCTGCAAATCTCAGTCATGTTTCCTTTACTCATGGTAAAATCTCTGATTATTCATCTCAGGGTAAACATCAAATTTCTGTATATCTCTGTGGACTTTTGTTCCATAACAGCTCATCTTCAGTGTGGTTATCTCAGGGAGATAATGTGTACGTTGGAAGAATCATCAAATGACCACCCCAAAGTCACTCAGAGAACCACTCCACTGCAGAGCAGTTCCTCAGCCCAGGGATGGACTGTCCCAGTAACCACTGCACCTGAAAACTTCCCTGTTCTGCAGACAGTCCTAAGCACTGTACGTGTGGTTTTGTTCAGTCTGCCCGCTTGCAGGTAAGCTGTGTTTCTTGCATGTTGCAGGGTGTTTCTTCCCTTTCTGTAAGGAATCACTGCTAGGTTTGCTGAATGCAAGAAAGGCACCTCAATTCCATTCCTGGAAGATCAGCTTTTTGGCAGCCATACAGCTTTCAGGAGAAAAGAGGGAGGAAAAAAAAGAAGAGCCAGTTGGGAATGAGGAGATGTCAGGATGTTTTAAGTGCAGGAGTTGTTCTAACAGCAGGTCCTTGTTAGAAGTGTGTAATTTTCGGACATGTCCCTGGCCTAGACTTTGTGCAGCACAGTAGCATTTCCAGAAATGAGCTGTGGGAGGGGCTTTATCACTAAATCACACAACATAGGTCAAAATTTGTGTTTTAAAACCCCGAAGCCTCTGAGTGCATAAGGGACACTATTTTATTACCTTATTATAAGCTTTAAAGCAAAGTGCAACAACAACAAAAAAGAAAAAAACTACAACAAAAACCTAGCAGGTTTTTCTTCTTCAGTTTTGGAGGGAAAAAAGTTGCTTCCAGGGTGAGATTTAGCATGCCAAGTCTCTTAGCAAGCCAGTGCAAATTTTTAAAGCTGTATCATAAACCTCTGAAAATAGGAGTTTATAATAGAAATGCAGACATACAGTTAATTATATCGTCATGAATGGCGCCACTATAATTAGCTAAGTTCTATATGATGCCAAGTTTTAAACTATTTTACTTTTATGGTACTGGATGTCAAAAGCTATTTATTTTAGTTTCTTTCATATTTTTCTTTTATTGTCTTACTGACCTGGCTCACCAGGTTAGGAAAATGGCTTGCAGATTTTCCTTCAGCCCTGAAGAACCCTTGCAGGTTAACCTCAATAGTTAGCAGATTCCTAGAACCTGAGACGTCAAAGGGAATGGATTCCCTACAAAGGCAGGCAGCAGGTTATCAGCAGAAGCAGACTTCTGTGAATAACCTTGGACTTGTGGTTCCCATTGAAGGACTTATTCTGAGATGACCGACAATCTCAGCTGGACAGAAATCTGCTAATGTTTGGATATTATATATACTTTAAAAGTGACAATTTAAAAAAAAAGATAAAATACAGCAAAGAAAAGGAACATAATCTGTTTTAGAAATACAGTAACAACAAGCACCTTGGAGATTATGGGATGAGAAAATCTCTTCCCTTAAGTTCCTATTTTCAAGTAACTGTAACCCTTTTGCAGCTCATTGCTTTTTAGGTGCTTTATAGTCCACACAGGGATCACTGTTTCACCCATCACTGAAATTCAGTTTCCTCTAGAGGTGAATACAAAAAACTTTACAAAAATATGATCATTTACATTGCAAAGCAAAGATGAACATATTGTTCAGTTAAAGAACCAGGAGAATCTGTGATTTAACCACACATGCTCAAATACTATTTGAATTGATAATTATAGCTTAACAGATCCCATAATTGAAAACAATCATTGTAATTTGAATGCCCAGACAAAATCTTGCCTGTTTTTTAAGATGGTGAGTTAAACTTTCAGGTTTTTTTTTTTTTTCAAAGAGAATTAAAATTTTATTTCATCAAAGAATATCCATATGCATACAATAGCCTTCTAAAGTCACTCATTATCCTTAATAGTTAACACATCTGTGTTTACATGTGTATATATATGTATTAATTATGACTAATACTGATACGCTTGATACCAGTTTTCTCAATTATAGTTGATAAGGATCTGAAGGTAAAACTAATTCAAACACACTGCGCCCCAAAGGCTGTTGCTCTTTAGGGATGATCTATATCATGCTGCCCTCCTTTTTGTCTAAGAATGATGTGTAAGGTTATGTGTTAAGACAATCCTGCTTCTGGGATTTTTTTTGGTGTAAGACTATGTGAACTAGTACGGTTCCAGGAGTGCTTGGGCAAGTGGATATTAACAGGCTTTACAGTCTGATATTCCTGAATTGTTTTGTCCTGTTTTCTGCTGATCTGCATTTCTTCAGATCTGCCATCTAAGTTGATTTCTCCCAGTGAAACTTCTGATGGTAATTTTCAAAGTATTTTGCTATTCAGTAGTCAACAGCACAGGAGGAATTAGCATGGATTCTGTTGTACTTTTTTGGTCAATCTTTTTCTTCTCTTGGCCATGTGCTTGTCACCTTTCCATGGCAATTCTTCTTTTTGTGATAATTTTTGTCTGGATGCAATTTTCTGGCTACAGGGAGTTCCACACATGCTATTACCCTGTACTGAGCTGACAATGCAAACTAATGACATGAGCTCAGTTACCACATGCTCCCTTATTTCATGTTGGCTTATTAAAGAATCCTCAGGCAGATCCTGCCAGCTCCGATGCATATGAGCAGTCCTGCTGATTGCAGCAGAACTGCCCAAGTGTTTAAGGAATGAGGGACTGGCCACTGAGAGAAGAACAGTAATTTCTGCTCAGACAGGGCATGTCAAACCAGTGGCCACCAGCCAGTGTGATGGAATTAATGAGGGGAAACAGTAGCCAGCAGTGACAAGTTGGGATAAACTCACAGAGTAGCACTGCCACATCCAATTACTGTATTTCATTGTTGTTCCCTGGAAATGGGGAACCCTCTGACAACCTCCATGAAAGCTGAACTGGAAATTCTGGGAATAGAAAAAGCCAGTATGAGTAGTTTATGCTGATCCCCTTTAAAAAAGAACAAATACTAGCACAGAAAAAGCCTTGCCTTTCCTTTCTGTCCTTGACTTTGCTACAAAGTCTGCACTTTGCTGCCTGGCAGGAAGTGTTGAAATAAATTACTTTCAAAGGAAAAGAAAAATAAAAGTTAGGAAAACATTTTTTGTCTCTGCCTAATTTTGTTCTGTTGGAAGTGATGCTCTTACGTTTTGATGCAAAGCATATTTTGATCTAAAATTCTTGTATAAACCAAATTGGACTATCAAGATTCCTGGGATTGCTTTAAAAAGTAAAACCCAAGGCATCTTTTTCCATGCCTAATAAGGGCATTTACTGGTAAAGGAACCAGAGAATTAGTCCAAAGAGTGTAAAACCCCTGTTGATGCCAATGATATTTTACTCCATAGAATACTTCATTCAATCATGGATTCTGATACATATGAACAAAATAACAGCCTGGAGGAATGATTCATGGGGAATTCTTTAATTCTGCCTGGCAGAATGCTACTTTTAGCTGGGAAAAATCTCCTCGTAGGCTGGTAGGCAGCAGACTCTCCAGCACAAAGCCAAATGACATCACTGGCTTCTCTGTGTAACAAAAGGCCAATGGCATCCCCCCTTGCTGAGTGAAAATTAGCAGCAGGTCTTTGCACTGTGCACATAGTTTGAGAGGAGGGAACTGTGTCATTGTTATTTTCTATTTCCGCAAGCTGACACTTATCTTGTAAGCACATCAACTGTTTGCTTTAGCTCCACAAGTCATTTCCTATACATTATATCAGTTAGTCATGCTGCTCTGCATTGTGTGCAAAAGAGGTTAAATTCCACATGTAGAGAAATAAAAGATGAAGGAGAACTATCTAAATAATTGTTTTAGAACGGGAGCAACTATTCATTTCTTTAAAATGTAACTGTCAGTAAACTGTTTCAGACTTTTGCGTCCACATTTGGAGCCAGATCAGTTCATCAAACCCTTAAACTCCTTGAAGATAAAGTAGATCAGATCAACTCAAATTCCAACAGACTACTAAATTAGAATCATAACTTTCCTTGATTTTTACATCCCAAAAAAGGACACAGACCTATCTGGAGAAAGAACAGGGCTGACTATAGATGCAAACAGAGGAAGATATCAGGGTTTTTTTTTCATACATTTGACATATGTAAAGAAATACATTTTTGTAATTGTTGCATCTTCACAGCTATTGCCCACTTTTACCAGCAAACGTTTGTCTGCTGTATTGTTGCTGGGGAATTGTTGTATCATTGCTAGGGAATTGGAAGTAGTTTTTTCTAGCTCTAATATAATTGAAGCTTTGGTTTTGATTCTGCCTTTTTACAGTAAAGTTTGCTTACTCTTTATTTTTATTTAATTACTGTCATGTATAGTGCTGCACTGTACATATGAGAATATACCAAATAGAACTGTAATTCCTCAAGCACAGGGGGAAAGTAAGAGGGGAAAAAGAAAGCAGAACTATAAGGGAATAAAACATTCTTTGGCAAATAATAATGAATATTTTATTTATCTTGGTCTGAAACATAGCATTGTAAGATTCTGTTAGAGAGCTAGAATATAGGCTTCTTTCAGTCTCTAGGCTCTATAGTAAGATCCTGAAAAATGTATTTCCTTAATCCATGATTGAATACAAACTTATCAGTCAAGATTTTCACAGTGTGTAGATTTCTACAATAGAAAGAGTTCAAATACTCAAGCAATACAGAGTTCACATTCTTTTTCTTGTTCTCACGGTCTTATTCCTGTGTAACCGTATTAACATCACTGCTCTTCACCTTTTCTTTATTTTTAAATATCCTGACAATATTACAAAGTCTTTGTGGTGAGAAAAGTAAAAAATTACGGTTTCAATTCACTAGACACTTAAGCAAGTGGTTAATTTAAAGCATGTGGGTAATCCAAATTTGCTTTAGTCATTGGCTTCTGGACCAGAGCCAACACATTTGGAATACATCCTGCATATTTATTCTACTGTGTACATGATTGAATCACATGTGTGCAAAGTTGTTTGTGATTAAATTTGTCAATTAAAGTAACTGAATTGAAATTTAACCTGAGAAAAATTTATAGTGAATGACACTCCTATAATAAGGGTAACATCGAAAGACAGAGAAATCTTCCATTTTTCAAAAAACCCTAGCATTTGAAGCCAAATATCTGTGTAAATTTGGTGGGGTTTTTTTCCTTTCTTGAAAACTAATAAAAAAATTTGAAATCGGTTTGATTTTTAAAATAAGAAAATATGATTGGTGCGTTGCCCTTCATAGTCTCCACACATTTCTTTTGATGCCTAAGTGTGCCAGAAATATCCTGGAGAAGGTGCAGCCAATTTTCTCATCTGATTTCTTCATAACTTTCTGATTGGTTCCCTAAATATAGGCCAGAAGAGTTTCTGTGGAAAAAAATTCCATTTCAAAATTTTGTCTGCAAACTCTTTCTTCTTTTGAGGTTTGATTTTGTTTGTGTTATGTATTAAAATAAAATGTTGAAGTTCCAGAGCCAGTCCTTTCCTCCTGTCTGCCCTGGTGGATGACTTCTGAAAAATATAAGAGATGATTGGGTACCTAAATGCTGCTATTGAGATAATTTACATTTATTCAGACTCTGTGTGTGTGTTTGTATATATACATTTTGTTTTCATATATATTACATATATATGACAGGGAGAGGAAAAGAGAATTCTTATTCCCTTGGTAACAACTGGTTGGTAGTAAAGAGCAAATAAGATGTTCTAAAGAGAAAGAAGTTTGTTTCTACATGATCTGTCTGGAGTCCTATATCAGGTATTTATATTCTTCAAGAAGCTGTAATCTCCAACAGCTGCTGTTCTGCTCTGTCATTTTCTTTTTAAAAAACAAATATAAAAACAAATGTGAGAATATATTACTCTTTTGCAGACAAGTTGAGTAGGCCTGACTGATAAACTCTATCTTTTTCCATCAACAGGAAAGAATTATGTATTTTTATTGGTATTCATATTATTCATTTCAGAAACGTTGGGGGTGAAGGGCTTCCAGGATGGCTGGAATGACCCTACAAGATGTTTGATGTGCTACTCTAGGAAGCAGAAATTTCCTTTGGTTTCTTCTGATAGAAGCTTAGACTCTTTGTTCCCTGCTTCTCTGATTCCTGGACTACTCTCTTCAAAAGAAATTTCAGCTTTTTGTGTTATTTTTAAAACAGGAAAAAATGTTTTTTCTCTGTTTTTAACTTTGTCATTGAAGGCAAAACTTGAAAGAACTTTTTAATATAAGCATAAAAACATGAGCATCTGTTTTCCTGGTGAAGAATGAAATGTCTCAAAGGAAGCTCCATTGCAGTGTGACTTGTTTCCATCCACATCTAAGCTACCGGCATGTGCTGCAGCCAGCACTGGCACTTGGGGGGCTGATGTTGCTCAGATACAGCTAACGAGTGGAAACCTCCCTTGTGGAAACTTCCTCGTGGGAGTGGTGTGCAAAGCTCACTATTTATAAAGTACTTCTAAAGGAGATGCTTAAATAAAAAATCTACTTGTGCAAGGTCACAGATTATTATCTTCCACTTTACAAGGGAAATTCAGCCAAAAGCATGAGCACCAAAGAGAGTTTTCCTATGGTGCTCTGATCTTACTTTCATTTGCATGGGATCTGGCATGCAATCTGGAAACTAAGCTGAATTTTATGTCCTCACTAGGGCTCCACTGGGGATTTAATTTCTGAAACCATGAGGCCTACTTGAAGAGGTTTCAAAAAAAAAAGGGTCAATATGCTGAACACTATTGAAAATAAGGATGTAATGCTTGATCTATGACACTGCTGGAAGCCACAGGTTTTTCCTGAGACTCTAGTCTCTCTCAAACCTTCACCAAATTCCTAAAAAGATATATTATTATTCTAGAATAACAGCAAGTGACATGAATATCAGCATTGCTCTCAGGACATCTCTTAGGGGTAGAAGCATATGTGTGAGAGTTTCAAAAGGAGCAAATAGATAACAAATGGAAGCATTAGCATGTCCAGAATTATGCATCTCTACAGTAATGTCTTTATTTGGGATGACTTTGATATGGTGTCCTACATGTTGACCAGCTTGCTTACCTCCTCCTGCTCACCTTCAGAAGATCTCTAATGGACATAGTAAAAATTACCCCGAGCTGTTAGTTCTGGTTTCATCTTCAGAGCAATCTGGTTTCTTGAATCCCTGTGTGTTGGGTTTTTTTACCCAACAGTCAATAGAGACTATGAAATTACTAATGGTAGAATCAAGGCACCTAACAACTTACTGCTATTCTTTTTAATCATCCAGCTCTCCCTTTCTGTTTCCATATAAGCATTTATGCAAGCATTTTTGGGGTCATGGGGTCTTCTTTATTTACCTGTTACTGTTAATTACTGAATAAGAAAGTTCACTCAGATCCTGCTCAGTAAGTCAAAATCTGAAATCTCAGCACTAATTGCAACGTTTTATTTGATGATTTTGAGTACTTTACCTTGTCAGCTCAGGTTTGAGTGCTTCATTCTGAAGGCTGCAAGTCAATAGTCCTGTGTTTTACAGGAGGTACTGCTGGTTTTCACAATGTAGTGACAGATAACCATTGCATACACAGATCAGCTGGACAATAATATCCTCACTTGTAGATCTGCGCAGCCAGCGCAGAAGCATAGAGTGGAAGGATATAAGACATGAAGTCTTTTGTTAACTCAGAAGTTACCTTTTGTTCTTGTTGTTAGACCCAAAGGTAATGATGACTTTCAATTAGCATGAACCACTGGAATGTTAATGACTGGAAAACAAAGGGAGATGAGGCGGTGGAATTTTCAAGTGGGATGCTATAAACCTTGAATGAAGATTTGGGTTTGTGAAAATCCACCTAACCAAGCTCTTTTTTTGCCTTTGTAACATTCCACTTACGTATTATGCTAGCCTTTGTTTCCTTAGGCTAGCTTGCTATCTGGAAGTAAACACCGAATTACCCCCAATGTAAAGTTTGTACTCATCCACTTGCAAACTGCAGTGCTCCTGACATCAGAGGTGCCGTAAAGCATACCCACTTGAAAGGGTAGCACATGGCTAATTTATTGACATACATTCCTGGTCTAGCTGCTGAAGAATGGTGATTCTCCAGGCATACAGTTTTTTGAGTGAATCTCAGATGGCTTTTGAATTGATTTGAAGCATGCCTTTGGCTAAGGAATTGCTGGTTCCCCTGAACTAAGCAAGGTGACTGCACTGGTCCCCAACTCTTGCTGTGTCACACCAGGGAATTTTCCTCTGAAGGGAGTCAGCAGTGGTGCAGGCAGAGGAACCTGCTAAATTCATGCTGAAAAATGGGAATTTACAGAAACCTGGAGGCCAGCAGGCTGCAGCTGAATGCATAAAGAGGATCGGATAGGCAAAGCAGGTGGTTTATGAGAAGGGTTTCATACACAGAAATGTGAGATGCAACCTTTGTTCTTTTAGGAGACATTGTTTTACTAGAGATAAGATACTGCATTTCAAAGAATCCAAGTGCTTACAAACCAATGGCAAAACAGAAACCTGACTTGGCTACTTGAGTGCTGAGAGCCTGACTGCAGTGGGAATGAATGTTTTATTAGCCTGGGCTTGGTACAACTGTGTTGGTTGTGTGACTGTAAAACTTTAATGGATTTTCATGCAAATTCCCTTAAAACACTGCCCTTAAAAGCTTTAAGAAATTACCTTCATGCACGACTTCAGTTATATTTTGTAGGAGAAAATATATTACAGCATTTTTTTGGTAATAGATTTTAAGATATTTCTCCTCTAGCAGCTTCCCTGGGGACAAGAGTCCCTCCAGGCCTTGGTGGAGATATGGATGAAGATACACTAAAATCCTGTTATCTACCCACCCATCTGTCCACAGTAGCTACCTCTTTCACAAGCTTTTATATTTAGACCTTATACCATAACATTGTCACTTCTTTCAGGCAAAATATTTAGAGTTTTATAGGTTAGAACAAGTGCAGTGCTCATCTCTGGAAGTGATGGTAGGTGGTGTCTTCTCTTGCTTTTCACAGAGAAGCAAAGAGGAAGTCTGAGCCAGCCCATGCATTTAACAAAAAAGTGCAGACATATCCTATGGAATTGAACAAACTTAGATTAAAGGCATTGTGTATGAAGATGTAAGGGGAATCCAAATATTTTGAATTATTTGTGTACTTACGAAAGTACAGTTTATTTGTTTATTTTTAACTTAACCAAAAACTCAACCATATAAAAGTTCCACACCACGCTGCGTGTTTGAAGGCTGTGTGTCTTCTAGTGGTAGTTGGTACTGGGGTGAGGGCATGAGGAGGGAAAGAGAATTAAGGAAACACCTGACAAAATTTAATCAGTGAAGCATATAACAGTTTGCCATTGACCTTGCTGACTGACTACATTCTTGCATCCTTCCTTTACAAAATACTGTTTACTGGAGAGGAGCTTCCTAGAGCAGTGCCCCAGCCTGCAGAAAGGACCACAATACAGCACAGAATTAGCAATATCAGGATGTTGTCACATTTCTAAGGGTGCTTTGGACCTAGCACCTCAAAATCATTTCAGTGTGTGAACTGAAGCTTTGAATAAGGGGAAGTTACAGGATGGAGGAGAAAACAATTATTTGAAGTTACCCAATATGTTAATTAATAGTGGAGAAAAGTCAGTGGGGTTTGGATGATATTTAAAAATAATTTTCAGGTTTACTGGTTTAATTCAGCAATGCAAAGAGGGAAATGCTTAAATCCATCAAGCCATAATGAGTTTCAGCTTGCAGACTTGCTGCAGCTTCTCCACTAAAATCAGAGTAGAGGATGGGCGAGGCCACATTTTGGAGTTAGATGCTAACAGCTGGCCAGATCTGTGATCTTTTACCTCTTGATCTTTTCTTAATCCTCCGAGTGTACACTTAGAAGCAACAGCTTTCTATGCCAAAGTGTTACTGCTGATACTTTCCAAGCCCTATTTTCCAGTTCTAATAGTTCTGGTACAGTTAAGCTATATGTTTGACAATGTATGACTTTATCATCTGGGAAGGAGCATTACATTTGGAATCCAGGGGGAACAAAGTAGAATTCAATACTTTCTAAGGGATATCTAGGAGTCTGGTTTTTAGGGCAAACGTACCAAGTTACTATAAATTAAAAGAAGAGACTTTTGTAATAAATTCCTTCAATGGTCTTGAAAATAATTCTATAATCTGATGTTATATTCTAACACACTTAAAAACAACAATTATGTGGCCACATCATCTCATCAGAGATGCAATCTATGCTTACAAATCTCTTTAATTGTTATGGGTAATTTCTGTTTTCTGGAGCATTTTATTTGTGCTGTTTACTTTTTAGGGTCTGTCATCGATTAAACAAATCCTAGGGGATTTTCTGAAAACTTGCTAGAGTACAACCTCTCCATGCACCCTTGTACTGTTTGTCTAAAACTGCACCAAAGTTGGAACTAAAGTGTGTGTGTGGGAAGGACATATGGCTAGGTAGAAGACAGCATATGTCTTTAGTATGCACTTACCATGCAGTTAGTTTAGACAGCATCTGTTGTTTGTTTAAACGACTTTTTTTTTTTCTTTTGTAGGGGGAGGGTACAGTCTTTAAAGGGGACCTGCAAAAGGAGGAGGGGAAGGGTTTATGTCTGTTTTCTTCATTTTTTCCCCCTTCTGTTTAAGGAAGAATTGCTTTGGCTTGTCTTTTGTCTTAGAAATATCAGGACTTTGAAGCACTATCTTTCATGGTTTTGTTGCAGGCATTTTTGGATTGCTGAGGCTCTGGGAGTTTTTGTCAGCTTTAAATGAAAGGGAGAGTAGGTGTGGATTGCTAACAAAGAGCATTTCTCCAAGCCCTCCTACTGAAATGCATTTATATTTCTGTTACCATTAGAGCACTCCTGTATAGTTAGGACCCTGCAAGGCTTTTTGGTGCATAGAGCTTATTTAACATCTGCATTTGGCATACGTTGTGGGGATCAGTCATTGCAGTTCAGGCTGCTGGTATTTACTTGGTGGGAGCAGATGTTCCTCCCCTTGCCCCTGGGAGCCCCTGTTCTGCAGGCAGCTGCTCCTGTACCCAGACACTGAAAAAGCAGGAGAGCTGCAAGGAGAGAGGTCCATTCTGTCTGTTTTATTCCAAGTGCTGGAGTGGCATAGCTGCCCTGAGCTCCCTGGAGCTGCACCCTTCACTGAGTGGGCACCTACCTGAGTCCACGAGCCTTAGCTGTCTCAAATTTGCCACCAAGACTTCCCACCCCAAAACCCTGGCATACTCAGCAAGTTTTGAGCAGTTCCATGACCTCCCTCCTCTGAATCGTGTTTTAATAGTCATGAGCCTGTAACCAAAATCAGCTATTAAAGAATTTACACAATACCTCACACATGAAGTAGGCCAGAACTTGGCAACTGCAGTGCTGTTTTGCTAAGCAAGTACAAATATAGAGGCAGACTCAATTTTGGCAGGAAAGAATTCCCAACTCAGTTAATAGGCTTTTTACATGTAAGATCTCTCAGATGTCTCAAATCAACTGGTTTGCCACTTCTCTTTTAATTTCCAAGAAAAAGCATAGTAGGCAGACCTGGATTTGTATGGTGCTTATTGTTTAAAGAATTTCCATACTAGAAGGAAAAAGAGGAGACAGAAGGAGAGGGGAGTGTCTTTTGTCACATAAGCATCGTAATTGTTCAACTGAATACTTTCAGTATTTTAATTTGAATTTTTTTATGGCCTGTTGGTATCATGAAAAGCAATGTGTTCAGTTAGAAACTTCAGTTCTAAGTTGGCCCTCAAGTTTCACAGCTGGGTAAAACCCCACAAGCATGAGTGCAACCAACTTTGTGAAGTCTGGCCCACAAGTACACCTCCAGGTTCCCCTGCGTGGGAGCACACCAATCAATTAGCTAAAGGAAGACTCGTTTTCAAAATGTTTCACTGTTGTCCCCATTTGTTGTTTATCCATTATTATTTTTATGCTAAAGTCCCAACCAACAAGCAGAGTGAATATGTTTCATAACTAAATATGAGAGCAATAAACCATGTCTTATTTTTAATAGGAATAAGTACCCCTGACTTTTAGCAGTTAATGAGAAGGAGGAGTGACTAAACTTCATGGAGGCAGATAGGTTACTCTAGGAAACAGGAAGCAGAGAACAGAAACAATTTGATTAGAAAGAGACGTTTGTTGCTCTTTCAAAGCACTTTCTAACAGTTGTGTGAGAACTATCACATAGCTGCATTAAAGACATCCTCTTTCTTTACAAGTTGCCTTTGCTGCAGAAGTCACAGGAGGGAGCTCTAAGGTGAGTGCAGAATCACCTGGAAAATGGTACTTGAAGAGTAATCACCAATAGCTCCTCTCAAAATGTCTGCTGGGATTCTGCAAATATCTATTAGACATCCAGTATGGTTCAATGATTATCAATGAGTATAGAGGAAAAAATAAGTACGTGTTTTGCCTATACAGTGCTGAGTGGCTGCAAGGAGGTGGGAATGGAGTGTTAGAAAGCAAAATGAGTTTGCAGGCTGAAAAAATGTCCACATTTTCCTCTCTTAGAAAAAGTGTTCGTCTATCAAACTCACACAAACTACTGTGCAAGTAATGGATGGGAACAATCAGCTAGATAATACTTATTGTAGCTGTATGAGAGGGTTGCAGTAGTTCACAAACTGAAAAAGAGGTATATGTTTATCTCACATAAGTTCATATTGCATAAGAAATCTCTTGCTCTTTCTGCCCTTGTCATCATGCCTTTGTCCTTGGTTGGAGAGTTGTACAGGTGTGAAGAAATTGGAAAGAATCCAGCAGAAAAGGTGAATAAGTAGAGGTGCTGCAAACATGACTTAGGCGGAATGATTGAATGAAATAGGATTGTCTGTTTAAAGAAGACTGATGGAAGACATAGTATGCAAGAGTGCAAAAGCTGTGAAAAGAGTGGACTAATCTATCTTCCACATCTGTGAGGCATAGGAAAGGAAATAATGAGCTTAGCTTGTGTCAAATGGCTTCTGGCTTAGTGGTTTTTTTTTTTAAATATCTCAAATAGTTAAGATTAAAAAAATGCTAATGCACAGGGAGGTGCTGAAGCTTCATTTTGGACATCTTTAGATAAACATCTGCCAGAAATAACAAGAGTATAATTGAGGGTGCTCTGGGAGTAAGGTTTAGTGCTCTGCACTAAATACCTTTTTGAAGTTTTTTCTGGCCTTATTTACCATGATTCTCTACTTCTGAGTACTTCAGGCTCAGTACAAAGCTTGCTTATTCCTGTGTCTCCTCTGTGTATCCTTCTGCATGCCAGTGAAAGGCCAGGGTACCAGGTGGGGCCCTGGATACCTCAGTTCTGCTGTGCCAACAATAGGCACATGGAGTTTGTTTTGATAAACCCATTGTACCTCTTGGACCTACAAAATCTGAATTCAGTTTTCAGAAATTTTTCTCCTAGTGAAGACATCTAAATTCCATCACTGGACCCACTGTGCAGTAACTACCCTGCCAAACCTGCCTGAGTGCTGATTTGTGTATTTAACTGTAAGAGAGGGATAACCTTCGAAGATGTGTGTGTTTGAACACTGGTTTTGCTGCATTAAAGGAAAAAGGAAGACATGGAAATATATGAAGCAATGCTAAATGGTTACTAGAGGTTTGGTTGAGGTGTTGTAGGGAACAAAAGCAAAATTTATTTTTGGGCAACATTTAACTATTGTATCTAAGTATTCTTAACTACTGATCCATATAATAGCCCTTGTATTTTAAATTTTTTTTCCCTTTGGCAGGAAGAATGCAGAAACAATTTTAAGTAATTTTATTTATATGCACTCCAAACATATTTGTATACACAGGGAGCTCCAATTGCAGTGTAATTAGAGTAACATGAGAGCCTTAAGATCAGGAGTTCAAATTTATATTTGTAAATATTTCACTAACTTCTAAATCACTCTTCAAAGATGTTTATTATCTCCATTTTCTGATTGATGAGGTTGTCATACTTCCAAATACAGAGAGAGAGTTTCCTCCATATGCAAGACTTTTATTACTTGAATATTTGGATGATCATAACTGTTAATTGAAACAAGAAACTTAAATATGTGGATTGGAGAAGAAAAAAGGTAAGGAGCCTGCACACATCTTTCCATTGCATCTAGATATAATCTAGATTACTATTATTTTTGCTGAACACTAATAGCTGCTCATATAACAAGCAAAATGAGACATAAGAGCAGTATGGCAGAACCGTGTTTTTATTTTACAGGAAAGATTTGGGGACTTGGGAGGTGGTTCAGACTTTCAGATCCTTTAAAAAAACCTTAATTTGTTTTATAAAGTGTATTACAACATCAATCCATCCATGCGGTCCAAAGAAAATTTTGCTCTATGTGATCAAGTTACTTATTGGCGTGTAATGCTGGAAGTGATGTTCATGCAGCAGATTAATCTATTGATTCACTTATTGACAGTAGGTTATGGCACAGTTTAGTCTGGATATTGTCTGTCCTGTTCCTTCCAGGAAAAAGCCTTTTGGACTAGTTGCAATTTCTGGAAATACCCTTTGAGAGAATCCTGGCAAATATCTATTGATCCAAGACAAATGTGGAAACACAAGGGATTTTTGGCAAAAACAGATTAGAAGAATCATCATTCTTGAGGATATGATTTCAGAATCATATTTTAGTTTTTATTGTCTTTACCTAAGTAAGGCACTATCAGCAGGGATTTCTGTAATGATGTCTGTGAGGAAGGATTCCTATTTCTTCTTTTCATTCTTCAGCAGATTGTGGAGAGTATTTTGTGATTTAACTGAGTACTGAGAAATGGCTCAGCTTGATACCAAATCAACCCTTTAAGATTACCCACTCTGTAGTAACAGGTTAGGATTAGGGTTTGGGAACTGAAGGCCTTCAGAATTCCACTAAATTCTGTTCAGCCAGAGAGCTCCACCATCAGTGTGACTGTTCTGCTCAGCTGGGAGTAGGGGTTGGGCTGGGGGCTGCCTGCATTTCCTCTGCAGCCATGCCCTGCCTGGAGACCTGGAATTGCAGGCAGGTTTAAAGATGGAGCTGTAGCTCAATGCATGTTTGGGGTCAGAGGGGACAGAGCTAACAACTTAGAGGGGAAGTTCCCATTTATAATGAATAAATACCTTATTCCAGTGTATTTTTAAGGCACTCTATTTGAAATTACTGTAGAAAGTCAATGCTGTCTTGCTGTTGAGGTACCTTGTAGAAGAAAATTCACAACATTGTTCTTCAGTGAATGATGGGCTACACCTGGTATAATTTGAAACGAGCCTCAGTTCATCAAACTTAGTTTTAATAGCAAGCAATAAGTGTAGTAAACTCAGCCTTTCTTTGGCTAGTTTGCAATTTTTTTCTTCTGATATTTTAAGTAAAGTTCATAAGCTGCTGGAGAACAGATAAACTGAAATTAGTTTATCATTAGGAGATAGTCAATCCATCTGCTAATTTATTCCCCAATACAGCCATATTGTCAATTTGTTAACCCTTTCAGCAGGGAAAGAAAGAGGACAAAATAGTCTCTTGCTCCATGGAGACTTCCTAAAGCTAATATATTCCATTAGCTGAAAAGCAAAAGAAGGCAAAAGGTATGTGTTTCATAACACCATTGGTATCACATACGTGAGGGATGAATTCTTCACACAGCTGAGGAGCTGAAAGAAACATCCTTGGGATAAATATGTTAGTGGTAGCTCTGTTGAGATGACTAAAATGGGGTGGGAGAGAGATTATTTTACCAACAGCTAGGATTAGGTTTGTGGTTTCTAGAAAAGATGAATTTCTTCTGAGGCTGCCTCCCTGCTGTGGGAGAAATGAAGTTGAATCTGGGTGTGAAAGCAGTCGCAGCGGCTGCAGAGGCTGAGGGCTCTTCCCGCGACGTGCACATGTGGGAGGCTGGGCACCAGTCCAGCCCTGAGGAGGTGGGGGATCACCACTTCCATTTCTCCCTCCACATACTTGGATTGCTTGGGATCTCTGAGGAGAGAGAATGGCTTTGCTTCAATGAGGTCCCAAGAGAGACAGGATGAAGTTCAATTTTTAGAACTGGGTCTTCACTTGCTCTTTGGAGCTGGTTGTTTTGTTTTTTTTTTTTTTTTTAGGCATATTTCCAAAATCTGCAAGGAAGGAAGGAGCAGTTTTTGTTCCTCACCTTTTGAAGGTTGTTTTTTCCCTTTCTATCTATGGAAGTAGTTCTAGAAATTACTCAGATAGTCATTGGGTCCATGATCTGATTATTTTTCCTATTCTGAGCCATAAATACCTATTTATTCTGAGACAGTAGTCCTTAATCATAAATGCTTTCCTAGCAGCACTGCATAAAGTTGAATAAATGTTAGCAAATTATGTTCCAAGGACATGGTCAGAGCCATGGCTTCCACAGGATCTGGGGATGCATTGCTGTAGCTTCTGTGATGTGGGTTTAGCAGCAAGAAACAAGTGACTGAATGTGAAACAGCACAGGCCACAGTTCTTGCAGTGTATAATCTAATGTGAAAATCCAAGCAACTGGGACTCACCCAGATCACAGAAAGCTTTAATGGGACTTCAGGGAGCAGTGGACTTGAAACTGTGCTGGTTTTACTGAAATCTGAGTCTGTGTTGGGGGTGGGGTAGTAGCTGCTATACTATCACCACTAAATTGCTGTTTACTGCTTTATGGAATTTTCTGCAATTCCTGCTTCTCTCCATGTTTTATTAATCAAAGTGAGGAACTGGGCTGTAAGTCACAGTGTTCCTTCTGTACCACTTTTTTGGGTAAGGAGGAGGGATTCACTGTGTTTTCCAAAGGGCTGACCGAGTTTCTGTCCCTTTCTTGTTCCCTCCCCCAGCTTCCATTCATTTTATTGTGGGAAAAACCACCTGTGGGTAGATAGACTAGAAAGGGATTTAGTATTTCAAATGTCTTTGAGATGTGAACACTATCTATTGCTCTTCCCGTCTGTCTGTCTTGTTTAATAAATTTGTCCTTCCTTGCACAGGAGACTTTGATAAGAGGACATTGTGTCCTCTGCTGATCACTTGCAGTGAATGACTATAAAGGAGCTTTCTTCAGTTCATCTTATATTAAATGGTGACTTCTAAGAAATTGTTACCTTGTTTCTTACTAGAAATGCTTCTTGAATCAGTCTATTTTTTTCTCTCTTAAATGCAAATCTCCTATTGTGTTCTTAGCACTTTGCATTTATATGACACTTTTCATCCCAGGCTTTCAAATTGCAGTGTGTTATAATCCTATTGGAAGTATGAAAATTTTACCTGAGATACATGTCCTGAAAGGAGGTTGTAGTCAGCTGGATGTCAGTCTATTTTCCCAGGTAACTAGTGACAGGACAAGGAAATGGTCTCAAATTGCACCAGGGGAGGTTTAGATTGGATATTAGGAAAAATTTCTTTATAAAAAGGGTTGTCAAGCACTAAACAGGCTGCTCAGGGAAGTGGTGGAGTCACCATCCCTGGAAGTATTTAAAAGATGTGTAGATGTAACACTCAGTGGTATGGTTTGGAGGTGGACTCGGCAGTGCTCGATTAGCAGTTAGACTCAAGGGCTCAGAGGTTTTTTCCAACCTAAACGATTCCATGTTTTTAATTAGACTACACAAACAGTAACAAAATCATGGCCCTAAGTCTGCAGGCTGATCCCACTGATTCAACTCAGCTCTCTCATGAATTCTTTGTGAAACAGAGTCTAACTTCAGATGCCTTTTTTCTGGAAATGAAGGAGCTCGGCTGCACCACATGATTAGTTTTTCAAGCAAATAACTTTTTGGCTATCAATGGAGGGAGCCCAGGAGGAATGACCTGCAGGTGTGGAGGAAAATTTAACTTCCCAACCATGCAGTACTAACTCTTTGTTCTGCTGATGCAGGATTAGAGCTCAATGGGAAAGAAAAAGATCAATGACATTTAAGGCTTTGTCTTTACTGGGGTAGGATTTTTATGTTCTCAGCATCCATAACTGGGACCAGATTTTTCAGTACTACTCCACTCCCACTAGATCCTTAAGTATATACTTGACATTAAAAACAGCTCAACACCAAATGTAGTGAATACCTGAAAATCCATCCACTTATTTGTATAATTAAGTTCTCTTTCCAGAAATATAGCTTTGTATTTTTTAACACAGTCTTAATAACCCAAAATAACACATAAAATGTGTAGTGTGGGTGATATTTCTTTGAACCTAAAATAGTGGCAATTAACAGTGTCTGCTCACTGTTGTGGAAATTCCATTAGCAAAAAATCCCAAAATAAACTCAACTGAAGTAAGCAAAGTGGTTAGGACAGAATTAGAAATTGCTCAAAAAGTTTCACAAGATATTATAGAAACTTAAAGCACAAAAATCTTCAACATTTAGACATTCTTTTTATTAGTAATTAATATTTCTCATTTCTGAGATTTGGATAGATCTGAATATATGACTTTAAACATTAAGATTTTATCCCCTAGTTTTCTATCTCCTAGCAAAGTAACTTGCTAAACAAAGGCTGGGGTGTTTTTTGCTTCGGTCAAAAGTAAAAACTGTCTATGATTGTCTTAGAAAAGGTCTGTTAAAGTGCTTGCATTTGGCAAGTATACATGTATTTAATATTTGAAGGAGATTAATTTAATGGATTGTAACTCATAATATGGTCAGCACTCTGAGGTCCCATTAATATAATTCTTAGATTAAAAAATTAATTATCCAAGCAAATTCGAACCGTTTTATAATAGTCCGGTCCTTTCTGGTCCCCATGGCTTGGAGTTCTTCTGGACCCAAGTCAGTGCTGTAGAATTTTGCCCTCCAGCAGCCTCTCTCTGAGTGCTGAAGAGGCCTGACTCCCCAAATGCATTGCTGACATGACCCTTAGATCTCCTGATGAGACAAACCTCCTGCTTTGCAAATATCACTTGTTTCACCTGAGTAGGACAGGTTGCAGTACTGTAATTACACAGTTTAGCTTAGCTCATGGAGCTGAGAGCCCTGGAAGAATACTTTGCCGTGTTGATATACAAGCCCAATGATCACGAATGCTGTGGAAACAGCCTGGTTGGATGCTGCAAATGGACTGAGAGGTCTCCACTGCTTATGTGATTCTTTACATGATGAAGGACAGTTTATTTTGAGTTTTGTATTCCAATGAAAAAGTCTGTTAGTTAAGATTCCATTTTGAGGAACTCAGAAGTTGTGGGGATTTTTGCTTTTTTGTTTTGTCTTGTTTTGAAGATATAATGAGGACTTTACACTGGAAGCCCGCAGCAATCCTGTTATGCTGTGATTAATGTCACCGTATAATTCTGACAAGCTGAAGCCCTCCCAGGGTGCTCATTCATCATGGCTCTCTCTATAGCTGTTATTTATTTATTGAACAACATGTAAGCACAGTTCCCTTTTTTGTTTTATGTATCATCATTTCAGTGTATGTGGACTTCAAGGTTTCAGTTTTGTTGACAATAATGAGATCATCCAGACAATTATTGTTTGATTTTCACTTCACTAGTGAGGAAGATTAAAGAAGAGTTAAGGAGCTTTGTCTGTTTCCTGTTACCCATTTACTGAAGGGGAAGAAAAACTAACTGTTCAAAATGTATAAATTATGAGACTCACAGTACATGAGGAGACTGCACACCATTAGTTCATTGGAGTTGTGAATGGGTCAAGCTGGCTTCCTGCTTAACTAAACCATGATTTGGAGGCCCACTTAATCAGCATGTGTGAGGTTAAGGGCCAACCAGATCCTACATGTGTACCATGCTCACTCATGCAGCATCGACTTCTTCCAGTGCAGAAATTCCTTGCTTGCAGAAGGATCCGTACCTAAGGGTATCCCGGTTCCTGTAGGCTCCCTGCACTGCCATCTTTCATTTGGAGAATAAAAGTGAATGAGAAATTGAACATGAACTTGTAACAGGATGCCACTCAAGGTTTCAAAATCATGGACATGCAGTGTCACAGGCCAGGCAGGGAACAAGGACACCAGTCACGTTCTTTAGCGAGCCGGAAACTGCTCAGATAGGTTATGTACAAGAGTCTGAAGAGAAATTGATTCCCAATACAGAAGTAACACTACATCTCCAAGAGAAAGTACTGGTATGGACACTTTAAGATCAGACAAAAATATCACAGAGTTGGAGGGAAATCAGAAAAGAGCCACAAACATGATTAAAGAGCACGGAAAGATGATGACAAGAAAAGATGAAAAGGACTAGATGTGTATAGCTATATGGTGATTAAGAAGGCACATAGTCTACAGCTAATTGAAGGGTATAAATGTAAAGAAAGGAGTGTAACTGTCTGGGGTGTTATGAGGGCTCGTAACTGGGAGTAGTTGGATGAAATTAATCAAACAAAAATTTAGGAAGGGAAATTTCCAAACAGCAGACCATATGTTCCCTTCTGGCATAAAAACGTGTGAAGGGGAACAAAACACTCTGAAAGCCATGTGGCTTTTGAAGTGCAGCTGTTGTTCCACATTCTCTCCCCTGCTCTGTGAAACTAAGGGCCAGGGCCAGGTTTCTGAAGTGCACATACTATCAACACAAGTGTTAGAAAAACCAGGAAATCACTAGTTAAGCTTATCCACCCCTTGAAGTCCCAGTTACAAATTGTACCTATGCCTTTCAACCTTGCTCGTTTTTACTTCCCTCATGTCTCCTCCCCCCACCCAAACCTTGACTCCCACTGAGACAGAATGTTTAAAACTGTGTTTTTGCTTTGTTGGGAAAGCGGATTAAGGCTTTGAAGTATATGTTTAATATGGGGACAGTCTTTCAGTTCAGGGTATGTTCTAGTGTGCAGCATTGAAGGTATTGAAGGATGGATAAGGAAAGGAGTTGGATGATGTTTAATGATGTAACAATACTTAATACTAGTCCTGATATATAAGTTTAATACTTTCTTCCCCTTCAACAGCTAATGTGTGTGGCTGAAATTATCACATTATATGGAGGACAAAGTTCTTCTTGGCTTCTGGTTAGCAGGTAGGAGTGCTGTAAAGAAAGGAAATGTATTTTTATACCTTGCCAGGCTAAGAACTCAGGGTTATTTTGTCTTTCTGAATAATGCAAATACAGGTTGTGGGTTTGGGGTTTGGGTTTTTGTTGGGTTTGGTTTTATTTTTTCTGTGTGGTGTCAGCTTGTTGGTTTTATTGGTGATGATGATGGTGGTGGTGTTGTTTTACAGTTTAAGGAAGACCACAAACAGTTTTACAGACTTAAGAATAACTCTTGCTTTTTTGATGTGATTCTCAGCCTTATGTAGTTCCCAATGCCCTCCAAATTGCCCCTCAAATGCTTCCTAACTTCCCCTTGCTCCAGACTCCTCCCACAGCTGCACTCCAGATTGTCCAGTGAAGAATTACTCTGTCACGTTTGGGGACTAAATACAATCATTCATATACTTAAGTGAGACTGAAATCTATTTGTTTAAATGCACGTCTCAACATTAATTATACAGTCATTCTTGATTTCTTCTCAAATCCCACAAAACAGAATATGTCATAGAGTGTTTTGATTTTTCTGTTTGCATTTTTTAAGAGAAACACTTTGTTCAAAACAGTTCTCCTGTTTCTAGATTTTAAAGAGATTGGTTAAGGGAAGGTAAGTAAGCCAAAGGAGTTTGAAGGAGTTCAGAGTATTCCATCTTGAAGTCCTTAAGAAATATATGGAATTTACATTTTCCATTAAAACAATTATTTTAGATGAAATCTACTGCTGATATAAAGAGGTAATTTTTGCTTGCTTATAGTACCCATCAGTTTGGTTTATAGCTGTTCTGAGTGGTCTTTATGTCTTTCAATTAGACTGGGAAAGCTATAGGTTGTCTAAGCATTGTTGGTGATAACTCCTGACAATAGTAATTGCTCCATTTTATAAATAGAGACAATCAGTAGGTTTAAGCTTTCTTTTATCAATATATGCATGTAAATAACAGCATATCAATGAAAACATAGCAACAGGTCTGGGGTTTTTTATGTTCATTTTAATATTCTCAAACACCAAACAATAAAAGAAATAGACCTGCACACAAACTAAATTAAAATTTCATCAAAAGCACAAAGGCAAGAAAATTCTGAATTAACTGAACCTTTGCCTCCTGCTGCGTATCTAGATGTTGCTGGAGTTGCCTAACCTTGATTACTGTCGACACCAAAGGCTATATGTTATTGCAGATCAACTTGCACAATTACTGCTGACATCCTCAATCTAGCTTTTTAAGCAGAAAAAAGGTATAACAGTCTTGTGTTTGGAAGCAGGAGCTAGACAAATGCAGGACTGAAGTGATGTGCCCATTTCTAACAAGAAGGGTAAATTAACCACTGTAAAATTAACCTAGGGACACAGTGGTTTCTCCTTCACTTGAAGTCTTTGTATTAAGACTAGGTATCTTTTAAAAAAAGAGGTGCTGTAGATCAAACAAAAAGAATGGTTTTGATGCAGAAATTGATGGTGCTTTTGCCTGTGTTACCCAGGAGATCAAATGCAATAGTCATAATAGCCTATTTTGGTTGCAACATTCAGTGATTCAGTGAGGGAATTATGTATTCAGCAAAATACCTATAGACAAATAAATAGTGAGATATTTGGCTTTTATTTATTTGCTATTTATATGAAATATACTATTTTCTGTGGAGAACAGCAGTGTCTAGATTTAAAAAAAAATTTAATATATACTGTTTCACCTACTTTATTTCAGTAAAAGGAAAGATTTCATGATTGTGTTAAGATGTGAAGTTTTCCAAACAAAAAATGGTCTCAAAATTGTAATAATTTCTATTACATTGTCAAGATTTCCTATACTTCTAAAAGCTGCCTTAAAATGTGTTCACACTCATAATGAGGCATTTAAATTCCCATTTCATCAGGACAGCTTAACAGAGAGGTTTGTTTAATCTCCAGACAGAGAATTTGCAAAGAGCATGCATACTGCATGTAAGTCCTTTTTCTTTTCTTTAATTTATTTGTTTTATTAATAAATACAATGACTGAAGTCAATTTGCTTAACAAAGCAGGCTGAACTTGGTGACTGCGACTCACCTTAATAGGCTTCTGAGATGACTTTTTAATTCATTGCAGTTCTTGAGCTATTGAAAGTAGAAAAAAATAAATAAATTATGTCTTAAAAACACTAACAAAAAACTCATGTCTAATGACTTCATGGAATGATTTCAAAGTAACATTGCCCCTGGTGGAAAAATGGGAGCCGCCTGCTTTCCAAATGGGCTGCACCTGTGCAGCTCTCATAGAGGTTAAAACCATATCAAAGCGTTTCATCTGTGCAGGGCCTTCTGGGACAGACTAAATGAATTTAGAAGTTGGAGGAGGATCAGCTCTCCTGGCATCATATGCTGTGTTACTGTTGGTCCTTGTTTCCTGTTAATTGTGATACTGCCAGGGAAAGAGGTTTTGGGTTTTTTTCCGGTCTCATATAAATAAATTTTTAAAAAAGAGTCTGCCTGCAGGCATGGGATCTGATGCCTTTTCTTGCTGCAGAGACGCAGTCATCTGGTTTTAGTGCTCAAGATCTAATAGCTGGCATATGGACAGAGCACAGCATTCCGTGCAGCTCCCCTGGCTTCTCATAACCAGCCACTGAGATCCATTACTGCAGCAGGTGTACGAGTATCTGCCCACCTCACTCTGAGAAACTGAAGATGTGTGGCTGCGGCCTCTCACATAAAAATTTTAATAAAATTATTATTGCACAGAACAGGTTACGTTCCCATTCTACAAAACGGCCAGTGTCCTTGGGGAAACACATGGGGTGGGACTGTTTTGCAGTGCTGTAAAACTAACTGAAGAATGCTAAAATGAATGATAAACCTCAAATTATTTAAGCCTTACACATACGTATGCTCTTAAGGACATTTTTCTTCAGGATTGCAGCTGTATGCTGAATGCATGTGGCCTTTTCCTAGGTTTGTACTTCCTATCATATGTGCTAGAATTAACTTAATTGATAGAAACTAGATATTAGAAAATTTAGTATTGGCCAGGTTTGTTTGTATGTTTCTTAAAAAATACATTCAGACAAAGGGAAGCTGATGTACATCTCCCATCATGTTCCACCTCTACCATTAATAGCAAAGTTTGGACAGGATGTGTCGGTAACAAGCTGTTGGAACTAAAAGATGCTGACAGCAGCAGGGGGCCGGTAACATCCCATGACAGAGCTATTATGGAAGAGCACATATCTGAAAGTATGTGCTTAAATTTCAGAGTAGTTCCTCCCACTACAAACCAGAAATTCCAGTAGTGCATTTAGCACCATTGTCCTCACCAGCTGCTGTATTTTTAACAAAAAAATCAGAAGAAGAAGCATTTATGTTAGTACATCTGTTTCCATGTCAGGTGATACCCAGGGAGGCTGAGTGAGAAATGCCTCTAGAAACTTTAATGTTTGTGATTGTATTTATTTATTTTAGACAGGCCTACCCTTGTTTCATTCTTTGTAATCTGCCTTACTTCATGAGGCAGAGCCTTTCAATTGTTTAGTTACAGGAGAATCACAAGTCTATTTTATGAAAATATTGGTATATAATGTTCCTAGCTAGAAGAATGGTCTTGAGATCATTTATTCCCTGGAACATGAGGACTCTGCATGCAAATCAACCTCTGCAGGAGAAGGCTCCATTCTTGCAAGCTTAATGATATTGGGAGGTGGAAAGAATGGAGAGCTGCCACCTAGTCAGGGCTGTCTTTGAACAGAGATGTTTTCCTGCAGTGCTGCTTAAATCTGTAATATCTGAATTGCCATGGCTGTGATGCATGGCTCAGAAAGACAAATATCTAGGCCCAATGTAGCTAAGTGTGAAAAGTCCAACTGAAATTAAGGAACATTAAACATTCCACTCATTATGAATGAATAACCTTGAGCTCAGGGTCAAAATTTTATGTATATAAATAAATAGAGGTAGCAATAAGGTATTAATCCTGACATTGAGAAATCACAGTCATTGTCTTTTTTCCTAAGATTGGTGCTGATGCACTGTGGGGTATGTTAGAGAACATCCACGACTTGTTCAACTGAGCTGCCACAACGCTGGGGGCCCAGAGGCCACTGTGTATAACTCCAGCTGCCTCAGAGCAGGAGCTCTGGAATCACATGGGGTACTTGCACAAATCATCAGATTTCACTATTACTTATCTTCTGCCCTCTGAGGTTTTTAGCTGTAAAGGAAACCACTTAATTGACTAAATATCCCCCCCAGCATGCCTCTGGGTAGGGTGATTTCAGCTGGAATGTTCACCATGGTTGCTGAGTACTTAAAAGAGTCTCCAATGCAATGTAGGTGTTATTGTCTATGTCTGTTATGAAGCCTTTCACTGACCCAGCTGTCTTTACTCACCATCTGCATGCTCCTCTTTCACACCTAGCTAATTACTTCTAGCTAATTCTCTTCCCCTCAAAAAGTTTCAGTGTGTGACAGGAGGCAGGACAAACAGTGTTGGAGCTTACAACACAGAAGCATGGAGTACTGTAGACTGAAAGCAGCTGAGCTTCAGGCTGTGAGAGAAATGGTGAATTCTGTGTCTTTTATAGAGGAAGAATATTTTTCATGTGCCTGTGAAGACTATTTATAACTGAGGAATTTTTGTCCCAGATCTATAGAGTTAAAAATGAGAGGTGGCCAAATCCTTTGTAAGTGGAAAAGGTGTCTTAATGCATTTAAATTTGTATCTATCTATACGAGTACATTTTTAAGAACATTTTAGGTCATAAAATTTTCAATTGAAGTAGTGAAAGCTGTTCAAGCTTTTGCAGTTTCTTTAGACCTCAGTGGATATCACAGAATCATTAAAGCTGGAAAAGACCTCCAAGATCATCGAGTGCAACCTTTAACCAAAGACCACGTTGTCAACTAAACCATGGCACTAAGTGCCACGTTCAGCTGTTTCATGAATACTTCCAGGCATAGTGACTCCACCACTCCCCTGGGCAGTCTGTCCCAATGCTTAACCACCCATTCAGTGAAAGAATTCCTCCTGATGTTTGACCTGAACCTCCCCTGGCAAAACTTTTGATACAGGCCAGGATGTCATTGACTGTATACACTGGTCATGCTCAGAAAGCATTTTCTTCTCTTTTTTACCTAGTGAACTCTCCTCTCCCATAGACTGTTACCAGTTTAAAAAGGGGAAAGAAAGCAATAGTTTAAAATGTATGGACTGTGAGACTCTATGTTACATTCAGGCAATATGTGAGGAGTCTGTGTGCCATTAAGAGTTCTCAATAGGGTAAACTGGCCTGTGCACTGCGTCAGCTTCTTACTTAGGATATGATTTGATGGTTAAGATGTATCTTAGTATATGTTGGATGTGTTTGTCCAGTCCACACACTGTGAAACTCATTACAGTCTCAGCATTCTTCCCAAAAAGAATTAGTATAAAGGATTTGTATAAAATTCTCATCTCTTGCTAAGGTCACCATTTAAGTCTTAAATGAGGGGGGAAGGTGTTTCAATCAAAAAGCAAGTGCTTGTGCAGGCAGAAAGGGGGTTTTTACTAAAAAAAGAAGTATGCTTATTAAAAAAGTCAGTCAAATCAACCAGAAATATAGTAGAAAATCTTTCCTGTTTGAGTGCAACTCAGACTTTTATGTTTGCCTAGAAACAACTCCAGACAACACCTGGTTTTCATTTGCCAGCACCTGGTCAGCAAGACTTTGAAATCTGTTTCTACCTCTGTCTATCTCCGTATTGTCCTAAATATATTTCATAGTGTTCAAATACAGGCCTATGTGTTAGCCCAGCACTTTGTATTAAGGCACACAATTGTCAGGCTTTAATGTTCTACCAGTAAGACATTCCTTATAGGGGAGATGGAATTTTTAAGTCTCCAGGTCAGTATACTTCAAAACAACTGAGCTTTCATGGCCTGTAGCCTTGTCCTCCATTGGAGCAGTATCCTGTAAGAAGGAGTTTGAGAAGTGGGTGTGCTAGGCAAAGGGAATTTTTGCAGTTTCTGAATCTGTTGCAGATCAAACAAAGCCTCCAGTTAATTGCCAGCCATTGATCTAATCTGCAACATTAGGCACATTAAAAAAGTGCCACCCATGATGGATCAGACAAAGTGACTGAGCTAGAAATCCCATTCCTAAACAGCTTACTTCATTTGTTACACTCATTTTTATTACTGAAGTATGTTGAAAAATTTGCCTTTATAAGGCAAGCTGGTGCAGTGGTAAACACAATCTGCGGGACAAATTCAGAGTTATGCTTGCTAGCATTTAGAAAAGGCTGTATAGTAAACTCCTTCATCTCTCTTCTTCTTGGCTTTTCCTCTGGTTGTGAGGATGTGATATTTCAGGCTCCCCCACAATGCCAAACAGGATAAAAAGCAGTTTGCTGTCTGAAGAAGTTCAGGAAAAAACAATCTCTAAAATAGCTGTATGAAATACTGTGTTCCTTTTTTTAATAGTGTTTCTTAAATGACTTTGTCACACTACAATCATGTGTTATCTACTCATCAATAACCTGTGAAAAAGGTGCATTGTGGTGCCTCCTCTGCATGCTCATTTCCCAGTAAGACCTGCTCCCTTTTATCCATCGCTCTTGCCTTTTGCAGTAAGCGTGCCACTAGACGTGCTGAGATATGTAAAGAATATTTGCCCTGTATTTGAACTCTGACTTGGGTGTTTAGAGACTAACTTAAGCTTTGTTCTTCTCACTTCTTACAGGGCTTAAACTACAGTATGTGATGTTTTAAATCTGGACCCTGAGCCAAGTAGTTTCCTCCCTAGAACATGCGTTAGGCATCAGCTCTCGCCCGTCATTTGCTGGGATTGATAATGTGCCAAGTCTTGAAGTCTTAACTCAGTTCTTACTCTGACAAGACTCCCATGGAAATCAATGGAAGTTTTGCCTGATTAAATACTTCTGGATTCCTCTCCAAAACACTTGGCTTATTTATATCAGGCACGTTTGGAAAAATCCAACATTTTAGCCCCTGTAAAGTAGGTTTATCAAAATCTTAACTGATGGAGGACATACTGAAGGCAAAATACCCAGGCCCCTGTTTTCTGGCAGTGGAACACTGCTTATGTTTGAAAATCAAACCAAAACAAACCCAATACCTTGTCTAAAAACCAGTTAAAATTATTTGGAGTTAAACTTATAAACTTATTCACATATGAACAATATGAGATGACAGTGGCTTCTTGCACTGTAAGGTGACTGATCAATGATGTGTCGTTCAGAGTTGCTTCAAGATTACCAATGAGACTCTATAAAATTTTAGTCCTTTTTGTCAAAATTAGAAAAACTAACTGGGTGATAGATTCATACAGAAAGATGTACTATAGTTTAGTAAACATTTCATTGCAATCAGTTTCAATGAATAACACAAAAATACTTCAGGATTAACATAATTACCAAAAATAAACAAATATTAGCTTTAATGACCAACTTTTAATGTATGAGTATCTTCAACTCTTATTGTTTAAATATGCTTAGGTGCTCATGAAACTTGGCATGCTTTATGTCGTACAATACATGTTGCTTTGAAAACAATACATATTTTGCATCTGGAGAAAGAAGCCATCTAGGGGGGTATAGGATAAAGTAATGTCTATACATTCTCCATCAGTCTGCCATGGAGTAAATCTACTTACTTTGAGACACATGCAACTTTCAGTTCTTGGTGAAAGCAAAGGAAGTAAAGCACAATTTTCAGACATAATAAGAAGTAACAGCACATGAACCAAAAAAAGATATAATTTTTTTATTTATTGTACTAAATCTGTGCCATACTGTGGAGCATGAGAGTTCTGATCTGTACCCCTCAGTCTTGGTGGTATGAGCATCCCAGTCAGGCCCTGCAGCTCTATAGGATGATAAGCCTCTTTGTTGTGTCTTCACTTGGAGCAGGAGTGCATCCTTGTACGTGTGCTGATCCCACTTCAGAGTGCCCTTGTCCTACCATGCAGACAGCACGTTTACAATAGCTCTGACTGTGCAAACCAAGACCAGGTTGTAATTCTTTTCATTGCCTGGAGAGATGTGTCAAAGGAGTAGGGCCCTGGATTTTTGAAAGAAAGCACAACACATTTCTGTCCAAAGTCCTTCTCCAGCTGTCCAGGAACTGCACAGTGAGATTGTGAGATTATGTCTGCACTGTGACACGAAGAGTTGTTAAAGCCTACTGAACCCTATGACTCATGCTTGCTTTCCCTATGACTATTAGCCCAGCTGCACTTTTCACTTAAAGCATTCACATATTCAGGGAGAGTTGGCTCATGCTATCTCTTGGCAGACTGTTTTGTAGCATGCATGGCTTGCTTGTGTCTGGTCCATCCAGATTTATGGACAATAGCTTGGGTCCATGTTAAAATACCAGGCATATTTTAGCACCTGTAAGGTGTTTGCTGCTCCAATTCCTGCCTTTTATTTTCCTCTCTTTTAATATCAGACAAAGCTTATGATCTTAGAACTGATTTACTGTTGCTGTGTAACCCACACAGATGTTATGTTTTCTTGTGGCTCTCAGAACTACAGAGTTTCAACTGAGAGAGATTCTTAACCTGGGCCTGAGGTTTTCACTATGAACTGGTGGTGGGCCAAGCCCTGATAAAAAAGGTCAACAAAGCTGCCTTTTTGGCTATATGCTGTGGCAGAACATATGAAGGGTAAAAGCAAAAAATGCTGGGTGGGGTGGGGGAAGCATTCTCTAGTATGGGGGTTGCTGAGTTCAGGATGCAACAGGGCAAGAACCCATTGTGCTGTCTGCAGATCTTTGTTCCCTGTCCCTACAAGAGCAAGTTGGGAGGGGAACTGCCTCCAGTCACCTTGCATCTGTGTTTGGAGCCAGACTGCTCTGCAAGCTATGAATGCTTCTTGCTTTAGTTCCTGTCTGGTCAATTAGCAAGGGGAAGATATATGTCAGAAGGACAGATGCACCAGTAGTGAACTGTTCTCTAGAGTCTTGACTTTTCCTTACAAAGAGAGTAGTCCTGAGCTCTCTAAAGACCTGAGTGTGATTGCACCATGCAGTACGAACAAAGCAACCTTCTTTGAAGCACGGTGACATATTAAAGTTTTAATTCTATTTTTTTTTCACCAGTTCATTTTCCTTTTTACTTTCATCTCTCATACCTTGGTACATCTCCCTGCTTTCACAGGGCCTATGCATGCTCCACACAGGCTAGCATCACTCCCAGCCAAAACAGAAAAAGTTAAAAAGCTTTATGCTACTTTCATTCTCTGAATCTCTTGGAGTGAGTATGTTTTATCCTCTCTGCCTTTCAGTTTGTATGCTCTTTTGGCAGAAACTGTTGGCCTGACTCTGATCTCATTTGAAGTGTGTAAATCAGAACAAAGCCCAGTGCTTTTGAGTGAAATACTGGAGCAAACACCTTGGTATGGTGTATGGCATTATATACCACCAAGAATTCCAGTCGGATTTGCAGCAAAAGGGAATTCTTAACTAGGCTCAGTTTATACGAAGGGCAGTTTGCTGCTACAAAGGGAGTTAAATAAAATGACTCAACACTGAAACAAAAGTGGAGGGTTGGGATCACAGTAGTGAGTTTTAAAGGCATTTATTGGAAAGTCTACAGAAGGAAAAATTGAAAAAGCTGCTAAGAGACAGTTCAGCACCAGCAAGAACAGTCAGCATAAACTCTTTTTTTCTGGAATATGCTGGTAATACACCTGGTATTTCAACTACGGTCTAATTATTATTCTTTCACTTGCTATTATAACTATGCTTGAACTCTTGGAAAGCAATGAGCAGATGATGGCATCAGACTGGATGGAGGGCAACCATAGCAATAAAGTCACCATAAGTAAAAGCATCATTTTAAGAGGAGAGTTTTTCAATTTTCAGGTTCAGCGTTCTGACCAGCAATGCTTTCAACGTTAGTATAGAAAAAAACATAGAGGATTTTAAAGTGATTAGTGGTTTGGACTGACACAATGATGTTTTTCTTGATAATATCTTTGCAATTTGCCTTTCATCTTAAAAGTGAACAAGGGCTTGTCTTTTAGGGGAAAAAATAAATCTCTATTTCCAAATTTCTTTCTTTGCATTGTTGCAGTCAATCTTTATGTACACGTATAGATTTACCAGTCAATCTATAATATATTATGATAGCTACAGTGCTGCAAATCCTGGGTGAGCTGGCCTATTTTGGAGTGTCTTCACATGAGAAATTACACTACTAGAAGTCTAATGGAAAAACTTCATTGTGATAGTCCTGATGGTAAACTTTATTATGCAGAGAAATTCTCAGATGGTGTTAACATTTGCTATCTCAACAGTTTCCCTGAACTGTAAAATTTGAAAGCATCCTTGAGATACATGGCCATTGAAATAGCATAAATCATCGAGTGAAGCCATGCATCTTAGTCTCACTTGCTTCCAATAAAATATTGCTAAAACTGGGAGAGCTTGATTCACTTCACTTCAAGTAAAGAAAGCACTTTTTCATAATTTGTAAGTCAACTGCAGCACTTTCCACCACAGAATTTCGTAGAAACCAAATAGATTCCAGACAGGATTAAATCTATGTGTAATTAAGCATCACTTCTGGGTTGCAGACTTGGCGTTCCTAAATTTCCACTTGTTGGAATCAGGAAGGATGATGGAGTTAATCTGTGCATGCCTTGTTCTTCCCTTAGCAGCTTGTGCTAGTGCTTAGAAACACGATACTGGATCATTAGCTTGACAAAGTGTTGCAGATCCTAAATACTCATGAGACTCTTCCTAGAGATGTACAGTGAAAGGCTGAGAAGGAGTGGTCACAGGTTGTACCAAAGGAAATTCTTAACAGATATAAAAGTTGCAGGGGTTTGGACTAGATGATCTCAAGAGTCCCTTCCAGTCAAGATTATTATATAAATCTGTGATTATCAGATAGCAAGGAACTTAGCAGTATGTCCAAATCACTGCTATTGCAGGAATTATCCCATTTCTGTCTCTTCAGTGTCTTACACAAGTTGATGAAATTCCTTCTTCAAAGTAGTTGTTAGGGTCAGGTGAAAAAAAAAAATAAGGGAGCTTTCCACCTTCGCTTCTGTGCACTGCTCTATTCCTCTCTGGGGTTAGATCCAGTCTTTGTAACTGAGATGGCAGTTACATCTCCTGGTTTTCCTCTTTGCACAGGACTAAGGATCATCAATCTAGACTCTGTGTCCTTTGCCCCACACAGCTGGGGATCCCCCAGCTGAAGAGACATCTCTCTTCCCTCCAGTAACTTACAAGTAATAACAGTTTATGGCACTGTGTAAACCAAGTGATATCTGACTACATATATTTGCCAAAATAAGACTTCAGTAAGCCTACCAGAAAGAGACTAGGACCTTTTTGTTAGTTTCCTTGCCTTATCTCTTCATAAACATTGAAACTAATATCCTTTTCCATTCACTATGCCTTGTCTTCCTTGACTACCAAACTGAGGATCATGTCCTGCCTGCAAATCCCCCATCACAGCACTCACTCTTACCTCATTAGACAGCTGGATGAACTCTGCTCTGCTTTGCTGAGAGAGAACCCCTAAGCTACTCAAGGTTCTGCAAAAATGCAGATATCGAAACATGTGTTTCTCCATGGGGAAAAACCCCACCAAGTAAACAGTATTTTTTTTTGTTTGTTTGTTTTTAGTCTTAAACCTGCACTATGGTTTGCAGAACACAAAATATTCCCTTAATATTGTTCACCCCTGAAATATTTTACTTTCAAATTTTAATTTTTAAAAAAATTGTCTTCATTCAAGCATGTATAATCTAGGATCATTATAGAGGTGTTTACTTGAAAGGAATATTTAATTTCAATACAATCTAAATGTTAGAACTTTTTTTTTCTTTTACTTGGCTTGTAGTTCACAAAATACAGAAATTTATTTGTAGTACTTCATAAACTTTTTATTTTGAAAGTCTTAGATACTGCAATCTGTACTTAAGTCACAAGAACAACACCATCAGTCTTAAGTTTCTACATCTGTTCTGTCCCCTCTTGCTGATCTCTGGTTGATTTAATTCTCTTCCCAATGAGCAATTGATCCCTTTGTCCCTCATTTCCCGTGTGAATAGAAGTGACCCCAATAATGCCCACCCTCCCTGCAGCCCAGCCTGGCAGAGCTCCCTGCCTGTGGTGTGCAGCACTTCTCTCTCACAACATTTTGCCTTCGCAGGAATTTCTCTCCTAACCAAGATTGGTTGCAAGAGAACAGACTGTGGCTCTCCCCTGTGGGTATGGAGCCACTAGTTTTGTTTTGATTTATTGTTTGTTTTTTTGTGTGTGTCTGTGTTCCACATATTTGGCCTTGTCAACTATGTTTACTCTAGAGTAGAAAAAGAGAAGCTGGTCAGAAAATGACACAGCTGAGCAGTTGTTGAACTGCTGGTTGTATCATTCCTTAACTTGGTTATCAGCTCACATTCAGAAAGCTGAAACTTGATATTCCTGCATTGGAGGCACAAGGAGAGCTTCTGATTTGAAGTGTATGTTCTCCATATCTAATTATTTCTTTGGGATATTCATCTTGAGATTTCAAGGGGAAGGTTAAATTGGAGTTTTATTTTATAGTTGGCTTTAGGCTGTATGTGTGCTGTGCATACTCACCATGGCGTGGACCTTTCCCACACCAGGGAAGTTCTGAGCTCTTCCACAGCCCAAGGTGCAAACTCCAGCATTCAGTGCTCATTGTCAGTGTGCCAGCATTTCTGCCTTCTCTGCCTCTTTCAAGTTAGAAGTTAGTCACTCAGAGAAGGCTGCTAGAGAGTGGGGGACATCAGAATGGAAAAATACTGCTCTGAAAATATCATCTTAATGTTGTGTCCTAGTGTTAAAATTCATGTAAGTAGCTGTCAGTGTGTGCAGAGCCAGAGCTAAAGCTGTTTGTGTGCTGTGTAACATAGCAGGGGAGCCTTTTGATTTACTGAGCAGCTTTGTCTAGATCCATAGCTGCTTCTTTGCATGCTTAATATTATCTTTACAGTTCTAAGAACAGATAAGCTGTTCTGACCCTCAACAGGATCATCAGATAAATCTTCTTAACAGCTATTATACTGATTATTTTTTTAAATGGAAAATGCACTCACAATTTTGCATTAACATTGGGATTACTTTCAAGATACAAACACCCTCAGAAGAGCCTTAAGAGTGAATAGAGCTATTTTCCCAATTTGTTAACTTTATGTTATCAAATATAATCTGGCAAGAAGTTTATTTGCTCTGATCATCCTCTCAACATCAGTTATTATGCCCCCACAGTGATGGGTTGTCATTGGCTGGGTACATAGAGACTCATCTGGAGTACTTTGTGGGTATGAGCATTTTGCATACTTGCTGCATTGCTTTCAAGCTTGGTAAGTGTCGAGCAATGATAACTGGGTCTTTTGTGATTTTATCAAAGAATTTATATGGTTAACACCTCAGGTAAGCAGGACTAACTTATTTCCAATCACCCATTTAGTGACCTGCATGAGGAGTCTTTTAAACCATAGAACTCTTTCTGAGAAGCATCTGCTATCTGATCATGAGCTAATATTTTCCATTTGTTCAATAGCCCTACTTTAGCACATGACCCTCATGATAAATACCTGGATTCCAATCGGCATTACTGCAGTGAATCTGGTCATTGCTTCATCCCATGCCTGTTGTACCTGAACCTTCACTCTAACACCTTCTAGGCTTTTAACTAGCTTAGGCAACTCTAACAATCTCTTCCACATAACTTCAGCATTTGTTTAGACCTTCTGAGTAAGACTGTGGCACAATCAACTGAGATTATCTTACAGCAGTTCTTTAGTACAGGTGATTGGTTTTTTACCATTTACCTCCAAGTGGTTTTCCTTTTCTTCTCATCATGCTCTATGAAAAGATGAGCTCATGCTCTATATTTTGTTAACTAAAGCTATTTGGAATAATTATAAGCTATTCTTTGAGATTCATAGATGTTTTTGAGGAATATGGTAAATGCAGGCAGGGTAAGTTGGCCTTGTGGCAGGAAAGTGAACTTCGCCTCTGTACTGTGAGGTGTGTTAAAAGGGTGTGTCAGGTTTTAATTAGGCTTAGCATGAGGGTTTTTTTCCTGTGATGAAAACAGGACCTAAAGAATTGTATCTCTGAATCACTGTTGTCATTTCATATGGCTAAAAATTTTGCACAGGCTTTGAAAATTAGAAGGAAATGGAGGTTACTTGACTGTAAAGCAGATATTGTGAGGTGTTAACCCCTTGATAGAAGCACTGTTTTGTAGCAACTTTTTAATGTCTGAGCTGTGCGAATGCTTGTCTTAAAGATACAAAACTGTTCAAGCGTCCTAGAAATGTTTGTTCTAGATCTGGGACTAGCAAATCAGGCACATTTCCACTCTACATTTGTTTGTAGAGGTTCTGAACTGAAATCTGTTCTCCTTTGTGAAAGGACACCTTACCTTGTATTTGCTGCAGGTCTATCTTTGCTTAGTAATCACATAATAGAATGAACAAACAGCTTCAAAAAAAAGATTGCATGGAATATTAATTGTTGGTCATTTAGAAAATCTCATGATCAGGGTTGTCTAAACTAAGACACAACATGGATGTGTGTGTCAGCTTGCAGCTTAGAGACTCGTAACAGCAACGGCTTCAGCCAGAGTACTTCTGTCTCCTAAAAGGCCCAGTAGTAACTTGTACATTGTTCCATATCCTGCATCTTTATTTCAATATGAAATACCAGGATTTCCTCCTGTGATAGAAAAAGCATTAAGCATGATTATCTGAAGATGAGCTGCATACTGGAGTGGAGTGCTTCATTTACCAGCTGATTTCACTGTGGCATTCTGTTCCAATACAGCATCCCTCTTAAGTAAGTATTTCAGCACCCTGTCTATTATCGAGAGAACAAATCCATTGTTCCAGTCAATGAAGTGGGAACTTTGTCAGTTGTATAAATTCTGGGTGTACTCATGCTTTTGATTACCCAGTTCTTTCAGGTATATTAACAGGAGTTAACAGAGGCACAAGGAGCCATCTGTTTTTTGTCCTATGTAGTTTTGTTTGGATGTCTTTAACTGGTAGTTGCTCTGGTTGGGATACCATTTGCTAATTTTTCAGTACAGTAATAATGGACAAAGCATTACTGCCTTCCCTATGTGTAAGCCTCTTTGGGTTTAAATCTATAAAGCTATGGCAGCAATACATGGTTTTCCCAGATCATAAATTTGTTTTCCTGAAAATTCAACTAGAAATGTCCTACTGAAATAAAATCTTTTGCCAGGAGGTACAGTACTATGGAACATAAACATTACCTGTTGCAAAGCACCACTCGTAGTTCTGTTACAGGCTCACCCTTCATCACTGGACTCTGGGCTCACTCTGTAAAACTTAACTCATGGGCAGATTAGAAAAGGAGCAGCCCTTGTGTGTGCATTTGTATACATTTGTGTATGGAAGGGAAGAATGAACTTGTAAAACGGCCCAATCACAGTTTGCTGACCACTGTAAGTGTTCCTCTTTCTCATCCAACCTATGCTAAAGTTTTTACCTTCTGGCAACTCACAAATGAACTTCCTACACTCTTCAAACTTCTGTGTATCTATGATCATTTGGGAACTTGGCCAGTTCTTTTTAGGGGAAAGTTTTTCATGCTGGCAGGTTTAATGACTTCATTTAATGCTTCAGTTGTTCCCATTTACTCTTTTTCTACCAACTGAATTGATTGCTGTAGCAAATTGCACAGAAACATCTCAAAATACCTCAGACTTCTGCTTTCCCAGGATCAGGCTCCCAGTAGTGCTGTCTCAGCTCACAGCAATCAGCTGGCATCTTTTTCAGCTCCAGTTGCCTTCCTGTGAAGTGCACTGCTGAGAGGAAAAGGGAAAGGGTTAAGTTCTATCAGCAAATCCACAGCCTCCTGGAATGACTGTCGCTTCTTTTCTCCCCTGCTCCTGGTCTGCAAGTCCGGATGCATCTGAGTGTGTATAAACTGGTTCATTGCCTGTTTATCCTGGAAGACCTTATGAGTATTTGAATATGCCAAAAATACAAGTTTCCTCATGTCCTTTGCCAGTTCAAGTGGGGTCTATTTCTTCCCTCCTGACTTGTACATCTTAGTCATGCTGTGGCCAGTTATGCCCTGTGCTGGCTGGTTCCAGCAGATCAAGGGCTAGTCCTGGATTGGAATGATTCTGCTTTTTGGAGGGGAAAAAATTTTGGAACATACTTGGTGCTAGATCAAACTAGGTGACTGCTAAAGCCCTCCTTGCCTTTCTGACCACCTTGTGAGCCATTTGAGTTTGACACTGAATTGAAAAAATGCCAGAGCTTGCACTTTGGCCGAGCAGGAGCAGCAACTTGAAATTTCTGTGCTTATGCTTCAGATCTCATTGCTAACACCACTAATCTCTTTTTGACCTAAGGGGCTCACCAATTTTAGCTTGTTTCTGTTAGGAGGAGAAGTTGACTATGGAGTGAATTGTTTCTCTGGGTCAAATCTGTTTAGTCACAAAGAATATGCACCAAGTCCTGTTTCCCTGAGCATAGCTGGGATTAATAACAGGACTCACAGATCCAGGCCTTTGTCCATCCAGCCCTCTACCCTAAAACTCTTTTTCTTATCTCTTCTCAGATCACATTTCTTGTTTGCCTTGGGGTTTTTTTGCTGCCTTCATTTGTTCTTCCACTGCTTCTTTCCCATGTTTGAAAATGCAGCACAAAAATTCAGTACAAACTCCTCTGTGGTTGCATTTTTAATTGAAACCAATTCAACTTCTGCCTGCAAGGATCATCCTATTCCAAAATTTTCCCAGGACTTCTTTTCTTTCAACTGTCACTTAAACAAAGGAAAACTAATGGAAATTTTCTCATATCCCGGAGAATGACTTGTTTGTCTCATGTCAACCAGAGAATTTCAGAACAAGAGTTCTCCATTGATGTTCACTAGAGAAAACAGACAACAAATGGAGTCACCTCTTTGTGGGCATATCCTGGAAGCTGGTGTGTCCCCAGAAGCATATCCATTCAGGAATCAACTGTGATTTTGTTCTTATTGTGACAAAAATCATAGATGAATGCATGGAGGTGGAAGAAGTATGAATGTATCACTTTTGTTCTACCAGGAGAGAACTTGCCTCAGAAATGCACACCTGTGACACTGAGCTGGGAGTGCCTCATTCCTGACTCTTTGTTTCTGTGCTGGTTTCAGCTGGGGTAGAGTTAATTTTCTTCACAGGGCTGTGTTTTGGATTTGTGATGAAGAAACAACAGTTTCTTGGCTGTCTTTGGGGAAGAAGGTGGAGGAGGATTTTCTCAACAGAGGATGTTGTGTCAAAGATTATGTCCTGCTTTTTTGCATCAGCTGAATTGGAAGTACAAAGTGAGGATGGGCACTGGATTTTCAGCTGTAGTGGATAACCTCTAAAAAGGGGTAGAAAAGAAAATCCTGTGGCTATTCAGCCTACAGCTCATCTTTAGCTAACTGGCAAACTAATCAAATGCTTGGTCTGTCTTTATTAATACTTTAAAATAATTTGTGATGATTTCACACCAGAGAAAACAACAGATAGAAGTAGTGGCATCAAGAGCACATAGCTGCATTTTAAGAAGTATTTTTAAAGTTCCTGCTGGGAAGGAAAGAATCCATAGAAATACAATCAGGAAAGTTTCTATAGCACAGTATATAGTTGTTGTAATCATATTTCATTTGACTTCTCAGTGTGAGCAGTGCTTGTCTTTCCCCCAGTGTAGGGCACTTGCTTATTCCCATGGTCTAGAGCTGGAGCTGGTACCTATCAGGCAGCTTCTCTGTATCTGACCAAATACAGACTGTCTCACATTCAAATACTAAATTTTTATTTTGTCATGCCTAACTGGGTCTCTTTCTGGAGAGCTGATAGGAAAGTCAAGGTTCTGCCTGTGGTAATTCAGAAATTTTGGGACCCTTAGTAGTTATTAATATAGAGAAAAGAATACTCTAGAAAGGAACATGTTTAGTGAGTAAAAGTGGCAATGAAGGGTTTCACTGTGGAGACAATCAGAAAATGGACTTTTGATCCTTAAATACAATCAATGGAAGCTGAAAAGAGAAAGAATTCTCCTACAAAACTCCATTTTCTCCAGTTTTGTGCTCACATTTTATAAGTTCTTGACATTCCTCTACTATTAAAATTTTATTTAGATTGAAATGTTTGGGAGTTTACCCCCCAAAAGATGATTTTTTTTTCACTAAAAAGGTTGAATAACAAATTTCAGCCAGTCTCATTTAGTATTTTACATATGTAGCTGTCACCCAGGTTGGTCATGTGTTCAGCATACATGATGCAACCCTGGAGTTTTCAAGGATTTAAATCACTCATTAAAAAAAAAAAAAAAGGAAAATTAAAACTATATTCTCCCAGATGTATCGTTGCTATTTAAAAATCAAACTGAGAAGTAGCATACATGTTACTAGGGAAGGAGGAAATCTTTCAAAGTGTTTAGGGTTTGGAACCCGTTCACCAGGATGTACCAAAGAAGTGCTGTCTGAAAAGTGGTATGAACAAAGGAACAGTTTTTGATGGTCCCTATGATTATTTATTTTAGTACTATTTGTCACTCAGCACTACTTCCCCTGGGCTCTTTCCCTCCTTCTTGGTAAACATAAAGCCAGTTCTATGTTGGATAGCGGTATGCTTCTGGCAATCATTGTTCTAAAATATCTGTCAAGTTGGTTGAAGAAAGACCTTATTTAAATTCAAATTTAAATTAATTTTTAAATTGAAATTGGTGGGGCATCTATTAAATAGTTGATCTGTCCAGTAAGACCAAAGCTCACAGCTTTAACCAAATGCTGCTTGGGATGCTTTGAATAAGGATATTCTGATTCCAAATCATAATGGGGCTCATTGTCTTTCCCCTTGTCAGTAAAGTGATTTGAATCTACATGAGTAAATAAGGAAAACACAAGACAAATGTGTTGAGGAACATAATCCTGTCATCTAGAATTCACATGTCATCTAAACATCACAAGTACCTGTCCCCTCGCTTGTCCTGACAGTTCAGACTTTATCACTATTTCAGACCTTTGTGAAAACAACCATAAATACATGCATTTGGGTGACAATCATAAATATGTGAAACGTATTGCCTACTTTGAAGTCTGTAGTTCAGTCCCTGGGGAAAAAAAAGTTACATATAAAGAGTTTATAGAATGTAAGAGCAAGGGAAGGAATTTGTGCTGAAGGCAAAATCTCCAACTCCATTAAATGTCTGACCATTTAAACTAGGGGAATCACTGTAAGTGCTTCATGCTCCCTAACACATCCATTCTCATATTGGATGATTTCTGTAGCCCTTTATACCCATTGTGGCAAATTGCCAGAAAAAGGCATATTTTAGCTGCTCCTTATTAAGAAAAGCATCTGAGGAAAATTTCTGAGAACTAGACTTTCAGCTCTCTATCTTCTACATTTTCATGTTCTTAAAAAAGAATTTTTATTGCCACCAAAGGATCTTCAGCACAAATATCTCCGGGTTTGAAAGCAAGAATGGAAAGCATTGTTTACTGATAATTTGTAAAGTTTTATGTGAATTTTAGAGCACGTTTTATGTATAGAGAATGTGCACATCTGCCAGCAGAATAAGGGCTCGTGTCTGAGCTGCCAACAGCAATAGACTGCGCATGTATCAGGAAGGGTTTGTCAACTGCTCCCTTCTTTTAATTTGCACGGTTAGTGCTGTGAGGTTTATGCAAGGCAGCTCTCAGGGGAGGGGACTGAAAGTTCTTTGAAGTCCTTTGTGGTGGCTGTCTAATCTGGAGAAGAGGATTACTTTCTTTCTGCCAGAAGCACATGACAGTTTGGTAATTAATGAGCATCATAAAGTTCTCTTTTTCTATTAGATACCCATTAGTAAACCTGGGATGGTTGTCATTTTGGACAAAACCATGCATATCCTCATTTTATCCCAACATCAAAGGGGATCTCCTACTGTCTGATGCTGAATGCTCTAATTGTGTTTGCATTTGGTGGAGTTGGTGCAGAATGCATCTGAAACAAGCCTTGGCATAAACTGTAGGTCCTGTGATTGGACACACAGTCTGAGCCTTCCCAGAGCTAACAGCTTAAATGAGTGGTGGGTTTCTCTATTATTTTAAACATACTGCTCTCTTCCTCTCCTGTCTGTCTGTTTATGCTATTTGTTTTCCTTTGAGAATACGGGAATTAACATACTTTCCACATCCATATCACACTGAAAAAAGGAAAGCACTGTGTTGGGCTATTTCTCTTTCCCCTTTTGATATAGTATTACAAAAAGTCTTTCTTTAGGATTTAAGAGCATTTCAGGTATTAAAGCTCTCTTGGGTTGTCTTTTTCACATTATTCTGAAAGTACAGAATGGTTTCCTGCTCTTTATATTTGGCTCTTTTATACTGAAACAGTTGAAAAGTCCTAGTCTGTGGACTTTTTCTTTTTGAGAAAATGTCACCCTTTCTTCCAAAGGGTCCAGTTTCTGAATGCAGTGTAGTTTCTTCAACTGCATTTAATCTCCTTTAGAAATAAGAAGAATGGCTAAGCAGCCTGTTTTATATATTCTGAATTTAAGATTTTTTTAAAGGTCAGATGCTCATCCTATACTCAAAATCTGTGCCGAATGCAGGCTGGAAAGAACTCAAGGATATGCAGCCACCTTTTCTATGCACAGGGTTGGACCAGAAAGCTCCACTGTAATGAAATGTAATGGCTTCAGAGAGACTGCTCAGTTGTGAAGCCTAAAGAGGAATATGCATACTTAAGATTCCTTTTGCTTTGTTTTCTCTTATATTATTTTATCTTTTTAATAGGATTATGTCTGTACTGTTTGGAATATCTGATGGGCACAAAGCTCTTGTTCAGGGTTAGTCTGGATGCTGTACGTTGTGACTGTTAACTCAGTATTAGCAAAACAAAGTATTATTAATTTTTGCATCTCATGTGGTGAAAAAGCCCTGCTGTCCTAACAAAGGAAATGTAAAACCTTCAGTATAAAAATACATAACATAAAGCTAACTGGCTTTAACTGGCCAAAATGTTTAGCATAATCCGTGGCACCCTGCAGTATGGGTGTAAAGGAAATGGACAGAAATAAATGTTCTTCCTTTATAGTAAAACTGAAATAGAGACTGAAATGCTTCTGCAATGAAAGTGTACCTTCCTCACAAAAATCCCTGGCAAGACGAACCTGGGTAAATAAAGAGTCAGATTAATCAGAATTGGAAACTATCTTTTTACAGATGATATCTTAAATCTTTAAAATAATATAAAATAATAAATATAATTACTATATTTGCTATATCTAGGACCTGAACTTTCAGTCATGATTTTCTGAGTCATCCTTGACCTTAGGAGATGAAAGGGATAAGTAATACCATTGAAGATATAAAACAACTTTTAAACATAATCCCTGTATTCTCTCACATTTCAAATTGGAACTGGTCAGAAAATTTATTGTGGAACAACTCTTCATTGCAAAATGGAAATCCATATAAATGTTTCACTTTTGACAATGCTCTCTGTATTAAAATATTGGAGCAGAATATTTGAATAGGCTTGAAACAGAAATTCTTTATATTTTTGGAATAGAACATTTTGACCTTGTAATGTAGCTTTTGAGCCTATTGTTTAAAATTTAGAAGACAAACTCTTTTGTAACAGGAAAAGCCTAAAAATAAGAAACATCAGTTTAAGCCCAAAAAGAACTTTAAAAAGTTTATGAAAATAAGTGAAGAGCTTTTTCCTCATTTAGAATTAAAAAAGAAATTGTGTGATTTCCTACATAGCAGAAAACCTACTTTCTGCACAGCTCTGATCCCAGCTTTGACAAAAGCTTGGACCATTGTAGCAGTTTGAAACTCTTATATTTGGTTGTAATATTTACTTTTGTTTAATTTTCTTTAAATGAATGCAGGGAATCACATCTGGATTCTTTTAATTACTAAAGTGAAAATTATGGATGGCTGGGATAGTTTGTGGTCCTTGCAAAATCAGTCTCCTGCCAGTTTGTACACAAAGGGCCATTCCACGTTTACTTCTGAGGTTGGTACATTGAATTTGTGATTGACTCTAGACACAAACTTCAGGTGTGTTCCACACTGTAGACTCCAGCAACCCACACAAATGGGTGGTTGGGGCTGGAAAAGCCAGAGCCCAGCTGGTGTTTAATTAGGCAAGGAATGGGAAGGGCAACAAAAAGGGATTCTGCAAGTGTATCAGCAGGTAAAATGTGTGTCTGCTGCTGAATGAGGTGGTGGGCCCGGTGACAAAGGACACAGGGAAGGCCAAGGTGCTCACTGAACTCTTCAGATCACTCTCTCCTGGTAAAACCAGCCTCCAGCAGTCCCGGGTTCTTGAGCCCAATGAGAAAGTCTGAGGCAATGAAGACTCACCCCCAGCGAAAAAATGTCAGGTTAGGGGGTGTTTAAAGAAGCTGGAAGTACACAAGTCCATGGGAACTGATGGGATGCACTCACGAGGGAGCTGGCTGATATCTCTGTGAGGCCACTCTCAACTATCACTGAAAGGTCACTGCTGTTGGGGGAGGCTTCTGAGGACTGAAATAAAGCAAGTGTGACACATACCTTCAAGGAGGATCAAAAGGAGGATCTGAGAGCTACAGACCAGTCAGCTTCATGCCAATCCCAGGGAAGGCAATGGAACAAATGTTCCCATAACCATTTCCAAGCATGCTTGGGACAGAAGGTGACTGGGAGTGCTCAGCATTGATTATGAAATGGGGAAATAATCCCTGGCAGCCTTCTATAAGAAAGGTGGGTGTTGCAGAGGATATTGTTCATCTTGACTTCAGTAAAACTTTGACACTGTCTAACATAGTAACATCCTTGCTGACAGAGGGATGGAGGATGGTCTGGATCAAGGCACAGGGAGGTGGCTGAACCCTGGCTGAACTGCTGGGCTCGGACCCTTGTAATCAGCTGGAGGTGGCACCAGTGCTGTACCCAAGGAAGCAATACAGCAGCCAAGTACTGTTAAACCTCTTCATTCATGACCAGGGGGAGGCTATGTCAGCTTCTAGGTTGTTAGTCCTCTTTGGCCTGATTTAAGACTGATACATTTAAACTCCTTAACTATTTGCCAGGGTGCCATAATTCTGAGTACAATTCCATTGTGTGAAAGATGAGCTATTAAAATATGAGACATTATAGTAAAGAGAATATAGAATTTATAAACAAAAGTTCCATTATCCGTCTCATTGGTCTGTGCTACAGAAAAGAATTTGTGGAGAACCATAGGGTATTCAACAATAATCCAACAGCGGGGAAGAGCTGAAGTATATTCTTTCTCCATAGAGATTTATGCTGATTTGTAGAATTTTAAATCCAGTTTTATTAATGCCTTCCCACTCTCAGTAGGAAATACTCAGAACATATGAGGAAACTGTCTTATGAAACAAGATTTTATTTTAATAATGTGGATATTATTGTACAGCTACTCAGACATAAAGAGAATGAATAGTACCTCATGGGTCTCTTGAAATCAGTATGGAGCCTCCAGACCAGCTCAGTGGCTTAGTTGAACTCGGTGCAAGAATTTTCTTCCTCTCTTCCATGGGGACTATACTAATGAACTTCTTCAGTTGGTCTGAAACACTCATGATCCACTTTATTTTTCTGTGGTAGGTAGATCAAGAATTGCTGAACAGGGCACTGGTCTCTAACAGTGAAAAAAAGCAGATGCCTGGGGAAGAATATAATAGGGTTAACATATCATGATACTTCCACTCAATCATCTCTCAGTTATTCAGGGAATTCTTGAGTCTGAAATGACTTCTCTGTATTTAGAGATTGTCAGTGAATTTCCCTTATGTTGGTTTGCCCTAGCTTTCCTGGAGCCTATGTAAGCTATGGTACTCCCACTGTTTAGCTGGTTAGGAGTACCAGAGCAGTAGAGACTGCATAGCTGTTCTTGCATCTGTTTTGTCTGCTTGAGGTTGATGGGAATGGCTGATCTGGTCACGGTGTCTTTCTGGACAGGATCTGTCTGCACAAGAGGGCTGATTAGAGCAGACCCTAAGACCAGAGCAGTTAGAAACTTTTTCTGGTGACATTCTAACTCCTTGCAGAAACAGAAAACACACCTCAAAACATTCCACGGAGCCACAACTACACATCCAAGAATTGGCTTAGCACACTGTAATTCACACATTGACTGTCTTCTGTACGGTGACAGAGGTGTGATCTTTCACACTTTTGTACATCCCACTCGAGCCTTGTCCAGCTTAGTAGCATTTTCTTCTCTCTGATCTCCTGAATGTTTTACAGTGCATAGCATGCAGGAGTATTCTTTTTGTGTTTAAAAAAAGAAAAGTCACCTCTCCCTTTGAGACCAGGGACAAGAAGAACTTTAAGTCTTGCTCCATATGCACAAAGTGGAATGTATCTCACCCAGCTTTGGCTGTCTACAATATTGTCACTTGATCTGGTCACCTGGTCTCCCCTTATAGCCAAGGGAGGGGAATAACCCGTTCATCTGACCTATTTCAAATGTCTATATTAAGATGAGACAAATCGTGTCCTAATAGGTACTTTTAGAAGATGATTCATTTCAACTTCATAGAGACATATAAAATAGGTCACATGAATCACCCATTTCTCTCCATTGACCGTAAAGGAAGATAAATTCCACCTAGTGTATTTTCAGGAATTTGTATTTTTTAAAATCTAAATTTGGATGAATAAATAAGACACCGTTCTCTTATTGTGTGAAGGTGGTATTAGCAGCAATGATCCAGCCACAGTCCTATATCTGCCTCATAATACTGAAGGAGTCTTATAGGGAAAGATTCTCTTAAGACACTGCAAGAGCCTTCTACAAGGGAAGGCAGTAGGTAATGCTGTGAGGAAGTACAAGGTGTGTGGTTCATGTGCCTGAGTTCTTTCACTTGTCTGCCCTTTGGCTGCCAGAACAGAGGCAAAAGGGAAAGCCTGCTATGATGCACCCTGCCTTTGCAGGACGCTGGCAGAAATGCTGCCTTGGTTAGACGTGGTCTGGCACTGGTTCAAAACCACCATGGCAAAATTATGAATGCCAGGAGAAGAATTGAGGGCTTGTTAGTTTTATGCAAATCGTGGAATTCCTGTAGCTTCTGTCATGTATTTGAAACTGCACAATGCAAAAGGACACAGAAAGTGGAACAGAGCAGCAAAGTGGATCTCCATGGGTTATCTTCATTCAAACTAATGCAGCTTAGCTGAATGCAATAATTATGTCATTAATGCCATATGAAAATGTTGCAGAGGTACAGTGAAGAGGCCATGTATCTAGCACACAAATTAAATCAATGTGCATTGTGCTTGGTAGATGCGAAGTCTTGTAACACTCATAGTTAATGGTAAAATAAAAGCAGAGAAGTATAAATAAAATGTTCAGAGTTTACTTGGTCATTTCATATCCATCCATCTGCCAGTCCTTCAGAAGTTTCCATGTAGAAGTGAAAAAGACTTCACTTTTAAACTCATTTAAGATAGTGTCTTATCTGTGTGAGTCAGTGTTGTGGTTCCATTGGATGCCCCTTGTAAGAAAAATCTACGTAAATTTTGAAAACAAAGCTGTTTTCCACAGCAAAGTTTAGAGAATATAAGTTAACAGCAAGTACAATTTAGATCAAGCTGTTTGTCCTGTGCTCGTGGCCTCAATATAGTTGAACTGCGTTAGTGATTCCTGTTTTCCTTGCAAGGAATTCCTTGCACACGGGGCTCTGTCCATGTCTTGTCACCTGCAGTGTGTGTGTGCCGTGCTGTGCAGTGCTGACACGCTCTCTGCTCCTGCTGTATGCCTGCATCTCCCTGGGTCTGCGCCTGAAATGAGCCTATTGCTGATTCAAAGCCTTGGTGAGCTGCACAGCTGCTGAGTACTGAGCCAGGACCATGCTCAACAGTTAATAGTTTGGATCTTTTCTGGTGTAGTCTTGTATAATGCATCCCCAAGACTGTCTGTGGGCTACAGGCAGCCGGGCTCTGCTCAGTCCTGCAGAGCAGAAACACACACAGGGAAATGGAGAAGGGCTGTTTCTGTGCCTCTGCTCCTCACCTGTGTCAGTCCCTGTATTCCTGCTGCATCACAGGCTTTGTATCAATGCCACTCCTTGGTGTGCACAGGGTACCTGTGGGGAAAATCAGTAGTAACCAATGACTCAATGTATAAACAACTTGGAGATAAACCTGATCGTTTATTCTGCTGTATCTTAATGTTCAAAAGAAGGCATTCTTTTATAGCCAAGTTTATTTTAGAAAGACAAAATTCTTGTGGCAAGTTACTGGAGCCAGATTTGTACAGTGACATGGTGGTCCAGGCATAGTTTTTAGAGTAAAGTTTTCTTTCTCAGATATGGTTATGAGTGTTTGCCAAAACACTTTGGAATTGTTATAATTCATACAGAGCTCAAAAGATAGTTTTGCTAACATTTTTTTTCGTTTTCAGATATCTATTAAGTTAACACTTCTTGCACTTACTTATTTGTAAGCACAGCACCAACCCTGTTTACTACAGCAACAGAACTTCAATGAAATTTATGCTTATTTAAAAAAAAAACAAAAAACAACAAAAACCAGCAAAGCTAACACGGAAGTGCTGTGCTGAACCACCACACATTGAATTCAAGCCTTTCACGTTTCATGAGAGTTTTGCAAATGCTATCATATTGGAAATCAGGCCTGGGTGACTGTCAAACTCTGTAGTTTCAAATATGCTGAAAATACTCCAGAGATGGAACCTAAATATAAAATATAGGTGCAGATCCTGATTCTTACATTTTCTTTCCAAAGTTCACAGATTTGTCAACATGTGACAGTATAAGACTTTACCACATCATAGTTGTAAATAGTAAGACAGAGATCAAGCAACTTTCTCCTTCTTCCACCCCTTGCTGTGGGTTGCCACTTTGTCAGAAGTGATTTTTACACAAGCAGTGTGCTCTGTGTGTAAGGTTTGACTGGTCTTGCTTTGTTTCCATGCCAATTGTTTTTCCAGCAATAGTTTTACCTTTTTCAGAAAGAAAAGCACCAGTGAGTTACAAAAATGAAAAATGAAAACAGGAATCCAGCTTCTTGTAGTTTAAAAAACCCAACAACATTGAGCAAGTAGCAGAGGAGTGGAGGAGCTCAGCTGGCTCATCTGACAGTAGCCATTTGCTTTAATGCAAGACATGTTTCTTTTGTCCATGTGCAGTGAGTATCCTCTAGAATGGATATGAAAAGTAATAGGGAATTGTATGATTTAATGGTGACCCTCAGTGCCATGCTTTGAACAGACCTGTGATGTCTGTGTTGTCAGCTGTGGAGTGGGGCTCTCTTCAGTCATCAAAGCATTCTAGTAGAGTTTACAGTCTGCTGTTTACATTATTGGCCACTACTTTACTCCCCTGAATACAGTTTAACTATTCCACCGCCCCTGTGATGAGTATTCTTTTCGGCAGCAGCAGTCTTCACAGCCTTGGAACATTGTTTTTGGACACAAACATACACAAGTTATTAGAACACAAGATCAAAGGAGGTGTCCCACTGTCTTCCTTTCAATGCTCCCATTGTGTTTGTATGCTGAAGCCTGCTAGAGAGTTAGAACCAGAGAAGGGGGAGAAGGGGGGAGGAAACCTTTGTACAAAGGTACTTGTCACTGAGAGAAGCCCATAAAAGATGATGTGAGAAAAGACACCAGGTGGAGTATAAACCACCCTTATTGTTAAGAAATGCAAATAAAAATCCTCTCCTATATTAAAACTTTCTTACTTGTCATTTCTTAGATGCTAAAGGAAAGGTTCTGATTATTGAAGTCATGGCAGTACTTTTTACTTTGCTTCTTTTCTTTTTATGTGCAGCACACCATATATGATGTTGAAAAAAGTTATTTTTCCTCTTTCCCTGCATATTGTTACAGTTGTTAGCAAATTTCATCTCAGCAAAATATCCACTGGAAAAAGAAAACTCAGAAAAATCACACTTTTAAATTTCTGAAGGATTCCCTTTTATGAAGGACATCCATAGTTTTGGATTAGTAAATAAACTGCAAGTTCATTTTATTTGGATAGGAACAGTGTTTTCCTTGGGGAAACCATGACAGAAAAAATCCTGCTAATTTTGTATGATCTTTGAATTTATTCTGGTCAATCTGCAGTCAGATTCCAAGCAAACAGATTCTAGATCCAAAACCCAGTAAAATGTACTGAAAAAGCCAATCGCCTCTAAATTGCTGGGAAAGCCCTGGCCCAGGTTCCTCAGCCTCAGAGAGATACATGGTAGCAGGAGTCTCACTAGTTTTAGGCAGCATCAACTGTTTTTTTTCACCTTTCCACTTTTCTGGTGAGCTGAAATCTGGATTACTGAGTTAGCTATGCAAAGATCTTTGAGAGAGAAGTTGCAGGACATAACAGGTGACAATTAGGAATTCACAAAAAGCAAGCATTTCTAAACTCAGGCCTTCACTGAAGGCAGTTGCTGATGTGGACTTTCAGAGTAATAGATGGAGAAAACAAACAATAACCTGGCATGAATCTTTATCCTCATCATCATGGATTCTTCTATTTTAAGACTTCTAAGACTCATTTTCCTGAATCCCATGAAAGGAAGATGTGATACTACCTGAAAAGGAGTATTTTAGTGGGGGCAGTACAAAGGACAACTGGCTGTCTCCTGGTGTTTGTTGTGGAAAACAGCTCATGTACTGGATCAGCACTTGTCACCCTGAACTACCAGCCCTTAAACTCAACATTTATCTCTACCTGATGGGTTTTATTGGCTTTAAAGAGAGGTGAAAGAGAAAATACTTTAATTGTGGAAACTATGTCCACTGGAGTATGGAGACACAGTGGTTTAACAGTCTGGGACTTTGAAGTTCAGCAGGGTTTTCTCCAGCCAATCATCACAGGCTCTCAGAAGATTCCTAGGAATAACCCTGAAGAAGGCCTGGAAAAAATTCTCATGGTACCTGAGCATGTGCAAAATCTGGCAAGTGATGTAGTGAATGTGCTCATTTGTGATAGGCATCTTTCTGCTGCACAGACACTGTTTGAACTTGCTGATCAGTCTTTCTTCCCCCTCTAGGGTCAGGGCAATTGCTGACATCCAAGAAAAACCCAAGGAAAACCTGTGAAGCAAGTATGTTTGGAGTTGAAAGGATGCCACATGCAGACTCATGCCAAAGCTTTGAGGCAATAAGCTAAGGCTGCAAAGTTGCTAAAGCCAGGAGGTGCTAACACGACAGATTGCAAAAATGCCTAAGGCAAAAGCGCTGAAAAAACTGCCAAGACCAGAGGTACAAGGACAAAGGCCCAAAAGCTAAAACAGTGTCTTGTGACAGGCATCCCATTTATGTGATCGGAATGAGCAGTCAAAGCACTAATGTGGTCACCAAACCAAAATTTAAATGTTCATAAAAGGGTGTGTGGCCCTAAAAGCATCATCAGGGTAGTGACTGAGGCAATTGTTGAAGAGGTACCACTGCTGTGGGCAGTTCTTTGTTGATGGAGTAAAAGGGGTTTGGTTGGAACATGGTTGAAATGGAGGCTGAGTGTGGTTTGTGACCATCTATGATTCTGAGAGTGAGGAAATTAAAAATTCTTTATCAACTGGGTCCTGGAAACATTAAGATCTTAGATATGATCAGTGTTGTCCTTGCAATGCTGCTGAGAGCACCAGAAACATCTTTAGAAGCATGAAAAACTCATATGTTTTTTCTCCACAATGGAACAACCTTTTCTTAAAACACTTCTGTTCAGTATGGACTCAGATTGTTTAGTGCAGAGGAGGAGCTACACAGTTTGCACTTTACTGCTTCTGTGGGCCTTTTTTTTTTTTTTCCAAAGAATTACATGGGGCTTTTCCACTTTCAAAAACACATGTTAACCCTCACTTATTCTAGAGTTGGTCTAGCATGACCAGCATGCCACTTCCAGGTGGAAGAGAACAGCACCCACCTGAGACTGTGGGAGGCCAATACCAGACTTTCATCTCTAGCTGGAGGGAACATGGCAGGAGAGGGGAAGAAAAGGAAAGAGATAAAGTAGAAGAAAGCAGTATCTTACCACTACCCAGACAGGAAAATCAGTGTGATGCTTTCATCTATCAGGTAACTCTTGCTATTGCAACTATTGTCATTAATTTTTCTATGCTATTGAATATTGAAAATTAATTCCTAGAATGGTCTTATTCACTTGTTCCTTGGCTAAGATTCATTTCCTATCATCAACTGCTTTATCGTATAGCAAGGCTCAGAAGGGTTTTCCATCTTCTGAAGAAGTACAGTGTAGTCAACACTAATGAAAGGGCAATGAATAATACTCTACGTCAGAGCTTTCTAACTTTAAGAATTCCACTGAGGTCACTGGGTTGAATTGGAGATCCTGTAATCATTAGTACTGTTTTGTGAATGGTGTACTTTACTCTGATATTTTACTAGACGTCACTACTTAACACACTTCTGGCCCCATGGATGGAAAAACAAAAGGCTTTGTATGCCTCGAGGTCCCTGTAGTTTGAGGATCATTATAATTCTACTGAGTCAATCTTGAGGTTCCTGTTTAGTTGTAACACCATGCTAAATCCTCCTGAAATCAACCGGAACTTTCTGAGAAAAACCATGCTAAGAATTGCAAGATTTGTCACTTCGAGAGTAGCTAAAACTTACTTTCTTGCAGGTGGAGGAAGAATTACCTACAGTTGTGATTCATACCCAGAGTAACATAATGAGCTTGGAATTGTGTTAGTCCTGTGCCCAAGCAGTAGAGTCATGAATCCCATTGTGCATGGAGTCAGTTACTGACATTTGGGATTCTTTTGTCAGATTTGCTCTCCCGTGAAAACCTTGGTTTTGCAGGGTATGTCATCGACTGTAATTAGAAAGGGCTTGCTTTAAACTCTAACAAATGTTGTGTATGTGAAGGCAGTTCTGCACAAGAGTGGCTGTGTTATGAACGCAAGTTCCTCTACACAAGTGGACCTCTGTAATCTGCTGTGAAAGCCAGGGCTTCTTCCCCCGGCCACTTGTTCAGACCTGCTGAACTCGTGGCATTTCTAAGGCCTCATTTTATTCCTGAGAGCTGAATGATGGAGGCATCATCTCACAAGATGAATGGATAGAACCATCCCATTTGGGATCACTTACACTAAGCTGTTCTCAACTTCTCATAAACAGTGAAGATAAGTGATATTACAAATAAAATATTTGCTGATGAAGTTTTAAAGGGTACTTGAGTATATGCCAACCTGAGATATTAGGATTTAAAATTTCTTAATATGGATCAGAAAATTTTTACAAGTTTTCACACTCTAGGTGAGGTTCATGCCCCAATGAGCCTGCTTCGTCTAAATTACTTTTTCCCCCTCTTTTACCCTCCCCAAAACAAGAGACAATCTTCAAAGGAACAAATATGTCACTTTAAATACACAACATAAAAAATGGGCCAAATAAATTATTAAAATACATAAAAAAGAAATTCACAGAATATGCATGTTATTAGCTATTTGACAAGCAATTGATGCTGTTGCAATGGCTGCATTTCACAATGCAAGGGCTTTCTCCGCTAGACAGATAAATAGTTGGAATAATGTGAGAAATGACTTTGCAATCATCCAAAGAACAATTTGGTTTGAAATGGTCCATTTAATGGCATTGCATTGGCTGGGCTGCACAGTTGTTTCATACCAGACCTTCACCACATCCATGTGCTTTGGAATTCCTTCTAAAAATGAGCTCCAAGCCTGACCCTCCTCTCCCAGTCCCAATTCCCTGCAGAAGTGTTACTACATATGCTTTGAATCTTTTTTTCAGATGAGCTCCCAAGTCTAACTCCTTCCTCCCTGTGCTTGAAACGTATGGATTTGAAAGCACAGATGTGGCCTTGAAGTTTTTGGACCAGGCCCATCTGGGTCAAACCCTACATAGTTTGACTAGTAGTTTTTTGAATTAAATTCTCAGAAGTCTTCATTTTTTCTTGTTCTGAATCTACTACACACTCCCTTTTATCTCTCCTAGTTGAACTACAAGGATCTCAAGGGAGATGTGATTTTCATAAACAGAAATATAATGACCAGCCAGAGGAAGAAAGCAAAAATTTTAATGACTGTGAGAATTATCTTTATGAAACAGCAAGTTTCCTTTTCGTTTATGCTATATGTAAAAAATATACCATTCATAATTTGGTGAAGTAGGGGAGATTCTCTGTAAATCTCATCTACTTAACTAATAATTAAAAAAAGCTGAGAGAGACTTTGTCCTCCTGCTGCCAACATTTTAAATCACTGAGAAAGGGTTCTGGACCTGACCCTGAGAACTGCATTTTGGCATTTACAGTGACTTCGTTAGGATCACTTGTGTGCCAAGGGATGCCCGTGAAAAACGATTTGCAGGACTAAGTCAGTAGAACAACTGCTTTTCCAGACATGCTGGCTTCCTCCGCAATCCAGATACCGCGAAGTAGGGACAGGAGGGGCTCAGCACCGCACTCGGGTACAGGGGTGCCGGGAGGCAGCGTGCGGACATCCCGCCGGGCGTGCGGGGTGCCGGACCCTCCGACATCCCCGAGGGATGGGGAGCCGCG
>NW_024581093.1:10815453-11223233 GCF_017639235.1 Corvus kubaryi | reverse complement strand
CCCTGAAAGCTTCATCACTGGAAAGGTAACCTGAGAGATGGGGAGATTGGAATCTGTGCTTCCCAGCAAGCAGTGTGGCTTTGAAAGTGCAAGCAGAGCCAGGGCCACCAAACCTCCTGCAGGCTCTTCACTTTGTTAGCTACCAGTTGTATTGTCAGAAGCCTGGACTTGTGTCTCAAGGAAAAATTAACTTGCAAGTCAAGAACACTTCATTTTAGGTGGGATGTGAAAGTGAGTAGAAGATATGTAGCATGGGAAAAGCTAATGATGACATTTAGATTCCACCAGTATTGCATTTTGAGGAGAATACATTGCGTGAGAGTCGCTAGAAGTAAAGACAAAGGGGGTAAGATATTGATGTGTTTGTAACTGATGAGCATAATCACCTTCAACTTGCAGGTATGATTGGTTGAAGTGATATTTATTGTGCTTTACTTGGAAAAAATAAGTCCAAAGAAAGAAATTTTCATTAATAATAGTACTTACTAAGATACAGATGCAAAGAGTAAAAACACATGTTTTTAATTATTTTCTAATTATCCCAATTTTGGTAAGTCAAGGTTTTTAGATATGTTCTACCTTTCACATGTACATTTTCTAGAAAAGAAGCTCAATTCACCAAGCTAAACATAGATTTAATGTATAAGAGTTAAAGGTAAAAACTCTGACTTCAGTTTGTGAAATGTATTTTCTTCCACAAAGGTAATTTGCTTTCTGAAAAGAAAGAGAAAATATCTTTTGTCAAAGATACTTTCTATTCACAACACTCTTCAGTTGGCAGTTTTGTGAAGTCTGCTCAGCTGGAATGATAGTAGAACAGTATCTCCCCTCTAACTCAAGAGGAAGTCCTCCTCATGATGTCTCAGCAATTAGCAAGCCATTAACTAAATATTAGTCTACAGTTTTAGTACATTATAAAACTGTAAATAGGTTTAAGTGTGTTTAAAAGCACTGTTCCCATGAGGCTTTTTACTGTCATCCTTATAGAGCTGTTTCTGAATGTTCAAAAATATTTGCCATTTATTGCCTAATATATTTGGTAGTATCTGTATGCATGTATGGCCTGCTAATTGATTTAGTTTAATTGTCATCCTGTCACAGGCACACTGTGACAGCTACATTAAAGTTCCTTTAAAATATGAAGTTTTGGAATATGGAAGGATGCATTTCTAATCCTACATTGGAACCAGATGTGCCATATGTACAGTCATTTTGACAAGGATTTCGGAGTCACAGCTATTGACTCCATAACTGAGGTTGCATGACTGCTTCTCTTCTGAGATCCCTTTGATCTCTTGTGTAATTATACCAAGATTCAAAGGGAATTTTAGTCTAACCTCTTGGTTCTTCAGTCTCCTCAAGATGTAGAAATAGTAGTTTCTTCTGCTAATGGTTAGTCACGGGGTTGTGTGGGACAGTTGTGTAGTCCCTAACAATGTAGTAGTGTTGCATGTGAATTGCCCAAGGACTCTTCTCCTTATTACTTCAAAATTCATCCTAAAATATTCAATCAGCTTACAAGGCTCTGTGGAATTTATGGACACAGTTATATTGTGTCGCAGCTGAAACTGTGACTTCTCAGTAAAGCATGGTTTTTTTTCCCCAAAATGGATCCCAAGTTGCTGTGTTTGTGACTTACGGCAAAGAGCTAGATTAAACACTGACAAAAATATCTGCATTCACAGAAATATACAGCTGTGTTTAAAAAAAGAAATAATGGTCCTAGAAATAATTTTCCTAGTAGGAATCCTTAACCAGAGCTTTGTTGATAGTGGTTTTGTTAGTATGTAGGGCCTTTTTGATGAAATTCAGCTTACTTCCAAAGACCTGTTGATGGGAGAGGAGACCACTTACTCTGAAGAGGTTCCAAGACTGAAAATTCAAATATTTGGATAATTTTTATCAGAACTTGGATGTGATAATGCAATTTGATTTCTATTACTCTCTATAAGCCAAAAATTTAGTCTTGGTTTTAGTTGGAAGGCTGTTTCTCTCAAGGACAGACACTGAATTGTTCTGCTAAAGTTAGTCATCCAGGGGAGATGACACTGAAGTTCAGGGGATTCATGCAGTGTTTTACAAGAGGAATGAGTGACTAATACAGGGAAGCAGTAAAGTTTCATTTGTAGTCCTCGCTAGCATGATGGAATTTAAAGTTGTTGTGGAGGGGAGGTCTTTACATCAATTCACTCAAGAGGTGTTGGACTCAAGGACAGTTCAATCATATGACACCTTTCCTCCTCCCGAGCAGAAGTTTTGAGAGTTTCTTGGTTAGAGCAGACTTCCCTCAGCTGATATGTTGTCCATGTCGTGTCCTGTCCATCTATCTCTCCCCTCCAGTTTACTGAAAGAACAGTAATTAGTGTCCAGCTATTGCCAAAAACACCAGTCTTCGAGAAGGATCTCCTGGTAGATTGCTGGGTGAAGGCATGAGCTAGGGGAAGGGGAGTGTGTCCGAAATCAGCGCCTGTGGCGGGTCTGCAACTGGCTGTGCTGGGTGAGAGCTCTGATCTCATTTAACCATTGCCACCCGCCCAGCAGGGGCTGCTCTGCTCTAAGTGTTTTAATGACTCTGGAGGCCGAGGGCTGGCCTGCAGCTTCCACAAAGTGAAGGATTAAAGAGAAAAGGAATTCTGTTGCATCCATGAAAAGTATGAGATCCAGAGTCATCTTCTGATTTCAAAGCTAATTGAAACCACTCAGGCTGTAAATCTGCTAGAGCAACTGAACACACTTCTTTTGCTGCTCTGTGAATGAGTTAACTTGTATCCAGAAAGGTTTTCTGATACTGTGGATTATCCTGTATAATGCTTAAATTTATTCAGTGTGTTTACTTTTACAAACTATTTTTGGAAATCAACATTGTTTGCAAATAGTCATGTATTTATTTATTTAACTGAGAAATAGTTCTGTGCTAGAGGGGGGAATATTAAATATGACATTTGCTTAGTTCCATTTACTTTTATCTTCAAAGCCATAAGAAATTTTACTAGGTTCTTGTGTGTCTCATTGAGATCTGTGCTTGGGAATGGAAAAAATACCATATTTTTGATTAAATTTCAAACTAGCTCTCAATGAGCCGCATTGTAGGTACTCATTTTAGGTAAAATAGAAATGACTTTAACTTACCACTTCTGATGGTCTCGTTGGTGCTAGTGATCCTCATGTTCAACCCCCATTGATATTAATTAGAGTTGAGTTTGGGTTTGGGACTAATACAGTATGAAATGCTGAGGCACATCAGTACTTCAGAGGTGGGGCTTGTTCTCCATTTGTTCTGTGCCTGTAACTGCCAGTGACATTAATGGGCATTCCTTGCATGGCTGAGAGGAGACAACACCAGTGTCAACTTCACTGCTCCTCTAGTATGATCAATCCTAACTTTAAAAAAAAAGCCCTTCCCAGTCCCCCACTGTTAAAAAGTGTGTGTGTGTGCATATTAAAAATACGTTGCCTTATGGAAGACGCAGCTGGGTAGGTCATTCATCCAAAATGAAAAAAAGGAACAGAAATTAGAGTTTTTTAGTGTTGTGTACATGCTATGGTTTAAAAGCTGTTGAAATGCAGGATTTAATTGTAGCACTACTTTGGGGTCATTTCATGGGTAGAGTGACATTTGAAAGACTGCCTTCTTATTGGTATGGTGACAAGAGCAATGAAAGTTTCCTTGGATGCTATCTTGTGTGACTGCTTGAAGTGATCTTTTTAACTGAAATATAATATTTTCAAGTCCATTAATGTCAGTATTATATAGATAATTATTTTTGTTGACTCTGAGGATAAAATAAACAACAGGAGTGCTAGATATTGGTATGACTAAAAAGTATTTTAGCACTCAAAAATATTGTCTATGGCATTTAAAATAAAATTACCAAACTTTGTATTGAGAGAGAGAAAAGCAGAATCTTATTTAGTGTTGAAATTTAGTGCCAACAAACCAAGATAATTTAATTAGTGGTGTACATAGTATATCTTGACAGCTCTGGTTTGGGAAAATTATAATATGAATATTAACAATCAAAGAGTCTCTGAAAGCGTTAGTGCCATGGTGATGAGATTAGTGAATTGGCCAATACTATAGCAGAAAGCTGGATTCCAAGGGAATTATCCTTGAATGATACCAGTTGGTGCAATTAAAAGCCACAATTCAGTTGCCATATGGAAAGTGTTAGGCATCCTTATATGGTTTCAAAGCTATGTGCCAGAGGTTAAATTGACATATGAAGAGAACCAAAAATTAAATATTTTGTGTTATGAAATTAAAAGTTGACTTTGCTTGAGCCATATGGAGGCGGTAGATGGAAGACTCTGTATTTCATCAGGGCTTGTTTTATAGGTGTTTCAGATTTAATGTGGTGCACTCATAATTTGGCATGTTGATTGGAAAGCTGAATGGCCCGTGAAGTTTCTGCAAACAGTCTCATTAAAGGAACTTTTTTTGGTCTCTAACAACCCTCCTTCTCCCAACCCCACTAAAGTGGAGTTACTTAGGTTGGTATTTGTAAGGAGAAAGCATATTCTCTGTAGTAGCTGGGTCAAGTCCTCATCTGTGTCCCTTGGGCTACTGATAGTCCCTGTTGGCTTAGTGAAACCTTAATTCTTCTGAATGAGGAGGCCTTGGTGACGGAGTATATTTTCTTCTGTAAACCGGGATGAAAAATGACAACAATACGTTATATTCTTTAATGTCTTAAATGTAAATAATGCAGTCCAGACTTCACACTAAAACTTTAGTTATACCAAAAATGGGATATTTGTAGCACATGATTGTTGACATATGGGAATGTTCTTTACAGCAGCATTCATTAACAGAAGGGTTTTCTGTAGGTTTTGAGATCTGTAATAAGACCCAGGAGGAGCTCAGTAAGTGGCTATTTGTATGCACCCTTCAGAAGAAGATCTTAGTTGACTTTTATGGTTTCTTTTGAGTTGAGTTATGAACAGAGGAAAGAGAAATCTCTTGAGTATTGAAACTTTGTGGGAGTTAGTTTTTCCAAAGTTGGGGAAATAATTGTTCGGTGATGATATTTAAATCAGAATGGAACATTGCTCCCAGTGCTGCAGATGTTGGCCTTTATAGAAATCCTTGCAGACGGATTTTGCTTTTTGAATGTCAGCATCAAACCCTGGTTGGAAAGCAAATGGTAGATGTTCAGATGTACAAAATACTTGAAGTATTTTTGTTTTTTTTTTGTAATGGAACCACTTTTCTTCTTCATATACCAGTTACTTTGAATACCTGTGAGTTTCCAAACTATGTGATATTTATAGATTTCTTTTCATGGAAAGTGAGGTAAAGTTTTAGTTAAAAAAATTAATGTGAAGGAATGGTCAAATATACTTTCTCTGTGAATTTATTTAGTCATATCTGCCAACATTGGCAGCAAAACTAAGCCTGTATTTACTCCTACAGAGTAACTACAGCTATGGGAGACTGAGTTGGACTGTATTCCATTCAAGAATTATTAACCAAGTTCCAAATGCAAAATCTTCATTGTGTCTGATTTTTGAGCCAGCAAAGCATGTTTGTATTGCAATATCTCATGATATTTCTCTTGCAGTGGTGGAAGGCCAGTGGTGCTAGCTGTGGTGAAAGGGCTGTGCTGGCTTTTAGTGTAAGCTAAGAGAAAGGGGAAATGATTTGTGTACCTTCAGCCACTGCTGCCCTGGTTTCTGCAAGGGCCACGGTTGTACAGGGCATTTACTTTTTGTAGGCTTCTGGATATATTGTCATCAGAGCAATTTGGCATGTATTTTGTCTTCTAATTTGAAGAATTATAGGGGCACTTCTGAACACATGAGACACCCTTTTTTGAGTTGGAAAGTCCTGTACAGTTAGTGTGTTCCAAATAGACTGCTGCCATGTAACCTCATGTCCACTGTTTAATAAGGACGATCTGTTGGCTTGCCATGGGACTTGGCTTTCCAACAGGCTTCTGTCTGTAAGCAATTGTTCAACTGGATTCCCTAATCTCTACATATTTGTGTCTCACATGACCTGATAGGTGCCCATCATACGTCAGGAATACTTCTGGTTTAGTCATACAGAATCTAATTGTTTAAGGAAGGGAGTAGCCCTTGAGAAAAGGTGCTGCTAGGGGACCTCATCAATGTCTATCAGTATCTGAAGGGATGGTGTCAAGAGGCTGGACACCAGGCTCTGCTTGGTGGTACCAAATAATAGGAGAAGAGGCAATGGGGAGAAACTGATGCACAGAAATTTCCACCTGAACATGAGGAAGAACTTCTTTCCTGTGCAGTGACCGAGCACTGGAACAGATTATGCAGAGAGGCTGTGGAGTCTCCCTCCACTGGAGAGATTCAAGAGCCATGTGGACACAATCCTGTGCCCTGTGCTCTGGGATGGCCCTGCTGGAGCAGGGAGGTTGGACCAGATGACCCATTGTGGTCCCTTCCAGCCTGAACCACTCTGCAATTCTGTGGTTTGGCCTATTGCATATTATAGGGCAATAAATGATCCTGTTGTTTTGGTCCGTAAAACTTCTGGTGGTGTAAATAATTTTGCTCCTCAGATGACCAGACAGAAATTTTGACTTCAGTGCCTGAGAAGGTCCTCAATGACCAAGAAGAGCCCTGTAAAAACACACCTAAAGGGTCCCACCAGCCACTAACCCCTCAGCAGGGGGAACAGAAGACCCTGTGGTTCCTTGGTTCAGACCAAGGTTCCTGCCAAATATACATGAGAAGTAGTTGTTCCTTAAACCTAGGGCTGTTGTTAATAAAATTTAATACTTGTGAACAAGGCTTATCAGGCAAGCAGTTTTTCTGCATTTTGTGATAGTTTGGTAATTTTGTCCAATAACCCTTCTCAATCTGAGAATTCAGTGGACTCTGAAACTCACTGAGTTGACTGTGATGGGGAGTGGGTGTCTCGATTACACCTTGAAAAAGGAAATCTACCAGTCTTGCTTTCAGTTTTGATGGGTTTGGATTTAAATGCAGGCTCAGCGGCTCTTGTTCTTTGTATCATTTGCAATGAGAATGCCTTGAGAATGTGAGATCCTCCCTTAAATGCGGAAGATCAGTTATGTTTTGAGGAAAATTTGCAGCAGAGAACTTCTAAGGTGCCTGGAATTTTCAGCCATGTATCCTTGGACTTCTGACTAACAAATGCAGGCAGTGTATGTTGCTTTAGCTCAGAGGTGGATTGGCATGTGGTCAGAACAGTCTGTGCACTGTCCATCCAGAGAAATACTTTGTATTTTGCAATTAGGGTGGAATTTAATGCATTTGGGGGCATTACTGTGGCAGCTTTAAAGGAATTAAATATATTGAGGTTCCTATTAAAGTATAACATTGTGATTCAAGATCTGTGAAAGAAAATCATGCATGGGTGTTTGATCTTGGGGTGCAGCCACACATGCTGTGAGGCATAAAATAAGGGGATAGACTCAGTAGGGAAGTGACAGAACAAAGTACTGTCTTCCAGGAGAAATGGGATTTGGGAGCAGCCTCGGATCTTTTGATCCATACTCTGATGCGAATGATGAGTGGTACGGAGGTGACAGATTTGTCTTGGGGGAGGAAGGAGAACGGTGGGTAGTGTGTCACATTGCCCTTGGAGATAGTTTGCTGTCTGATTCCCCAAAGATTTGATAGTGGTAGGTAAGGACTAAGCTTCTTCTTGTCCTATCTTAAAAATCTTTTATAGTTCCAGGACAGTTAGTTTCAGGAGAGTTAGGTAAGGAGGGTAGTAGCTGTAAGGCTAAGCCTTGTAAGTTAAGTGCACAGAAAGAACAAGTGCCTGTTTGGGGAGTGGGAATTTTCTCTGAGCATAAAGTGTCCCAGTCCTGAGCTCACAGAATAACAAGCAGTCTCTGTATTGCGTAAGATGCTGCGGTTAAGCCTGTATCAGAGTTTCTGTAATAAACTACTCTTTTTGAAACAACAAATAATAATTTTGCCTGTGAACTTTCCAAGTCTCTCTCTCTTCGTGTAGTGTACGTGTGCATACACTACGGACACTCATTCCCCTGTAAAGAGAGAACATCACAGTCTAGCAAACAGAATATCTGTCATTCCAACTGAGCAAAGGTCTAAGGCAATAACCCAAAATATCCTGGAAGAAATTCTAAAAAGCATTGAGGAAATCAATCGTCTGATCCTAGAGGAAGGTCTTTGATGTAATCCTGGTAAGTTTATACTGGGATCTTGCCTATTTATGGTCAGTCATAGACTTTCTATATGAAAAGTGGATCAAATAATTTCATAAGCTCCTGCTGTAAAAAAAGCTGGTTGATAATTTTCTAAAGCGTACACACTGTTTAAATGTAGATTGCGGTTTTTAGCAGAAGCCCAGGTGGGGAGGAAGGGCTTTTCAAAACAAGTACCTACAGGAAAATAAATAATACTTTGATATTTTTTCCCATGGAAAAACTGTGCCTCATTTAGCCATGCTGAATATTTAATTTTATTTTGAGGATAAACTTCATAGGTTATCTCAGTTAAAGCCACTTTTATTTATGCAAAGCTTATGTGCAAGGTCTTTTTCCTGGTGTGGATATGCATGTAAAAGGAGTTATTTCAAATACCATAAATAAATTACATTTAGATGTATATTTTTAACTAACTCAGTGCAGTTAGGTAAGACTGTTTTTATAATTTTTGAAAATTCTGCATTATTTCTGGTATGCTTTGATGCAAAAGTCCTGCTGTAACAGAGGGGAAACTTCTCACTGCTTTTAGTAGTTTTGTATTGGGTTCTCTGCCACATCAGTGGAAGACGGGGGAAGGTTCAAGAGACTAATATTCTTTTAATCTGGCAGCTACATTGCTGGTGTAATGGCAGTGTATTTTCCCCTGCAGATGCAGTTTATCTGATCATTTTGTGACAGGTTCACAAAAGTTTTTCCCAGCTGTACTGCCACTTAAATTCCCATTTGTAATTAGCAATGTAATTTTCCAGATAGGTTTAAAAAGCATGTTTTGAAAGAGGCTATTCCCACAGCACTGCTTAATACCCATTAAAATGCCACATTTTTATTGTATGAAGGTGTTTTTTTATCTAATTAGGTTGGTTTGTTAAAGTATTGCACCACAGTCTCTTTTTTTCTTTTCCTTCTACTCTAGGGCTGTTTTCAGTCATTTATTTATGACTGATAGGAAGCACACAAAATCTTTAACTCTGGACTAATGCACAGCATAAAGAAGTAAATGAGATCTCTTCCTGTGTGCTATTGTACAGGGCTTTACTTTGAAAGACAGTTGCTCTTGGACTACAACATGGTGATATGCAACAGAAAGGAAAAAAAACCCCAGCACTTGGAAAGGAAGTATTGTATTCATTGATGCTATATAGACTTCACTGGAATTTGGTCATCAACCTTACCATGGCATTCTTTTCCAGATGTGGTGTTTGATTTCTTTTTCTTTTAAATTTTAAGGAAAAAAAGAAATATTTTTGTTAGAAATGTGCAATGAAATTCAAAAGTAAGGCACATTGAAGTAGCTCTGTGTCCTTGGACATTTGCTGCTATCCAGGAGGGACTAGCTAGACTGCAGCATGAAGGTGTTGCTTGTGCTTATTGATTAAACATACACGTGCTGTTTAAATACAGAACAAACCTCTGCTAAAACACTCTATCCTTAATCTATGGCACGTCTGATTTTCCTCATTTTGGAAAGACAGAAACCAAAGGCACTGCAGTGGGAATCCCCCTCGATTTGGCAATAATTGAATAACAGACAATGGGTAATGTCCTGTGGGAGAAGCAGAAAGGCTGTGAGGTCCCTTATTAGCTCTGCAAGAGTAATCTGACCCTCCTCATGTGTTTCTGATGGCAACACTGGCAGTCCTCTCTCCTCAAAAATGAGGGGAATTTCACCACCACTGGGGAAAGTAGGAGAGCTTGTCAAACACAGAAGAGCAGAACGGTTAGATAAGAAAAATGCTAATGATGCGCCTTTAGGGGTATGTTTTAAGAAAGGAAAGAGTCCTGGCCTAGTGTCTGAGTCTGAGTGTCTGAGTGTCTCCTAATATCAGCAGGAACCCTTTCCAAAGGCAGGGTGAGGTTCGTTCCTTCCACACTCTGAACTGACATGGGCTCTAGTCAAGATCATCTGCTATTGCACATCAATTCCAATATCCAGTAGTATGAGGATTGGGTAGCCACTGCTGCCTTCAGCTAGTGACTTCTGAGAGGCACTCCAGCCTGAGAGACCTGCCAGATCAGGGGGTGGATGTGCTTTAAATTGGGCTGGCACAGCTCACTGATGCTAGCGGGCTGGGTGCTAATAGCTGGTGGCAGAGCTGGGTGGAGGGAGCTAACTTTGCTAGAAAAGCCTTCTGATGTTCAGTCTTATCTGTGTGTAAATGGGAGAGGAAAAACCCCATGTGTTACCTGGACTTAGCCATCCACAGCTAAGAATCTTCCTTCTGACAAAGTGATGAGCACTATTCTGTGTCATGCCTGGCTGCGTTCCAAACTCTGTTGTAAGCCTCGTGCAGCACTGGTTTGCAGTGGCCCTTCTTGCAGGGTGATGCCTTCCCTCTGTGTCAGCACTGCTGTGGCCAGGTAGAGTGGCCTTTCTTCTGCTGACCAAGGTCTGCTTACGGCTGGATTTCCCCAAACTTCACATGTCTGCTGGAACTGCCTGCCTGTGTTGTACAGAGAAGGAAATGGTACATGCTTTGCCACACAGTTTTGTGACTGTGCTGTTGATAGGAGAGCTTCTGGAGTGAGTGATCTTTGTGGAATATAAAGGGTTACGTTGTTGAAGTTACGCAGGCGCCAATCCACTGGCACACCGCAGGTGATCTCGGAGTGAATGTTGTTTAAAGCGCCTGTCCCACGGTTTCACAAATGTGCTCTGACCAGAGGATGTTTTTCTAACTTCAAAGGGCTTCTCAGGCTGGCTTGGTGCCTCACAGACTGAGTCCACAATTCCTCTCTGCTCATGATGTGTTCTAACCATGTGTGATTTTTTTGGTATGTGATCTTTTCTTAAAGAGGCATTGACCTGTGTTCAAGTGAAACTTGCTCTTAAGCTTGTAAACACAGACTTGTTGTGTGGCCAGTTTTCATCTTAACTTGATGTACGTATTTTTTTTTCAAGAGCAAGAATAGATATCAAAAGGAGGGCTAATTTATAGGAAAAGAAAAAAAAAAAAGGGAAATAAACTTGTAGCAGCCATTTGAGTTGCACCATCCAGAGTCTTTTCCTTGAAGATCAAAGTGTGTGTCCTTTGCTGGCCATAAGGAGAAGAGCGTGTTCCCACCTCGGCTCTGTGAGCGTTACAGTGGGTACTTTGTCTGAAATGTGCCTCTGCACAAGGAGAGTGCAAGGGGGGAAAGCAAGGCAAAGAACAGTAGAAACCAGAAAGAACTTAGGCCACTTGTGAATGACCTGATTTTTTTATTTTCTTCTCTCCTTCTTTAGCAGTGTTATATTAAATTAAACTTTTAGGAACACATTTGTATGTTTTTAAATATTTAAGGTTTCTTTTTCTTCTGTAGTACTTTGTAGTGTAGTTTTTTGAGGGGGACTGCATTTGCTTTTTAACAATGAGAATTAGAAATGGCTGAGATTTTGTAGGCCAAATCCTTTTACTTTTGAAGTTCAGTAACTCTGTTAATTCTGCCGAGAGCAGGATTAGGCCCTGAAACAGCTTCTGAGGTACACTCTGCTCCAGCAGCTGTGGTTGTGGATCCAGGAAGGTCTAGTTAGTGTTCACTAAGCTGCACTGGTGGATGCTGTTTTTTGCAATGCTTTTTGCGTTTAGTAAGGCTAGAAGAAGTGGGCTAGTTTGAGGTTTTAAAGTAATAATTCTGAGTTTACTGGTATTGCTATTATGGATGGTTTTGAGTTTATTAAAAAAACAAAAACAAACAAAAAACACAGCAGTAAAATAAACCCTTTCTTCAAAGAAACCAATACCTTATAAGCCAGACCATAATACTTTCTGTTTGGCAAGGGATTAAGAAGTATCATCTGCTGTGGGAGTAAAACATCACACTGTGAATGGCATGCTGTGAACAATATATCTCAGCTGTGCAATGAAGTTTTGCTCCTCATGAGTAACAGTACTGCAAACTAGCACTTAATAATTAATCCAGCTTTCAAATGCATCTTGATCCCGAGGTCCTCATCCAGATGAGATCTTGGAGAAGTTAGTGATGTCTAGGGCCTAAGCCCTAGCAGCAAATAACCTGTGCTACCCTGCCATCCCATGGTTATCAACAGGAACCATCCCACCACGTTTATTTTGGCTGGTCTTAAAGCAGGTGGCCAGAATGAGTTCCTAGTTTCAAAGTCACAGCTGCTGCTTTGAAATTGTGTAAGAAGGGCTTTGGTTTCTTAACACAAAATAACTGAGCTGCTGTTTAGTATTAGAGCATCATTATTCTGGGAAATGCACCCTTCGTTTTAAAAATATCTTTCCTATGGAAGTTGAAAGTTTATACCTCATGATTCTAAGGTCAAAGAGCTGAAATAGTTCCTTGTTTGACGGATGGTTGTAAATACTTAGAATTTCTCAGTGACTTGAAACGAGTGGAATCTGGAGGTAGTATTAAAATTGACAGCAGTATTAGAAACACAGAATTACTGTAGGGATTTCTTGTGTGTTAGCATTAGGTAAATTAGAGGAGGATTGTTTTGGGCAACTGTAATTTAAGATTTTTCTCCTTTAGCTGGATGTCTTTGTGGGAGTTAACCCCAAAATATTACATGTTTATCAATTAAAAGACCAAATGGATTTTATACCATCACAGAAATGATGTTGTGATTAAGTAGAAGGAAGTGTTCCATTACAAATCCCCATTTGGCTCCTTGCAAAATTTTATTTTAAAATGAGCCATCTTGGATGATTTTTTCAGTAGTGTCAGCAACAGTGTCAGCAGAATGGTGAATTTGTGTCGCTGGAAGTATAAAGAGAATTCATGAAGGAGTTTGTGTTAAGCATAGTTTTCTTTTTTATAAAAAAGGATTCTATTCACTGTGGGTTTTTTTCTTCTTTTGTATTCCTTGCCACCTTATGATATTATAATGTTTTTCGCCTAGTTTCAAAATTTCATAGATATATATTTATAAAAAATATATGTCATGTAAGCCTTTTTCTAGTGTAAGAGAAAGTACATTTTATGCAAGGTGCACAGCATGGGGTCTTCTGGGCCTTCAATCTCATTTGATCCTGTCTCACAAGAAGTGCATCAAACAGGAATGAGCAAAATGCAATCCCCTCAGACTGGGTGAAAATGTTCTCTTAAGAAAGAAGACGAGAGAGGGCTGGTGAGAGGAAAGGCTTGACCTCTCCTCTGAAAGGAGGCCTGAAAAAAGCAAGTGGGCAGAGAAGGGAGTGCATCTTCCACTTAGGTAGACAGGCTTGGTAAAGGATGGAAAGGGCAAAATTAGGGTATTGGGGATACAGTCAAACAAATTAGTCCAATTTGCATGCATACAGTCTATCAGAATCACTGACTTGGTTGTTAAGGAGAAGACGTGAGAATGGGCACATCAGAAGTACAGCCAGTACAGATGGGATACCTGGGCTGTGCCCTTAATCCTTTTTGCTTCCATCATAAAATAATTTTTGCTTGTGTTTTCATCTTGTGACTGAAATTCTAGTAGCTCAGTCTGTTGGGAACTGTGTGTTCTAGTGCAGTGCTTCTTAGATTTATCCATTTGCACATGATGCTGGACCATATTTTATATTCAGGTGTATGTGGCAGAGAGATCCCTACGAGGTTAAAGCTCTCTGTGGTTCAGACACAGACTCTGATAACAGCATGTGCCTTTCCTAACTGGGCTGCCTGGTGTTGCCCCTTGGGTCTCTGCTTAGTGGTTGGGATTTTCATGGGTAAGATGTCAGCCCTGTTGTACTTAAGGAGATGGGGTAATAGGTTAAACACAGCTTTCTTAAGCTCTCTCGATCACAAGGTAGGTAGGCTTTGAAGTCATCTGAGATTAGCAGACTGGCCTGGCGGCTGGGATGTGAAGCAGAGAGGTGTTTGTGATGTGGGTGGCCAGGGATGGGCAGCCACTGCTGTGGTGCTACCTGGTCTCTGAAACTCTGAATTTATGGTTTAAGAGTGAGATCCAGGAGCCATGAATTCTAGTCCAGATCCTAGCTTCATGTGTATGTCTTTTCTAAAGTTGCTCATATATTTGCAGGCACCCAAAATTGCTAAACACTTGCCACTCATTTAGTCTCATTTGTCTTCTCTTAGAACCTACTGGTTTTATCCACTTTTTCCCACTTCCCCACCAGAGAAATATTTATAATTCATGAAGAACTTCAGTGCCAGCTGTACTCTTAATTCATTGCTATGTTTTTATGAACAAGCCTGGTATTTATCACCTACTTTCCTGAGTAAAGTAAGAATGAAAAAGAATGTTTGAATTCTCCTTGAAGTTTATATAATCTCCCCTTGCAAAATAGCCCAACCTCTTACATTGTTTCTTTTGATCTACAGTAATCTTCCTAAAATGTTTCAGAAAGGGGCCTTTCTGAACTGTCCGGCTCTTGCTACAATCCAGTGGCTCAAGACATCTAATTCTAAAAAGTTTGTATTAATCAAAGCAGTTCTGACATACAGAGAGAAAAGACATTTTACATCTCACTTATCTGAACGAGACTTTGGACAAGGTTGTAGAAGATGGTGAGAGGGATGTGTCTTTCATGTATGAGCTGAATCTCCACTTTCATGGAGGCCTGTCCAAGGAAATGTGCATTCAGGTGATGTGGACTTCCTGCTTTTTGCTGTACCTTGCTCTTGGTGATGCTTTTAAAGTCAGGGCAAGATTAATAGGAATGTAGGGACAGAGGGTATGGCTGGCACATGTGTAAATCATAATAGGTATACAGTACAGCATGAGGAGAATGCCAGACTTTCACCACTGTTACTAAATGAAATGGACTACACAGACATAACTAAAGGGGGAAGGAAAGGGTTTGTTCAAAGTTCGGCTGAAGACAAGCTCTGATGCACCAGTTAGACTGGAAACTTTGCAAGGAGATGAGTTTTTTTCTGGTGTTTGCTTGAATAATGAAATTAACCTCTCTTGAAGGTTATTCTCTGGAGCAGCAGAGTTTGTACATGAGTGAAATGCATGTCAAAATGTTTACAAAGAACTGAAGTGGGGTGGTGAGTCAAAGCAGTAGGCTTTTCTTTGCACCGGCTTTGTAGTGGAGAGCCTTATAATGAGGGTGAACTATGCCTCCAATTCCGGTGGGCCTTTGTGCTATCCGGAGCACAAAGTGGAGCAGGTTTACAGGTTAATTAACACCTCTTCCCTCCTGCTTTGGTGCTGGCTGTGATGCATCACCCACGGTCATGTTTAGAAATGGTGACTGATGGTTAGTGATGGTACTCCCAAGCGTTTTAGTTGGTGCTGCTGAATTCTCTGCTGCGAATGTGATTTGTTCTTTTAAACAATAGAGAGTACTGCTAAATATATGGTGTTGAAGAGGCACTTATTGTCCTGTCAGCCTGGCAGCAGTGAGCACACCCCCAGAACTGTGTGTTGCAGCCAGGCACATCCCAGTCTGTAGCTTCCCTGCTCCCCATTCCTTGTAAATATGAAGAGAATTCAGAAATATTCTGCCTGTCTAAAGAGGATTTTATGGAATCTCAAACCCTATTATTATGTATTTAAGGATGATTTCTCTGAGTATTGAATCGTAAGGATGGTTTTAATCTAGCAGCTCTGTGGTTTTGGAGAATTTGGTCAGTCTGGCTGGAATCAGGGTACTTTAGTCTGTGTGTTGGATATGGGCATTTGTTGTTGTTTTGGGGTTTTTTTTCCCCTCTGCCTTTGGACACTGAAAGCTTTCTTTGCCACCTATTGCCCACAGATCACACTTTCTCAGTAGTTGCCCTGGGCTGCTTTCTTTCTCTCCCAGTTCCTCAGGCCTTAACACTGTATGTGTTAGATACTTCTATTTTAACAGCTACTGCCTTTCCCTTAGCTTGATTTAAATGCTACATTCTTCAGAAATTGAATCTTGGGGGAGAAACAAAACCACGTGGTGGTCTAATTACCAGGGTGTGAATTTGGTGTATAACACCAAGAATCCTTTGCAATCCTGTGTTGTCTAGCACACCAAACTAACATTTGAGGCAAGTACACACCATTTCTATTGAATAACCATACCTTGCTATACCATAGCCACTGTACAGATGGCTAACAAAGAACATGTGTGGCATATACATACTTTTGGAGCTTAAAGAATTTCTCCTCAAATCTCCTACTTCCTTACTTACCTGGTTCTGAGTGGAAAGACAGTGGCGCATAGCCCAGCTCATGAACAGAATCATTTTGGGAAGAGGACAGTGCAGAGGCAGTGCTTGGTGCCTTCCTTGAGGCAGAGTGGAAATTGGAAAGGACACTGTGATTCAGTTCAGAATTGCAGTCATCTCTCAGACAGCTCCAGGGCAGTGCAGCTCTCAGCTGCTGCCTTGCTTGCAGTGGATTATAAGGTCATAATACAGCCCACTGTGCTGAAGCAGAAAAGCAGTAAATTCATTGTCAGGAACTGCTTTATGTTGTCTAGAAATGAAGAATTCCTCTCTAAGAATGTAATACTTTTTATCCAACTTCCCAATTCCCATGCTTCAGCAGTATATTTATCTTCACTGTTTTCATGCTGTGAATAGAAGGCCAAGAAACTTGTATAAAGAACTTCATTTGCAGCCAGTGATATGTGCACTGTAGCATCCTATAAAGTTAACAGGGATTAAGGTGAATGACCATGTGAGCAGGGGAGGCATCCCATCAGGAAACATATCTGTTTCTGTGTAGCAACTAAAGCAATACTATCTACAGAGTTTGAATCAAAGGCTTGGGCAACTAAACAAAGCTAATCCCCAAATATGTACTATTAAACTCATTTCCTGTGTATGGAACAAATATTGTAGGAGTTTTTGAAAAGCACTTTCCAGCCATTGTTAAGAGAGGAGTTGGGGTGTGAGCTATAAAATTCAGATCTGGGTTCAGACTTTCCCCATATTTGTGGTTTTAGTTTCAGCCTGGGTCTAGTTAGCAGGGATATAAATGTTAAAATTCACCCATGTGGCTTGAGAGATGTTCTCTGCTAGTAGTGGAAGTCTCACTTTCTCAGCATGTCTTTGTTTTAGAAAATATTTCTGCTGGGGTCAGATGCTTTCTTTTGCTAGGCAAATTCTGAATATTCAGGCAAAGAAGGACAATTTGACTAGGTCTAGTAGAGCTGAAAATGCAGCATTAATTGCCTATTAAAAATAATGCTTCTCTCATATATTCTCTTCAAGTGAAAACTTGTATGTTCTTACAGAGAAGAAAGTAAATGTCCTATCATGCTATCTTTTTAGGAAAGCTTTTCTTTCTTTGTTTCACTTTGATAGCCTGATACATTTCATTACTCAAGTAATTGAAATTAATTGTTAGATGGCAAAGGATTAAACTAAACAACGAATAGCCTTGGTTTTGGAGAACATTAAGCAGGGAAGAAGAACACTAAGAATTATGTCCGGCAGTAAGCAGAACCTTAAGAGAAACTCACGTTGGGTAAAAAGCTGTCTGTTCAGATCTGTTAAGCTGGGTCTGACTCAGCAGTGTGTTTGTAGAGTGGGAGGTTAGGGCTCTAAATTTGAATTCTCATCAGAAGGCATGATTTATGAATGGCAGTGAGAATCACTTACCCAAAAGTGAACAGGACAAATTAGCTGGGCATGGAACATGCTCTCTCCTGGGCTGTCACCCATTGTATCTGTAGCCTGGTGTGTGGCACTTAATGTAATTTCAGACTGGCCTCACTCTGAGCAGAGGCTGATAATGTGTGAACACGTGTGCTGGTGCTGGGATGGTGGCAGGAGAGTCCATCGGACACTGAGGGTGTCTGCTTTCAGAGGGGTTTTAGTGCTGACTTCTGTGGAGTCAGGCTCTGGCTGTTATAATCGTGCAGCAGAGAATATTACAGAACCAGCAATCTCAAATGCTTGGCACTTTGTTGTAAATTTAATCTATTTACATATTTCCTGTGCCACTGTACAAACAAACCAGTGGGCAGAGTCCTGAAACCATTTTCTCAGGCCAAGTTTCAATTGATACCAAAGAGGTCAGAATTGAAAGTAATCACTTGTTTAGAAGCATTTGAATGTGACCTTCAGAGAAATCATTTTCCTTTTGCTGACTTTTTGCACCCTTCATTAGGGAATTATTGAAAATCAGTAGGAAATTTCAATGAGTGCAGGCTACAACCCTGGCTGAGTTGTTACTTGCTGTTTCTTTTGGAGTATTGCAGGGGACATCACTTCTTCAGAAACTAGCATGGGTCTAAAGTATTGTTACTCTGCACTCTCCCTCGTTCCTTCTTGAATTTGCAAATGCTCATCTTGGCCTTATTAGATCTGTGGGTACAACTGTGTGTGGGGAACTTAGGTGTATTTCGGCGTGGATGCTGAGGCCAGTCCAAGTCTGGTGGTGTGCACAGGCAGTGTGCAATGTATGGTTGTCTGCCACCATTATAATATCCTTTTGTTCCCAGAAAAAAAAAACAAAAAAACAACCAACCAATACCAAAGAGATAATGGGCAAGCTTGAAGAAATTCACAGAAGACCTAAGGGTTGTTGAACTAAGAAAACTGAAAGGGAAAATTATTTACTGCTTCTTTTTGTAGGGAAGCTGGTAAGACCCTTTGTTATAGGCATAGAGTGAAAGAATAAAAAGTCCTTTTATTTATCAGTAATTTATGTGCTTACTTGTGCAGACTTTTATTGTGATACAGAGTGTTTGCACAGCAGCTATTCTGGAATACCTATTGCAATCTGCTTCCATATGTAAACATGCCAGTAAATACTGAAGTAAAGACTGAAGGAGAATTTAGTCTATATTGTTTGACGCCTAAAAAAAGGTTACTCGGACCTGTGAAGGAGAATGATGAGGAATCACAGTGGGACTTGAGAAAAATTGGGTGTAAAGACATGGCAGTAGAGGTCTGTTTGAGTGTGGAATAATTATTGGAAAGTGGTGTAGGTTTTAGTTCCACTCAGAATTGTTAAAGCTGCACAGTTTACATCTCTTAACTGTCTCAAGTATATAATGGAAAAGGGTCTTCAAAGCTAAGTTCATTGAACTCTGTCCACTTCTCTTTCTTCTACTGAAAATATTTAATAATTGTGTGTATCTATGACAGCAAAATTGAGATGTATGGGATTTTTCTCACTTTCAATGAATATCTTGTACATGATACTATTTGACATAGAAGTGTTGTTACTTTAGGCATGGCTTTAGCAGTTTATGCTGACAGCATTTAGTTATAACTCAGAGCTCTGTCCTTTATAAAGATTAATGATCCTTGAAGTAATAAATATATTGGAAATGCCAACCCTGGAAGTTGTTTTCAATTTATAAATAGAATTGTTTTTGTAAGAGCAGACATCTTCGCCTGCTATTTCCTATAATAGGGCAGTTAGGTTTCAATATCTCAGAGGTGCTGTTGGAGAGAAAAGATCCCTTCATGAGGAATATATGTGTTGGGAAGGGCAGGAAGAGGGTGATGACAAGCCATTTTGCAATATCACGTTTGCTTATGGCTTATGGGGAGTGCTGCAAAGAGCTTGAAGCTTTTAACACATCTGAGAATTGTTGACTTTTATTCTGGTTGCCATCATTCAGTAGGCAGAAAACAGCCCAGCAGGCACAGGGACCAACAGCTTGGCTTTTGTGGGTGGGCATTGTTTTGGGGGAGAACCAGTAACTTAAAATAAGTTTGTTACAATATAGTCCTAACAGTAAATTAATCATGACATTAAGAGGGAGTGTATGCATAGACATTACTTCACAGAGTTGTCATAAATTGTGCTCTTGCCATATTTTAATTTCCAAGGCTTTTGAATCTCAGACAAGGTGCTATAGATGTAGTTATTAAATGCTGCAGAAATATTTTTATTGGGTAAGACATTGCTTGATGATGTAGCTGTGAAAGGCAAATTCAGAGACTAGCAAAAGCTCCTTTATCCATGCATTTAGGAGGAAAAATACCATTTTTTAACACTCACTTATATTGAAGTACTTGTTTTAAGCTTGCCTTCTTTTTCCTGAATGTATGCATGTATATGTAGTCACAGTCTTGACAATGTGGGGTTTATTCTCTTTGTTACTGGGTCATCAATAACATTGTCACCAATAGCACACAAGTGAAAACATAGCTTTGGAAACAGTGATTTTTACTGTTGTGGCACAGAAGACACTTCCTACTGTAGAGTCACCTGAGGAAATGCTGCCGTTTTCCAGCTTTTCTGAATACTGTTGAGAGAAGACATTGGATAGGATATAAAGGAAAGAAAATGTTAAAAAGTTTACACAGTGTATTTCTTTCAGTGCAAAAGTGAATGTAGGTGGAGGCTGAGTTAGACTAAATATTGCTGAGAAAACAGTATCTAGTTCCGTGCTTTTCCAAGGTTTTTCCTTCGTGTGCCTTGAAAGGGAAAGCCATGTTCTCTGCACCTTTCTGTACCAAAACACATGTTGCTAATTATTTGGTTTCTTTCAGGGGCTGTTCTTTTGGATGATGGTTTGCCATTCCCTTTAAGCATAGAGGGACAGCCAGTGTCAGAGGAAGCTAAAAATAAGTTGTCTGCAATGAGGATGTTTTGGCAACCAGGCAAAGAATGGAATGGCAGTGCTTGGGAGAGTTAAACCCCCCTTATTCTATCTTATCCATGTAGCAAACTCTGCCTGGTTGGGGTGGAGATCTCAGGATCAAGTGCCTCAGAGGCTGATACGGGAGTTTGGTTGCAGTTTTGGGGCAGATGGTCTCTGGATAAGTGAGGTGGTGGACACACCAATAACTGGCTGCTCCATGGAGTTCTGTCTGCATTCCCCTATACCCCACAGTAAATACAAGGTAATTTGAGGCAGCTTATGCCTTTATTTACCCCAGTGGAAGTGTTGACACGAGCTCTTACTGTGGAATGCCTGCCATGTAGCCGTACTCTCAGATGTCCTAATGTTGAGAAACTAGCCTGAAGCACTTTGCTGAGGTTCATCCAGTAAAATTTCATAGCTTAGTCATTTGCTCCATAAACTGTGATAGCAGAGCTGTATCAGATGGAAAGTTCTATAGCTTCTAGCTTCAAACAAAATATAAGACTTGTTTAATTTGATGCAATTATAATTTATATAGTGTAAACACACTAGATATATCTCCTGTTGCTGGAATTAATCAGGCAAAAGTCTTGTATGTAAAATTCTTGTCTTCATCTTTCTTTTAAAAACACAAGCTCACTCCTGGTTCCTATTTAACAACACTGATTAAATGAAGTCCTTTGCTGCAAAACAGGTGTAAGCCACTGTCCTGCCCTGCCAGCACACCTCGGTCACAGCTTGGAGAGCCAGGGCTTGGCCTGTCTGCTCAAACTGCCAGTTGTGTGTTGCAGGCACTTACTTAACAGAAACTGGAAGTGAAATCCCTATTTCATTCAACATTGGCCACCTGTTGGATAATAGCTTTCAGCCACCGACAGACTGGGCTGAATTTGGAACAGCAACCTGTTATTGAAAGACACCATTTTCCTTTCTCATCTGCTGAGCTAGCTTGTCCTCCAAAAGCATTTGAAAAAATGTGAGGGATGGGTAAAAACATGGACTTTTCCTCCTGCTTCAGATGTGTTTGCCTGCGACGCTCTCTCACATGAGCTGTTTAAGTCTTCAGTTCACTGTTCAGTCTGTAGTTCTCAGGTGCCATTTGGCTTCAATTTCTGTGCAAAGTGTTTGGAAACCAGAGATGATTTGGAAGGAGACAAAACTCTTGTCCTGCAAGACCCTTCCTGAAGCAGGCAAAATGTTTCCTTTCTTGTAAGGAGCAAGTGAGTGTTCAGAGCCCTCGAGAGCCAGCTTTGTTCCTTGCTCCCTGCTCTTGACACACATGACTCAGGACGCTTCTGCTGAGAGTTTAACTTGCACTTACGTTAGTGGGAATATCCCTGATAAGAAGGAGTTGTTGAAGTCTTGTGGCTTCAACCATGAAGGGTTTAAATTTTTTTTGCATGGAGACTGCTGACCCATTTGTTGTTATATAAAAATGTGAGTGAAGGTTTATCTTTTCCTTTGAGATGTATGGCACTAGCTCTGGAATTGCTTCCAAGTTTACAGAATGAATCTGTGGTTTAGGCCTCTACGATAAACATTTTTTTGTTGTTGCAAAGTTGGATCAGATTTTTGTTGTCATAATAGTTGGTGCACTTGGCAGCTTGCATTTTAAATAATTAGGAGATAAAATTGGACTGTGCTGGAAATCCAGCATGTCTGATATTTTCTTGCTTTACTTAGTGATGTTTTTAATCCTCCTTTTAACTTTGAAGACTAATGTAAGGCAGTTAAGAACTGAGGGTTGATAATTTTTTTGTCATTTTTGAAACCTAGATCCAGCCAGCTTCTCTTGTAATATTTCAGCCTCAACCTCCCAGGACATTATGAGATAAATCAGTGTCTTTATCAAAAGAAGTAGGCCTTTTGTGGTGGTAGCAGTGTAACATTAAATATTCATTCTAATTTGCAGAGTTGAGACAATTATTCTGAGGTTCCCAATAAAGTTTACTTTGGAATTTGAAGCTTTGAAAATATTCTGCTTCCTTAATTTCAATTATCAGTAGCCAGTGATGGAGTTTAGTTCTCAGATGCATCAGAATTGAGATGTTTTGAAAGGCAGATATTGAGGTGTTGAGGGGTTTTATTTTGTTTGGGTTTTTTTTCCTTTTAACCCTTTTCTTTTTGTTGCCCACAGTGCCATGGGAATGGTGAGGGAGGAAGCAAAAGATAAGGCTAAATTGGGAAACAAGCTTCCACCTTAAGGAATCTTTGCTTTGTGAAAAGTATATGTTGAAAATATTCTGTACAGAACTTTGAATCCAGTCACATTGAGGAAAAGGATGCTCACTTGCAATATTGTTCTGCGCCTTTTAGAAGCTGTTGGTTCCAGTTCTGGCCTAGAAGTGGATTCATTTTAGCTGCTGGAGGAGTAATTCTCTGTATTGTTAGCATCACTTTGTTAAAAAAAACAAAACCCTGACAAACATGGTCTAACTGACCATAATTTCACAAATATACTCTGCATTCAACACAGGATTACCAAGACAGAAGTTGTAGGATGTGGCTCAGGCTGTATCTGCTGCATCCAGGCTTGGGAAAGGAAGTGCATTTTGGAATTAAGAAATACAGACTGCAAACATCAGAGTCTAAATCATATGTAGATTTCTTTTTTTAATTATTGTCTTGATTTTACTGAGTTAACTTCTTTAGCCCAGAATATATCATGTGAGAAAGGGGAACTAGAAGCTATTATATGGCTGCAAATACTTCCAAGAAAACATTTCTTGTTAACAGTCTACGAAATGTGCCACTGGAGGACAGTTGTGGCACCTGCTCTCACTTCACATTCCTGTAGGCATCTTCAAACAGAAAGCACAGGAATTCAGGGACTTTGAATTCAGCTTGTTTCCTTTATACTGATGGTCCCTCAGGTACAGAATTGAACATGGCACCTTGCTCTTGTCTGAACTGAGCCTGTTCTGAGGATAAATTGGCTACTCAATCTGCTTTTTTTCAAAGGGTTTAAATTCACTTTATTGTTTTTACAGTTGATTTTCTGTAGAGATTGGGCCTCTCAACTTTTTCCTCTGGGCAGCATATGGGAGGACATCCAGATGCATAGGCAACTGGCAAAGCAATTTTGTTCTGCTGCTGGTGGCCTTAATTAATTATGTCTAGATTAATTAGCTGATCCATTTGTGGATGCAGTGTTTGGGAAGAAAGTAACTGGGAGTGTTGTGAGCCAAGAGCTGGGGCACTTTCTCAAATATGAGTAAGAAAACATATTCTAGCTGATATCGTCAGAGCAAGTGAGCTCCCTGTTCATGCTTCCTGTGCTTAGAAATACACAATTTTTAATGGTGAAAATAGAAGCTTAAAAAAACCCCCACCCACTGAAGTTTGAATGGTAAAACTATATATATAAAATCAAGCTGTTTCCTTGTGGAATGTGACTTATGGAGAGGAACACCCAAGTTTTAAACTTCCTCCTTCAAAATTTATGGAAGTCTTAGAAACTTTCCTTTTTTTTTTTTTTCTCCTGTTTTTAATATGTCAGAATCTGTTTCAGGATTTAACTTTTTTTTTAAACACATATTACAAAGTATGTTTCACAACTTGATTTAATGTAGCTCCATGTGTCTTGAATACAATAGTAACTTCTGAAACCAATATTTCTTTAGAGAGCAGTAAAGTTGTTTCTTCATGACACCAGTAAGTAGTTTTCTTGCCAAGAAGTATATTGTAAGATTTATTAGACTCTCCATTGCCCTCCCCCAAGTAACCCAGATTTTAGCTTCAAGTAAAGCAAACATGTTCAAAAAGTGCTCTTTAACTTTAGGCTAGGCGGATACAAAATAAAATCCTCCAGGGGTACATTACAACTAAAAGATTCACAAGCCCTCCAGGGGATTTAACTTTTTAAGTAGGCATTTCACAAGTATTTGTTGCATAAACCATTATATGCTCCAGGCTGGGGTTCTTGTAGAATTTTATTTTATTTTTTAATATTTTTTTTAATATAAGACATTCAGCAATAAATGTATTTTTGTGAAAAATAATATCTCATCTTTGCTTAGAAGTGATGTTCTGTTCTTCAAAGCATGTGTTTTCTTCATTTAATATTTAATATCAAATTTCTTGGACTGTCATTTTAGTTCACTCAGTACCTTGAGGTGCTGCTGAATGGAAATGGGGATCATCCATTCCAGTTTACTCCTTTCACTCATTTTTCAAAATTGATTGCTTTTGGTCTACTGCAACTCGATCTTTGGCAGTTGGAAAAACGGATTTTGGAGGCTGCAAAAGTCAAATGACAGCCATTTATATGTTGGTCTCGCATAATTGAATAGACCAGATGCGCACAAGTGCCTTGGGAAAGGGAGTACCAGAGAGAGGAGATGGGGAGCCTTTCAGCTCTAGGAGATCTGGCCTCTCTTTCTGTGTCTTTCTGAGACTTCCCTGTAAGCTTGGACAAGTCTTGCTTCTGTATTTTGCTTGTTCATCCTTCCCACCAAGATAATGATCCTTTATTTGTTTCTTTGCGTTTCTAACTCCTGGGGCAGAGCCCCTCTACTCCAGTTCTGTAATGTGCAAACCTGTTTCGACAGCTTCGTTGGGGCCTCCAAGTGCTACTGAAATGCAAATGAAAAATAAGTGTACGAAGAATGGAAAGAAAGTAATGCAAGACACGAAAAGAGTCCTTTTAAGATTGTAACAGGAAGCAATATAAGAAGTTTAATCCAACCTTGAGTCTTCCAGAAGTGAATGAGGAGCTGTAATTCAAAGAGATTTTGGAATAGAAGCCCTTGAGTATTATAGGCTAGCAAGTGACAAGAAAATGTGAGAAAAGGAGTCTTGATTATCTTTTTAGACAACTTGTTAGCGGAACTGTTGCATTTAAATCAGAATGATGATCAGTTCGAAGTCAAAAGAGTAATAGAAACACTTGTAAGGAGGGAAGTGATGTGTCTGTCAGAACAGTGATATTCAAATCATCAGACATGAAGGATAAAGACAAAATACCAAAAGCTTTAGAAAAACTGAAGGGGAATATAAATCCCAGCAAATTTCTTTATTTCTAGATCAGAGGCCCTTACACAAAAAAAAGAAGAGCCGTGATGCTTGTAAGAGTATCTTCTTGAAAGAGGAGATGAGGCCAATGTATTGTGTGCATCAGAGTTGAGAGTCATGTAATAGAAAGGCTTAGCTCTTTGATAGACTGGCAGAGGGGTGAGCAGACTGTCATCTTGTATCCAGAGATACTCTGAGATCCAAATGGAGGAGATTAATTGCTAGAGATTACTGAATTGAAATAGTACTTGTCTTGAGACTTTAGTGTTGGCAAGGCGGTTGATAACAAACTCTAAAGTGGTCACTCCCTATACCTCCATTTCCCAGAAAAGCCTAATTCTGCCTGGTTTTTGCAGGGGCATCCTTTTCTCCAACAGGCGCTCATCAAGCTCTGGCAAGAAGACAGATATGTTTTTTATGCCAACCACTGCTTTTGAAAATGTAATTCAAGAGCAAGCCTTGCTGCATAAAGTTCAGTGGTGTATTGTCTGATTGCCCAAGGACTCTGCTTACGCTTGTCTCACACAGAAATTTGAAAACTGTTTATGAGAGTGCACATTTGCTCAATTATTGATTCATTCCACGTGCTGTGTGATTTGTAAGTCATATTTTGCATAAAAGCGCTTGGCTGTCACAATCACAGGGACATCAGTAGTTAAACTACCTGGCACGATAACCTCCTGGATTTGCACACAGCATAATTACAACTGGCTTTGGTATGAAATAACTCCTGGTGAGGGCATGTGCTGGTTAGGAAGGAGGTGGCACTATAAAGTTACCATTAACAGGAATTTTTTTTGGGTTTTTTTTGGTAAGCAGAAGCATGCTACTTGTGATAAATCTCCTTTTTTTCCACATCCTGACTTCCATACTCTATTTTACCTATCCTGCACTGGAGGAACTAATTATATTAACAGGCTTGTCCTCAATTATTTATTTTCAAGCATGTTTCTCTGTAATTTCTGTAAGTATTTTGATGTCTATTGCAGATCCTCTTTGAGGTTTTAGTGTTCTGTCATTTCCATTTGTATTCTTGCATTTGGACCTGACAAATTATATCCATTTCTGTTGTGGTTTTAGCTGATGCTGGTTTTCCATTTTATGGGCCAAGTAAAGTTCTTGGATGCATATGTGCAGTTCCCATTTACTTCAATCATCTATATATTTTATTTATAGTATTTTTTTTTTCTCCCAGATGCTCAAGATTTCAGCATGAGATTAGTATCCAAGTGTTGCCACCTCCTGGTCTTCTATGGCTTAAATAATGTGAAAATGAGCCAATTTTTTTTCATGTTTACACAAACACTTTGGCAGTGAATGTGTGAAAAGGAGAGATTTGTTTCAATGTGCCTGAGGCTTTTATGTCTCACCCTTGTTCATACAAGTGCATTTGTATGAACAATTCTTGTGCAATTTTTGCAAACTCTAGCTGCATTAATTACGAATCAAATAAGGTTATTAGGAAGCAGTGCTGTTCGTCAGCTAATGTGCAGGAATGAGATAGTTGGCAATAAGAGCTGGTATTGTTTGAACTCTGTTGCATTGAAAATAACTAAAGTGAAGTCTAAATTGCATAAATAAAATTGCTACAGGGCCTTTGGGGGCATCATTGTTACAGAGCAGCTCATTCATTGTTCACCTGGGATGGACAGAAATACTTGAATTCGAGAGAACGCATGAATTCTGTAATTCAACCTGTCTTGCTTCACAAGTAGAAATAAAGCATGGTGACTGTTCTGCATGTTTAGATATGCATTTCCAGTGTCTCAATGATCCTCTAAGAGTTAGTTGTTTTGTTTTTTTGTTTGCTTGTTTGTTTTTTTTTTTCCCAGATGCTTACTAGAAATAAAAGCCCCTGATAAATTCACTTTGCATTTAATTTGTTCATGACAGTTTACAGAGCAAACAGTTCTACAAGCTGGAGATTCAGGGCACAAGATCAGATTTTCCCCATCTGTGGGAAATTGATTGGAAACTTAACATGGAAAGAGGAAAAAAATATCTTAGGTATTTTTCTGGTGATCTTCATTTCTGTGAATTATTTTCTGAAACAGAAGGAAGCCAGGATACATTTACAGCCAGAGAGGTGCTGGGATGCTGCCCCAGCTTGGGCTCCTGAAAACTCACCAGCTCCTCTGCAGACCACCCTCTTGGCTGGGACAGTCTGTCTTGAGAGTCGATGGAAAATCTAACCCAATTCTAGATTGCATTATCTCTCCTTTGGGACTAAAGAAGATTTGGAAGGGAGGCAGGATGATGGACCTCATGAGTTTTCTTTCTCCATGGATTTCTCTTCCTGGCCATGTGACATGAACCATTTCCTTACAACTGCAGAGCAGCAGTCAGTGCTTTGGCTGCAATAGAAACTCATTTTGTGTTGCAGATCCAGCTAGACTCCTTTCTGCGTTTACTTACAGGAGAAAGGGGGAACGTTAGCCTCGTTTTGCTGCCAACCTATTACCTTGAACAGTCCAGACTGAAATCTGAACAGTGTGCTCTTGAATTTTTGCTGGCTGATTTCTATGGAGAGCTTGCATGTCTCATTTTAATTTTTCTTCATTTGAAATTTTTTTTTCCCCTTGATTCTTCTTTTTTTAGTCACTTGAAATAGGGAATGTAACTTGAAACTGGAAGTAAAAAATTTGCTTTGAGAGATCAAGAGTCTTTTTAAGCAGCTTACTGGATCAGCAGTTGCAAAGTTATCATGAGGCCTGAACTCTTTCTATGGGTTTAACAGAGGCAGCACAGTGCAGGAGCAAACATCACAACTCTGTATCCTCAAGGGAAGACTTAGTGCTTTACACATACAAGCAGAACTAAATACTGTACTTTGATGTACTCCTCTCTCTTTTTTTATTTTGTTATTAGTTTCAACCTGTTGGGAGTAAGTTTTTCTGCACTCCTGGTTAAGATTTCCCTTGATGTTTTGTGGATCCTATGTACATTATATAAAGCTGAAAAGAAGGACACTTCATGTAGATAGTAAGCACCCTAATAGCTATTAGCTATGGATTTGTGTCAGTGGGAGTTTTATACAGTTCCACATGTAAAACAGTAGTCACCACGTGACAGGATTATTGCAATGTGTAATATTTGATGTTTGCCTGCTACTCTTGGCAGTGTTTGGTGAAAGCAGAATGGATGCCCAGTGTCCACCCAACAGGGGTGGGTGAGATGTTGTTTCATGTGTTGAGTAGACTCAAAGGGTCTCTGACCAGATTCAGTGCCAGGGCCCAGTTTTCAGATGTGTATGTGGTGTTACTACAGCACACTGTACTTTGTCCCTACTCAAAGTTTGCTAATGTATTATCTGGGTGCAAATCTAGGTCTTGGTAGTGGACATCACTCCAGCAGAAGTATATTTTTAAAATTCAGGGTTCTCAGTTCTTTGTGCTATCTTGAGGTAGGAATACAGTGAAGGCTAGGTGCTTCAGCTTTAACTGAGGGTTGGCCACAGAAGATCAACAGCAGCCAGGGGGTGACTCTATCTAGTTTGCCATATATTTAAAAACCTATCTTTATCTTGAGTGTCACATGTGCATTAGAAAAAGTGAGGCAAAGGGCTGGAGTAATCCTCTTGGTTCTCAAGGTTATCCCCTGTGGTTATAGACAGCCAATGTAAGCACACTTCTAAACTGACCAAGATCCATTAAAATAAAATAACCCAATAATGCTGCAGAGGTTTTAATTGCTTTGGGGGGCAGGGAAAGAGAAGATTTCCCAATTTTCCTGCTGGAAAGGCTCCTCCTCTTAAACATTGGGCACCAAACTACATCTAATTTTAGCCTAAGTTAGTTATCTTGAAAGGTAGAAACACACCTTTTTAGCAGGAAAAATAAGGTCTCAGAGAGAAAAAGCTAATTACTGGTTCATAGAAGCATCAAGTTTCAACCACTGAAATGCCCTGACACAAGAGATCCAAATCCTAGCAATGTCTCTGTTTGTCCTTCAAAGGTAAATAAATTAAGTACTATGGATTTCACTGGCTGGAACAGGAGTGTAAAGTTTCCTTTTGTTCTTTTTCTTTAAGACTGTCGGGTAGTCTCCTTAAGAAATATAAATTTCCCTGATGTCCCTAAATTAACTTTTCTCTTTCCCATTCTCCACTGTATAAGGTATGTTGAAAACTGCCATGATAAAATGTTGTGAAACGGTAACAGCTGAAATACAGACATTTGTGTCAACATAACAGAAAGGTGTTTGAACCTTTTTCAGGGTTAGTTTCAAGGGGAAAATTTTACAGTAAAAAAATCTGTATGTATTTTGTGAGATTCTGCAATACCTGCAGTACTTCTTCATATCCCAAAATCTGGACTTAATCGAATTGCTTACTGAAATCAGCAATCTTGCTTAAATAATGTCACTAAAGATAGGACAATGCAGAGCTGATTTGGTGTCCTGTGGTGAATTTATTTCCCAGACAATATAATTTGTCAAAATAGACAGACTGTGTCACAAAACTTATTTTCAAAAAATGTGACATTTTCTTCAAAATGGCTGGAACATCAGATTTTTGCATGTTTGAAATGAATCTTTAGTTTGAATGTTTTTTCCTTCTTTAAGGTGTAATTTTTCTGAAGTTTTGAAAATTCTTGTCTAGCTGCCCAAGTTTTTTGGCTCACATTACTGTGTGTACGTTGTAGAATCATCGTCATAGAATGGTTTGGGCTGGAAGGGTCTTTAACGACCATCCGGTTCCAGCCCCTCTGCCATAGGCACGGACACCTTCCACTAGACCAGGTGGCTTAAAGTTTGAGCTTAAAGGTTGTTTAAAGTTTGCTTTGATCTTTCCTTGTGTATAGGGCTATATGCTATGAACATTTTATAGTTTATTTGTTACCCAGAGTAATTGGGACCTGCAATAATTGTGTATGCAGCAGCACTGTAGTGAAATAATGCTGAACTTCCCATATGCAGTGCAAATGTTTCCTCAGATCCAAGGACTCACGTGACAGCTCTTCAAGAAGGTTTAGCTGTACTTGGCTTTAAAGGGTGTCTTAGCTAATTAGTGTATTAGAACTCATGGGCCACGGCTTGTGAGTTCAGAGCTTCTGCTAATTAAGTTTTGAATGTAATTTTAGTTAAACTATTAAAGCTTTGTCCCAGGGCTGTTCTCATTAAGCAGAACTCCAGCTCTCCTGGATTTTCTTTGTTCAGAGCTCTCTTGCAAGTGCGTGGAGGCACATCTGGTATTGGCTATGGCATTCACATGGGTCTAAAACTGCTGCAAAAGAAACAATGCAATGAAATTTATCTGGGAAAACAGTGAGATCACAGAATAACATTTCCCTGGAGAAAAGCCTGAACCTTTTTTATGATCTGTCTTAGTACTTAGTATGGCACTTTTAACCATCAAACTTTAGGGCGTATGAAATCCCACAGGATGGAAATGGAAATATTTTTTTGTTTAGTGAAGGCTAAGTATACCAAGATAATTATTTCATCTCCTCCTCCAGGAAACATTTAGGGGCACTAAGCCCCAGTGCGTAACATGTACCAAAAAAGCACAGTAGGTAGTTACTGCAATGGGGTTCATGGACTGTGACTTGAGTCAGTCAAGAACCACCTGTGGCTTGAGTTACGTTGAAACCTCACAAAACTGTTATATTTCTGGTGTCATAATATCACTTTGTTTACCACCTTTGGGCTTTTAATTAAATTTTATAGGATACTTGCCCACAATATGGATTAGGCGCATTATGCTACTTGGAGAAAAAAAAAAAATTATTATCAAACACAAGGCTTTAAATTTGGCAGTTGTTCAAATTTATTTTTTCTTAAGGCTTAATAGGCATGTCCAAATGAACATGGCAATTTCTTTAGAATAGAAATGAATACACTGTTTTGTTATATCTGAGGTCTGTGTAATGGACTGTGACAGTTCCTGCTGGGATACCAGGTGAAAAACCCCTTTGCAAAGGGCCAGCCCCTGGCCATTCCTGCTGGCCAATAACCCGCAGCTTGTAGCCGGTCCCTGCAGCACCCGGGGCCTGCGGGTGGCTGAACCTCCACACAAGTGTTGCTGCCTAGCACAGATGGGGAAAGAGAACACTGAGATAGAAACTTGGAAGCTGATGCACTGTGGAAGTGAATGGAAGTAGTTAATTCTAATTAGAGGCAAACTTTTCCCCTTTGTATCTCTATGGAGAGCCCTGTGTAGCAAAAGATACTTGTTGCTGTTTATCTTCCTTTTCAGCTCTTGTGTACACTAAGGTTTTCATCCCACTCTGCCTTCTGAACTTGTTTTCTTTCCTTGCTGTTGTGCAGTATGTCTTCTTCCTGATTATTATTTCTGTTCCCTCTGTATCTGCCTTTCCCCAGATCATTCTTTTTCACTCTACTTCTCATTTTTCTTTTCTGTCATCCCTCTTTTTTCTTGTGGAGCAAGAAGCTGCTGGAATGACAGCATAGGGATTGGGTGGCTCTGCGAGGGCTGCAGCTGCTGGGCGTGCAGTGGTTCACCACGCGGAGGGAGCTGGAGGCAGGCTACCAGATGGGAAGGAACGGATGGATGGACAGGGAAGACCAGAATCACACTTGGTTTGCCACACGTGAACACTTTGCAGCAAATGATGTCCAGCACCTCTGCATGGTGATCTTAACTGTGGGAGGTGCTGGCAGGTCATTGCCCTATCCTGGGTATTTACTAGGATGTTTCTGTGTGTATGATGAAAGTGAGTTTTCTCTCGAGTGTTGAGTTCAGCATTGAGTCCCTGGATTGGGCCAGTCGGAAACTCCAAATGAACTTTAGAAGCTGCCCTCCTAGGAAACAACGGCCATGGGCTTGTTTTATCTAAACAGTGGCAACTCAGTGTGTTCAGCTCTTGGAGAACCTTTTGGTCATGTCCAGTGATGATATTTGCCCTTACACCTGGCTCGTGGACCTGTCTTCTTAACTTTCCTCCATGTGAGTCACAATCCTCCCCATTCTTCCTGGGGCAACAACTCAGCCCAAGCACCAGCAGCATTTCAGATGCTCCAGCTCTTTCTTCATGTTGTTTCTCCGACAGCACTTGTCGGGACTGTGGCATGTTTTACTCAAATTTTGGTTTACTTTGTTACCAAGGAGAAACCACACCATTCCCTCAGCTGGCTTGGCAGACTACCACAGGGAGTTAGCAGTCTGAAGCTCTTCGAGGCTTCTGTTACTGCCCAAATTTTGAACCCTTTTATTTATTATGTGTCAGGGGGGAGTTGTTGCTTCTGAGACTGCAGAGATAGCTCAGCTCTCATCCTGTGAGCTGACAGCCTTGTTTTGCATGTTTGCTTCATCTAAATTGGCAATATTGAGAAACAATATCGTATATAAGGCTTATCTATTTCACCTTGTATTAATTTTTCTCTTCACATACCCCAAGTTAACCATCAAAAAGAAGATCATGTCTTGTGAGTTTAGTTTGTCCTGTAGTAAGTCTTTTTTGGGGTGAACAAGTTTTAAGGATGAATAGAGCTTGGTGAATGTGAGAACAAACACAAGGATAGTGCTTGTACTCCCACAAAGTAGAAGTTTGTCTAACAGATGTATTGGTGTATTTACTGGATGTTGCCTTGGGATGAGAATACAGCTCTTGGAAGCAACAAACCATTCCTCATTTCCTGTCAAAGACTAACACATGATGGGTGGGAAAAGCAAATGCATCAGCCAATCTATGTTTTATGTAAAATCTGGGTATTGGATGCTTAACTTTCTCTATTTGTTGATCCTAAGGAGTGTGACATTCACGTTGAGGCAAAAGCTCACATTAATTTGGTGGTGAGATTATTGCTACTACTAATAATTGTGTCTAAATATTATTTGACATGATAGCCTGAAACTGAGTGGTGTGGATGATTAGGGTTGTGCTGTCTGGAAAGGAACTATTCTTTGAATGGCTATAGCTGTGGTCAGAACAGGCCAGTGTACATGTGTACAGCATTTGGACCAAGGGGAACTGCCACTTCCTTGGAGAGAGAATGAATTGGAGCTGGGCCTGTTTCCCCAGGCTTTTCATGCTCTTGTTCCTTCCCTTCACTGCAGTAAGACACTGCCTCCAGCAGTGTGTCAGCAGGTCTCCCCATCAGCTCAGTTTCTGTGAGTCTCCTCATTCCTGACTGTGCTCAATGCAGAGCTGCTTTGTACAGTGTTATTGGCATGTCACTGATAAATGTGCCAGAGAAAGGAAAAAGCTTCCCTGGGGTTGTCTTGAGAGCCCAGTATTAAGAAGAGCTCTCCTAAAACCTACTTTGCTTAGCCATATTAGGTCTTTTGACCAATATTTTCATTTTCTATCTCTCGTCACTTTTACTAATTCTTCTTTTTTCCAACTCAGCCTCTAACCTCAACCTGTCTTGAACATTCCTTTTTCTCTTCCATGTCTGTTCTTTCTCTCCATATCTTGGTCTCTGAAAAACAGCAACATTTCTTTTGTGTCCTAGGGCGAAGTTATACCGTAAGAGATTTTTGCTCCAGCACACCAAAGCTACACCTGAGTCTGCCTTTTCTCCCTCTTCCTCAGAGGCATGAAATATCCAATATAGAGATGTGGGAAAGAATAAAAATTTAACTTTTCTTTGAATGCTGCTAAAACTGCCTAGCATTGTGTCTGTCTATTCAAGAAGGATGACAAAGCAAGTATTACATGGAACATTTTATTGTACTTCTGTAATTATGTACAGCCTCAGGGTCATCATTCAGGAGATGGGATGGAGGGACTTCCACACTATTTGCAGTTCTCTATTGAATCCTTCTGTGACTGGAAATAAGTAGTTTAATTTCCTTTGGATCTTTTTCTCCAGTACTATGTTTACTTATGTCTCTCACCTCCGAAGACTGTGCATGGCAGAATATATCTTCCACTTGTGTTTAAGAGTGGGTATATTTGGATTTTTAAACACTTCCAAAATGCAACTGATAATTTCACAGTTTGTCTAATTGTGTAACCAACTGCATTACTATGGTCATAAAGTTCTCTTGTCTTAGCCATGACAGCTACTCTCGAATCTATCATAGGCTCTGTCCATTTTAGAGAAAGTAGACTTCCTTTTGTATGTATCAGATTTGTTTAGTGGAATTAACCATCCTCCCTACCAGAATTATTTTGATGACTTAATCTGTATGGAATTTGTTAGAAAATATAATCTTGTTCTTGCATGTGGCACTTTAGTTATGATCTGCACAGCTGTGAACTGGGTTTCCCTTATTCCTCTTTTACTTCCCCCTGTCTCTGTTAATACTAATTTGGCCAAGTGTGGTTTATAGTTTGATTTCATGCTCATTACAGTGTGACATGAATTGGTAGCTGGCTGAAATGGGCATTCAGAGACTCGAGAGCAGGGAGGCTTGCTAATGCATTCAAAAAATAAACACTGTGGGGATGTTTCTTCATTAGATGGAGCTGAGAACTATAAACCCTGGGAATCTGAGAATTATCTATGTACATATCTGAGCACTTAGAGCTAAACCAGGGAAGGTGTGAGATTTCAGCTTTAAGTCATACCTGTCAAGGGTTAATGGGAGTTGAAGCTGGGCTACTTCCTTTGCAGCAGTATCCTTTTACACACATGCTTTTAAAAAACCTGTTAACCAAATACAATCCGGCCCTCGCTTAAAAACCCATTCTCACTTTCTTAAGGTTTAACCAGGGCTGACTGTCCAAATCTGCTCATATTCCATTCGATATCACATGAAAGAATCATAATTCCTAGTGCAAGAGGCCGCGCATTTATCCAAAGGGCAAAGTTTTCCAAGAGCCCATCTCCTAAATGATGCCCAAGCTGAGGACTCAGGATTGTACCTACTTGGAGACATTCCTTTGCAACTTCAGTTTCCCTTAAATTTGATATTTGCATACAAAGTTGCCCAACATTTTTTAAATACGTAAGAAAAATACTTTCTTCGCTGTTTTCCAGAATTTGCCTTTAACTTATATGTTGCTCTCCTTATTAATTTTTAATGAGGACATCTGATGGCTTGAATGATTGACACAATGAAAGAAAAACTCAAAACAGAACTTCAAAAGCACACACAAATTGATAAAAAATTGCTTTTTAATGAATTTCAGTTAGGAAGAACTTCTGCCAATTAGAGGTGTAGATTTGCCTGTTACAGCCTTCTCCCATGACCAAAATTGTTAGAGGAAACTGTTCTCTTTTAAATCATATCCATGAATGAGTATCATGAATGTTGAGAAGAGCTGTGGACCAGAAGAAAATTGGGTTGAAAGAGTTGTACAGGTTAGCAGATGTGTGAGTTCACCCTCATTTCAAAGTTCACAGTTTGATCATCCTTTCCCTGGGACTGGTGTAAATGACTGCTCAAATCAGTTTGAGGGATGGATGGAAAAGCCTGTTTTGTTATAGTTTTTACAGGATATGGTGGATGGTGGGGAAGCCTCTGAACTCTGTTATGCTGCTGCAAGTCCAGCATGTGGCAGAAAACACGTAGTGCCTGAACATATCTCTAACCAGATAGGGGTGAGAGTTATTTTTACTTTTTTTTTCCCCTTAATTAAAAATTTTTCTTCCTAAATTATATAACAAATTTTCAATCATCTAGTTAGTTCAAAAAATTGCTCAGTGTTTGTAAAACAGGGAGAGAATTTGACTCTTGCCTTTAATTTAGCCACAGCAGATGCTGCTAACAATACTCTGCTTCCCAGTGAAGTAATTTACCTTGAAGATGAGAAGTGGAAGCACATTGTTTAAACAGCTGACTTGATTGCTGAGAAATGAGACTGACCAAAATGACTTGATGACTTGTATCTGAGGACTAGGCTATTAAACAAAGAAAACACACAATAATATCAGCAAAGGCTGGCTGGGGGAATCAGCCCTCATTGCAATGGGGATGTTATGAGCATTTTTTAAGCAAATAAGCATATTGAGTCAAGCAGTAATGGAAGTAATGCTGTGATTTGCCTGAAAAATTGCCATTAAAGGTTAGGAATGAAAATAAGTGGGAAAAACAGCAGAGCACCAAGAAAGAGGGTACTGGAGGCATGGCAGTTGTCTGTAACAACAAACAAGAAAAACAAATGTGCTGCATATGACACAATACAGAAAATTATTCTGGATTTGTTAATGACTTGAGCTATGAAGAGTTTTGTGAATTATAACTAAGCTGGAAAAGTTTCAAATCTCAACTCAGTGAAGCTGCAGTACCTACTCAGATAAATGGCCATAGTTTTCTTTATTCTGAGACTTTCAGCTTCTACAAATAGGATGTTCATTTCTAATTTGACAACAGTTTTGTTATCTTATTTAAATAAAATGGGCACAGGATAATGTTCAGATTTTATAGTACTCACATGCAGAATATGTATTTAATTTCTGGTTACCCTTTGTCTTTACCAGCACCCCCCTCATCACAGCTGCTGAGGCTGAGGCACTGTGCAGTGCCCTGTACTCCTTGTCATGTCTGGAGCTCAGTTCAGCTCAGCTAACTTTAGATGTCTACAAGGTAAATGTTGACATCTGAGCCAGTCATGCTGTCTCCTTTCATCAGTGGCAAGAAACAGAAACTTCAGTGAGGTCAGTTTTAACACTGGGACTGTTTCTGGTAAGCCACGTGAGCAGGGATGTCTGATCTGCCGTCTGTGTTACTCGGGGCAGAAGGAGACCTCATCTCTGGCTGACTCCTCTGGGTGCTATGGATATATATAGACCAGGGGTGAGAATTTTCTTATAGCATGGAGAACGCTGTTATTTTTGAATATATAGCAGGAGGTAAGTAAGGTAGGATTAGCTGCTCAGTGTCTAGCTGCTTTGAAATTTTACAGTTAGTTGTGCTATTTTAACCAGAGGAGATATATCAGGTTTCCATGGATAGACTCATGTCCACTCTGTGTGCTGCAAGTCAACTGCTGTGTCCAAAATTGTCACTGTCTCTCAGGGGAAAAAGAAAACCCAACCATGTCCAATGGCTGAGAAGGGAGAAACTTAACAAAAGAAACACTGTGGTAAAAATCTGGGAGAGGATGCATATATGTATGAATGGAGAAGAGCAAATGACAGAAAAAGGGGAAAGGAAAGCTGCTGACTGTCCTTTCTTTATTCATTGCTTTAAGGAAGGCCTTTAAGCTGGAGAGCAAATTGGAATGTCAGCAGGCTGACACGAAAGCATTATTCTCATCTATCTGAAAAGGGGCAGATTTAGGAACCTTTGCCTGTGAAGCTTGGCCTCTGTGGCACTTTGTTAAGTGTGGGTGTTTAAGGGGGCAGTGTGTTTGTGTGTACATGTGTCAGAGTGAGAGAAAACAGAGGACCAAAGACTTATCTTTGCAGAAGCAGAACATGACACCCACTATCAACAGTGGGTGCATCTCTTCTGCAGATAGAGTTTTGTCCATTGATCATCATGTTCTCTGTGTTTTCGGTGTTTGCCAGTGTGTCGTGGAACTGGATAAGCACTTGCAGTGCTTCTCAACCTTGTGCTAAACTATGACTTATCCCATATCTCTCTGTATCTGCCTTTTACATTGAACAGAAAGAAAATCCTTGCATTTTCCCCACCAGCACAGCTCAAAATAACAGCTCCTCTGTGTTAGAGGTGAGACATGGGCCAGTAGGAAGATGTTTGTGTAAATAACCTGAACAATGATAAGCTCTTTTGGTTTGTAGTTTTTTGTTGTTTTTTTTTTTTAATTCTCAGAATGGTTGAAAATATTGGATGTCTTTTTCACCCTGTGTATAATTAGCATAATGAAGAAGTAATAACCCTGGCACTTCGCTGTGGAAGGATTATTGGCTGACGGTTACAAAGTAGGTGAGGTTATAAGAAATCCTGTGTTCTGTGATTGGTTCTCTCAAATTCTTTAACTTCTGCATGATGTACATTACCTCTCTTGAAAATACCTTAAAGTTTTTTCAACCCCCATTGCATCCTGTACCAACCTATCACCTGCCATCACTGCTCACTACCATAGCTAGTTCTCATGCTTATTTTACAAGATTCTGTTAATGTCTGTAAAGCAGTTTGTAGTTACTTTCAATAATGGATCTCAATACTTTCTTAGTATCCTCCTGGTGGCATGGTATTTAGGGGCAAAATTTCATCTGTTGAATAACTGTTCATTTGAGAGTAAGTAATACCAGTGCTAGAGACTTTCTTGAACAAAAGATGATGTCAGCCTCTTGCAGGAAGGAAGAAGCCTTGCCTGGATTTCAGTGGCCTAGATAAGAGGAGGGCAAAAGAATTCCTTCCCTGAATAGTTGTGCTTGAAGTAGGAGGAGCTCCTATCACTCAGATCTTGAGTTGCTTTATTGTAGCCTGCTCTTCCTCTTTGATGCCTTTTTTACCTTTAGAGCCCTGCAGTTAATTAACTCACTTGATTAAAAGCAGAATGTCCAAACTCATGGGTCACCACACTTGGGAAGTTTAGATGTCCTGTCTAAAAATAGGCATCAGCACCTGATATGCCTTGTGAAGACAGCGGGAGCCAGTCCTGCATGAGCTGGCTAAATATAGTGGCAGCCCCACCACTTGCCAGAGAGATTAATAAGGGGAAGAAATTCCACTTGGACAGGTAGGGTGCAGCAGATCCAGATCTCCCAGCTGTGCTGTCGGGTGACATAGGCTCTTAGTTAAGAGGAGAATTGCTTTGATTTTTATTTTTGCAGTATAGCAGTATAGAGAAACTTGTTCTGTCAGATGTTGCCAAATTGCGAACAAGAACGGGTTTATATCCCTTTTATTCAGTTATTACTTGGACAGAGCAGGAATACTTGAAAATTGCTTTTTTACTTCACAGCTACTTGCAGAGATCAGCCCTGTGTGCAACCTTCACTTAGTGAAATATAAAATTAAATTATCCTAATTGCACAGTGCACCATGACTCCATGTTTCATCTTTCTTTCATTTTAGTTTTATTTTTGTTACCATTCCACACAGACCTATTTTTCATTTCATTTGTATTATTGTAAATTATTGGCATCAGCTGAAAGGGAGGGATGATGAAGATGAAGTTAGAAGATCTGGTCTGGTAAACTACTTAAAGTTTAATTCTGCAAATTTATTTCTTGTGTTTCTCAGTTTAGGCACACATTTTAAGTCTGAGAGGTTTGGCATGTAGGAATGTTTTGATGTATGTTGACTCCTGTACATAAACACAAACCACCAACTGTCCAAAAAAAGAAAAGCTGAAAGGAAAAAAGGAAAGTGAAAAGACTGAGATCTGAAATGAGAAATAGAAATAGCGGGGAAGAGGAGAAATGGGAAAGATTAGCCACAATAAAGATGCAGGAACAAATTCTGAAGGCTGACAAATAGTTTTTGGAGTGCTCTTACTCCACATGTTTTCACTAGGTAACCCGTCCTCTGAGTTCACGCTGGAAAAATTTACCTTGTACCAACCAAAAAAAAGGCCCTGACTGAAGAGGTGGAAGAGTCCTACTGAGGAAATTTTGATCTGTATGATCAATATAAACTTGTTTTGCCTGACTGCATGCTTAAGCTGGCCTTCCACTTCTGGACAGAGTGCTGCTGAGTGGGATGTCCTCATACCTCCCTTTTTCTGTATGCAATGCCAGAGCTTCTGGTAGCTTCTACAGTACTCTTACATTTCAGAAGCATGAGTAGTTACTGTCCAGGACAGTTTGGAACAGCATCAAACAGTTTCCTGCTGCTTAGCAAAAATTTGTAAATCATTCATATGTCACTAAAAGTGTAAAATAAACTCAGTGTTGACCTGATTTCGACACACAGTGCATTACAACAGTTCACTGTCATAACCCAGATTCATCAAAGATCAGTCAAATGCAGCAAATAAATCCAACAGAGGAGGCCCTGAAAAACTGTCAGAGACAGTGCACTTCTGCAAGTATGGCACCTTCAGCAACTGAGAAAGAGAAGGTTGATTATTTACCATGATGTTGTCTCTGTCCAGATATAAAAATAAGTTGATATAATGACATTTGGCCTTGTCATTGTGTTTGGTGTATAGTGAAGAGCATAGGGGTACCATGTACATAAAGCAAGTCCCTTGGGAAAGAGTTATATCTGAAAATGTTAACCTTGGTTGGTAGGGTTATTATTTGAAGTAAGTGGTATGAATAAATCTTTCACGTTTGCATTTGTAGATTATTTCATCTCCAAAAATCTGATACTTAGGAACACACCTACTTACTGCATACAGATGTTCTGATCTGGGGACCCTCTTCAGGTGATTATTTGGCCTCTTTGAACATAAAAGCTTTGATTTTCCCCACAGACCACTTGAAGCTGAAGCAGATGCCTGCCTGACCAGGAGGGCATGCTGATGAGCACCAGACTGTCTAAATACTAGTGAAAGAAGGAAAGAACTGTGATATGAAAGAGTGGGGAAAACATACTTCAACAAACTTACTATAGCCTCTGCATACATGGTCAAAATACGCTGAGAATTAATTCAAACACCCATAACACAATGGGGGCACTCCTCTCAGTGAGCTGTGTCCTGTATTTCCTCCCAAGAGATGTGTGATGCAGACAGGCAGAACCAACGTTTCAGGTTGGGCTTTCCTTTAATTTTTGGGCTCAGATTAATGAATATCAGTTCCTGATAGGAAGTGGTTTCCAATGCCACCTTCTCATTCCACACTGAAATCTGCTGTTGAAATAATCCCTGTCCAGGAATGAAAAATAAAAAAGAAAATAGAGATATGGAACTACTAAAGATGGTTGGTTTCAGCAGTTGCAGAAGAGAGTTAGGATCCAGATGGGTACTGCAACTTAATGGAAAAGAGGCTAAAAGAAGTATGTATTCCATGGAGACCCTCAAATAACTTCTAGCCCCTTTCATAAGAAGGAAGACAAAAGCATACTCCTCAGCTCTGCTTCCATTTTGTTCATTCTCTATTTAATCTTTTAGACAGGAAAAGATAGGGAAGCTCTTTCCAACAACCTCTCTGCACTGGGCAAAAAATAAATGTATTTTTAATACTTGAGCTGCTCTGGCTGTGGCTTGTCTTTAGAGAGCCTCGTGCAGAGTTGCTCCCCTCTGTGATAATCTAGTACAGTTGAGGCAGGGTGGTGCTGAGTCTTGGGGGGATGCTTTTCCTGTGGGATGGCAAGGAGTCACTTGCACACAGCACAGCCAGGAGCCTGGTCAGCACTCACAGGCTCAGTTCAGTGGTAGTTCAGTGCTCAGTGTGAGAGGGTTCCAGCTCCTCACCAGGGCAGTGTAGGCATGGCTGCAGTGCAAATAATTGTGGTTACTGGCCTGTCACATTTCAGGAGTAAATAGACATAGAGGCTAAAATGCCATATCAGGTGAAGTTAGAAATTGAGGCAGCAAGAAAGAGCTTTACAGCCAGTACTGAATAGGGGAGCAAATAAAGGCTGTCAGGCTCATCTACTTTCAGGGGGTCTTCCTTTGTGCAAAATATTTTTACAGAAGTTAACTCTCTCTATAAAAGCCTACTTGGGTTGAAACCTCCTGGCCTCTCTTCTTAAAAGTTTTACTTTTGGGAAGATTGAATAGAGGAAAACTCCCTTTCTTTTCAGACTATGTGCTGGTAGCATCTTCTGAATACTCAGCTGCTTAATTTTTTCTTTGTAGTTGCACCCTTTCTCCTTTTGCAGAAGAGGGTTAAATATTTTAAGTTTGTTATATCAATTTTTTCTTAAAAAAAAAAGAACACATGGTTGGAACGATGCATTCAGGTTGGCCTGGGTGGTGGTTGTTATTCTCCCAACGTGCTTACAGTATTTCTGATGATAGCTTCATTTTATGCAGATATTATTGAGACACAGGAAACCCCAAATCTTCTGAGTTTTTTCAAACCCATATTGTCTTTTTTGCCTGTATTTCCCCTAAAAGTAGTCAACTCTGATGTCTCATGAAATTGCAAAAGTAATTTTTTTCAGAAGACATATTTTCTATCGTCTGTGTTCCTAAAAACAGTAATTCCATTTCTGAACTCTTCAGCTGCTTTTGCTTCTTTTGAAAAACTTGGCCAAATCAGATTTAAGAAAAAGAGAAAGAGGATAGAAGGTCAAGAGAGATGGAAAATATTTAGTGGCATGTTTTAAGAGTGTTGTACAAAGATACTGTCGTATCAGTCTGAGCTCCTGTGTAGTTCCTAACTGTGTGTATTTCATGAGTTTTATGGTAAGGAAATGACATCTTTTAGCAGGAGTTGTTTCTTTGGAGCCTTTCCCAACTTTTCTTTGTGTCCCAAAGAAGGTGAATAGAAGCTTTTGGAAATTTGCAGCATTCCCCTATGCTAACTGTGGGACAGATAGGTAAATCCTGGTAGACCAAGACAAATTACATGCACTTGCCTGTCTGTAAGAGACAGTAATATACTGGAAAAATATTTCTTTGCCAGCACCTTTCCCACACTGATTCATCTCGTTCCAGCAGCTTAATCATGGCCATTTAAATGTGCTATTGCAGATATTAATTCAGTTTGACACATCCATTTTCCATACACTTGGGAAGGAAATCTCTTTCTCCTGGCTCCCTCCTTCAAGATACAAAGCAAAACAAAATACAAAGGCATGTTATGTGATTGGTACCAGCACCGGTTGCTCTATTTGTTTGTAAGTTCTTGTTCTTTTTGAACTAAGCTGCAGTGGCAAGAGAGGCCTTTAGACAATCTGGAGGGGGTATAAACAATGTGCTTTGTTTATACTGAGATAAAATAATTGAGCTTTTCTGTTGCTGCCTGAAAGCCATGTCTCCAGTTTCTGGGACCTGTTTACTGTGTACTGTACAGAGCCTGCAGCCTTTCTGCAACAGATCGGGACTCCCCTGGCCTGTCTGCCATTTCCTTTTTTATGGCTGGGTTTTTGAGCAGCACTGGTATGCCCCAAACACCTGCCAGATTTGCATATCATTCTTGCTTGGCTTGAGCTTCCACTGCAAAGTTGGCACATGAACTGTGGAGAAGCAGGGCTAGTGTTTTGATTGTACGCCAGAGCCTGATACTGAAATAGGCAGTGGGAAGGAATCCAGTAATTGTTGGCCTCTGATCAATGAAAACTGTCGTTAGGCCAGTAAATCGTCGGTATGTGGGCTTAGTTCTATATATCATCTTTGGGCTGGTGTCACCCTGACTCCAGGACGAGAACATTATCAACATGTCATCAAGTCTGCCGGGAGCTTTTTATTACTTTTTCTCCCTTTGATTTATATCCATTCTCAAATTTCACACAGGTCAGGTTCAACAACACACTGGAGGGATGTTGAGGGGATTGTTTCTTTGGCGCAGAAATAGATTTGCCAGCCCCATCAAGCAGGAAGCCCCTCTTCCCTGTGTAGTCCAAACTGGTCTTCCTCTGGACTGGAAGAGCCTCCCGCCCTCATTGCTAGTTGCTGTGGCAGGAAGCAGAGCTTGCTGTTATCTCTGCTCAGACTGTTTGCTGGCATTGTGATGAGACAACACTTGATTAGCTTTGGCCTTGTCCATACACAACAACTTTAGTTTAAATAAACTGCTACTTTAATTTGGATTGAATGGTGAAGACTCTATTGTGGGCATTAAGGATTCTGGCTATCTTTTTTATTTGGTTGATTCAGAATCAATTAAGCCAAATAAAAATAAACCACATGAAATAAATGTCCACATGGCTTTTTGCACTTGAACTCTCTTTAAAACTAAGCCTCCCATTTAAATCCAGCAGAGCTTCCTTTTGCAGACAAGCCCGTCCACCAGCAGTGCTGTGGGAGTAAGGCCAAGCAGCCTCTCCGGAGTGTGCAGATGTACCTGCTCAGGAACAACTTTACCCTCTTCCCATTGGGAAAATTAAATCTGTACTGGCTATAAGAGCTGCAGCTTCTGTGGCTTTGCTAATGTTTTTCTAAACAGCTAAATGGATGGTCATTGCCATGTGTGGATGTGGGATAATGTAATTTCTTCTTTAGGGTAACTTTCTGTGAAATAAAGACTTTTTCTGCAGTAACACCTGCAAGAGGGCACTGCTAAAGCAATAGCAGAATAATCATAATTCTGAGAAAGACCTAAACCTCCTTTAAAGGAAATCATGAGTGTTTGCATGTAAAATACTGGCCTTATCTTGGAGTTGGAGATGGGGAAATACATGATATTTCTTCAGTACATTCTTCCCTTATTCCTAACTACATCCTGTATTTTCAAGGCCAAGTGAGCCTATTTCTCAGTTGCTGCTCTTGAGAATGATTAGTTTAAAAGTATGTGGTATATACAGTTAGAGCCTATTGTAGCATTAAGGTTTGAATTCAATTCCTTTTGCATGCAAGAAATGACTGAAATCTGGAAAAAATCATGACTGAAAAGAACTTTGCCAGAAAATACGGATGTTGCCTGTTGGATTACAAAAGCAAGACAGCACATTCAGAGTTAAGGCTGAATGCCCAAGTGGCTGTGGTACACCAAGGGATTATGTGCTGCTGCCTTCTACATATATAGGCACAGCGAGTCCGGATACAGTTAAGAGTCCAGGCTCTGATTTTTTCCCAGATTTAGCTGAACTTGAAATGTTCTGTTTAAAATAACTCTTTGTGGCTTCCACCCTTGAATGGAGGATAGCTTTATTTAAAAGCAAAATTAGATAAAAAGTTGCTGGTTAAGGTGAATGGCTGGCTTTGAACAGGCTGAGTGGCTTTTCTGGAGATCTTTTATTCTAATCAGTAAATCCTCATTAAAGGACACTGTTTAAATCTGATCATGGCCCCATTTCAGCAAAGCACTTAGCGTTTCCTGAAGTAGCAGGAAGTCAGTGAGATTACTTACTTGCTTAAACTTAAGCAAGTGCAGTACCAAATTGGGATGTGCATGAGCACAAGATTAGTTGCTACACAAGTATAGACCTTATTACCCAAAGTTAAATATTTTGAATTCTTTTTTAATCTTCTTAATGGGAAAGTGAGTAGGCTGCCTTGAAACTCCTTTCTTGCCAAATTCCATTTCTTAAATCAAAGCTCACATTTGAATTACATGACCACAAAAAGCATTATAAACTAATAAACCTCTGAACTTGTTTACAGTTGTGTAAATTGAAAAAACAGACAAACCAGCTTAAGATTTCTTTGTTCTTATTTTTCCTTTTCCTTTTTTTTTAGCATTTGCTTTCAGGCTCAGGCCTTTGAACTGTTTTTTCCTTGGCTGTGTTTCACTCTTCCCTAGGTCAAGCAGGCAAGGAGGGCTGTGACAGCTGCCTGTGCTGAACTGCAGAGCCAGCCTTGCTACCCTGCACACAGACTGTTCAAAGGAGCTGCAGTTTCCTGGCAGTACAGTTTCATATGTCCAGAGCGACAGACCTGCCTGCCCCAGTCTGTTATCAGAAGGCTTAAATGCAGCCCTGACCACAGAGGGCTGCACGACTGACTCTGAGTGTCCTGGTGTGGTGATGTGCTCTATGTACAGATAGGAAACTTGTTCTCCTCAGATTCCCCTCCTGCTTCTGTGAGATGAGCAGAATGCACACTGCAAGTGGAGAGCTAAGGCTCTGTGTGCAAGGGCATAACAAAAATAAACACAGTGATAAAAAAAAGAAAAAAAAGCAGAGGTCTCCAAGCAAGCTTTTATGTGTTATCTCCAGCAAACTTGTAAAAGAATTCACAGTGTGAATTTGTGTATGTGTGTGATCATTGGCCTGAGCATGTGGGCTTTAAAGTCTGGTACAAATTGTATTTGTTAGTATTGTCCCTTGTCCTAAATTCTATCCAGAAAGTGAGATTTTGAAGCTATGGTAGTTTCCTGTTCCATTTATTTATTTATTTTTAAACTTTTAAATTTGTTACTCTTAAATGGAAAAGACACTAAAGCAAAGGGGAAGGAGCTCTGCCTATCAAAACAGGCCTATGGAAATATCCCTAGGTAAAATAAATGGAGCTTTATTGGGTACATTTAGGATTCAGTCAGGATGCAAAGGAGTACCCAACCCATAACAAGCTCGGCAGCTGCAAAGTTTTCTTTGCAGGCGTTGTGTAAGAGATTCACAAAATTAAGCTCTTAACAGGGATTCTGGTGCCACATTACAACTGGTAAATACTGGGTATGCAGAGTTATTTGCCATAAAAGCAGATGAACTTGAGCTAAAATGGTCTGTTATTAGTACTGTGTGAGAAAATGGAGAATACCTCGGACTTCAGTGTGAAATCCAAATACTGCCAGCCTATGTGAAACACCTCAGCCCATCCTAGGGCAGAGAATTTCTAAACTGGTGTGCCAGAACTGTCCAACCCAATGTGTTTTGTGATCTAAGACAGGTTGTGTTCAGGTTTCCCTAAGTCAAAAGCTTGTCACATGTTAACAGACATTCTCCCCCAGGGCTTCCCAGCACTGTTTGAGTCTACAGTATGCATCAATTCAAATGGACCATAAAATTGTGTAAAGTTCTGTTCCTGTGCACTGCAAACCCTTCTGTATCTTGTTTGCAGAGCCTGCAACAGGCAAATTTTTAAGGATACTGTCCTCTAGCTCAAGCTGGTGGTGCTTCTGCTTTGGCCCTGGAGAGCCTGGAAAGACTGCGGGTTTACAACAAACATCTGAGCAGTTAATTTTTCCAGCAACTTGATGTAACTTTCAGGGCTTTTACTTCCATGATATGTGTTCTTCTAGTCTATCTCTATTGCTTTCCCCACTTCTCAGGTCTTTATTGTTTTCTAGCATCCCTGTTACGGATTAACTACTTTTGAGCTATGTCCATGGAGACAGTTGCTGCTTTCTGCCCCATACAACACATTGGAGGGTGAGGTCTATACTAGAAACACCGATATAAGAGCAGCTCATACAGGATCTTTGGGGACTGCTTTGAAATGGTTGCTCAGGTAGTACTGACAGTGCAGGGCAGCAGGGCGAGGACCTGCACTGTCAGCTGCCCACGCTGCTTCAGCAGGGTGACACCGTTGGCAGAAATTTGTTCAGCAAAATTTGACAGAGAATTCATCTGCCTCTTTTTCCATAATGTAGGGCTGTAGAAGAGCTTTACTAAAAGACATGATCCATGTAATTATTTTCATGATATCCTTTTTTTTCTTTTGAATTCTTGCTAATTTGTTTTGGTTTTGTATTTGTTTAAAGCATGTATGTACTAGGTGCTGATACCTAACCTATATTTTACATATACCTGATCTGAGGAAATATCATTTACATGCCACAGAAACTTTTCTCACTAGGGCAGTGTTCTCAGTGCTTTCTGGCGTCAGCCAGCAGCCCATCTCATTTCTGTCAGATGAGCAGTAGAATTTGTTCGTAATTTCTTGGAAATATTAGTCTCCACTGGATATCTGTCTCTGCATTGCACCACATTTTGTCACACTCCCAGCAGTTCATTCTCACTTGGATAAGGCTGTGCCTGTTGGAACCATATGTAAGAAAAATGGAATTCAGAAACCCCTGTGAGCTAATGACCAAGCCCTGCAGATGCTCGTGTGTGTGCTCATTTAGAAGGGAAGCCCCTGCAACTCCACATCTAGGAATATCCTTTAGAGTTAGACCCAGGTCACTGAAATTCACAGTAATGGCCGTGGCTTTTCATCAGGTGAGAAATGTTCGTAGGGTGTGGCCCTGAATAAATTGGGAATAAAACATCTGGGCATGTTTTTTGTGTACATACATCCCGTCTTCCTTCCTGCTGTAGTCCTTGCTGGTTTCCCTTTTTGCTTTAGTCTTTCTGATTACTCCCTTTCCACTGCATGTGCTATTATATACCTTAGCCTTGTTTCTATCATCACTTTTAAATCTTGCCTATATTACCATTTAGGCTTCTTGTACCCCTTTGAAGTTTGTTTTTAATGAGGATGATTAACATTAGTATTAGTGTGATACAATATTTCATGTGCTGTTCTTCTGATATCTTATATCTTTCTTTCATTTATTTTAGGCATTCATTTTAGATGATTGATCCTGCAAACTTAAATTTATTCGTTTAAGGAGTCAAGTTGGTTTCAAAAGAACTATTCATTTGAGGAAGCTTAGTGCCTGTTCAAAGGTTTCCATTACTGGGTGTCTTTAATTTCTTCTCTGCATCTGTTTTCCAGTCTTCATGTGTCTTTAAGCCTTGTCTCTTAACTTCTCCCATCCTCAATGTTTTTGTGTTCTTAAAAACAGCAATAATAAAAAAAACCCATTTAACTTCTCCTAGATTTCTTACTTTATCTTCTTCTGTTGTCATTATCCTGGTTCTGTGTGAAAGTTCCTTGCTCCTTCAAAAGCAGTCAGTTTCCAGTAATAACTGTAAGGTGATAGTTGAAGCATATAAAGGCAGATTGACAGCCGTTTGTTTGGGATGAAAGGCAGTTGTAGTCTAAAGTGGGATCTGCAAGGCATGGCATATGGTCTAGGGCATTAATCTGCAGCTGGCCTATGCTAAGCATTGGAAATAAGGTCCCCTGCCACGAAAATCAATGACAAAACTTCCATTTACTTAAATGGGAGATGTTGCAAATCCACAATGTGTATTTTGTATAATTGCACACATCAGAGTAGAGTGACATACATTCAAACTTCTGTTCTAACCATTCGAGGGATTTTGTATTTTCCAGTGCAATGCCCAGATGAGTTAGTGTGGTTTGTTGGTGTCTCATCTGGGAGAACGTGGAGGTGAGCTGTGAGGTTCCAAGCTGTGCTCCTCCTTTTCCAAAGTCCCCAAATGCCCTCTTGCTGCACTCAGTCATTTCTCTTCCTCATAACTTTTTCTTTTAGAAGCGAAAGAGCAAGGCTGGCTTTTATACAAAGCAGGTAAATAGAGCAAACTCTGTAGAACTCTTAAGGCTGGTCGTGGTGAAGAACACTAGCTTTGATAGACAGTTCAGATATTCTCCTCTGGTTTTTAGGACCTGAAAGTGGAATAGAAAGAAATTAAGCAGTTGGTTAGGGATAATTGTTGAGAAGATGTGTTGCAGCTATACCTGCCTTGCATCAGCTATGTCTCTGAGCTCCACAATAATTCTTGCACTTCGTGCAGCCACGTGCTCTCAAACCAAATTGTGCGATAGAAAACTCGGTAGAAATTGATACTGAGGTAAAAAGTCTTTGAGACAATCAGAGCATCCTCAGACTGTATGGGGAGAATTAACCAATCCTTGTTCTTGTTTTCCCATAGAACACCAGAAGGTTGTGCATTCACAATATTGAATCTTAAATTCTGTATCACTATGAATCAAATCTGCATTTAGTTGAAAATGGCAGTGTATTCTAACTAGAGAGCAATAACCTTTCAATAACCCTTGCTGGGATTGATGAGTGAATTTTTATCCTAAGGCAATACTTTGTTTAGCTGTTATACATGGTTACAGCTCTGGGCTGGGGCACTGTTAGCAGTAGTGCCTGGGATATCTGGAGTAAATCTTTATAGTGTCAGGAGGAAAGACTGATCAAAGTTTCAGGTCATTTGTAGCCTTTTGCGTCCTTCTTGTGTATCAGGAATTTCTTGCTCACTGCCCTCTTTCTTTTCTGCTTGCAATATTTTTATTTATGGTCGAAGAGGAACTGTAGCCTCCCGAGAGGTAAAGAAAAAATGAGGGAACTCTTCAGTGACTAACATGAGCAGACAACTGATTCAGTAATGAGGTTCATTAAATATGGTGTAAATAGTGGTGCAAATGCCTTCGTCAGGCACGTGGCCCTTCAGAAGACTTTGGAGCCAGGATATTTCCTTTCATCATCAGGGCTTTGTTGAGGTGCACTGTTGATTAGGAACACAAATGTCAGGCTGTCAGTGTGCTGAGTTGGGAAAGCGTGTCTGAACAGACTCCCAGCAGGAAAATCACTGAGCTACACTTAACAGGTGAAATAAGGGAGGAACTGAGAGGGAAAACCACTGTTAATGTAAGGCAGCTGACTGGGGAAGAGTTGTTGCAAAAATCCTCATTATTATTATTTGTTTTATGATAGATGTCATCTTCTCTCACTGTATAGTGTCTCTGAGGAAAGACAGTGCACAGCAAACTGAAGGTTCCTTTTTGCACCGTCACTGAGGCTCTTCACCAGTCACTGCTGCAGACACTTGGGATGCTCTAACAAAGATCTTTTGCAAGGTGCTTTTCCCCATAACACATTTAAAAGGTAGAATGACTGTCCTTGCAGACACTAGGGATACTGCTTCATTGCCTGGCTACTTACTAAATTTACACATGAGGATAAGTCCAGAGCAGTACAAGGGTGTAGGACTTAAAAGTATTTGAAGGTCAAGTCAGTAATTTAAGACCAAACCCCTGTTGTATGTGTTTTTGATTTCCACTGCATGTCAAAAAAGAATGACCCACTAGATGCAAATATTTCTTAAAATATAAAACAGGTGACACAACTTTTCTAACAAGGAGTTGTCACAACACAAACCTCAGCACACAAGCGAGATGGTGTGCCTGGTGTCAGTGCAACCACTCCTCATCCTCTTCTGGTGTACTTAAATATTGCGAGGCTTATCTGCCCACTGCTGGCAGGGCAGAGACTCCCAGTCCAATGCTCACCTGTGCTATCACTTTCGTGGGTTACTATGTCATTTGGAAGGATTGGCTAATACCTAAAAGCATTTCTGTTGCCTGCAATGCAGTTAGAACCAAAACTTCTCCTTGAAGTTGAGTTAGAAATATGAGCTATTGCAGACCAGACCAGAGGCAAGTGTTGCTCATACTCAGATTCTGAGACCTTTAATACAGATGTCTTAATCTCTGCTTGTTGCTTCTGACTTGGTTGTGTTTGCCCCTCTGTGGGCCCTGTCAGTTATTATATTTCTAAAGAACAAAACCTCAGGTGCAGACAGCAATTAGCACCATTAGGTCCTGTGCGTGGCAAGAGAATGGCAATGATCCACTTGGAGTGGAGGTGACTTTGTGGTCTTCATAAGTTCCTGAGAATGTGAGACCTGAAAAATCCTTCTTGTTAAATCACCCTCCGTGGTCTGTAACGAGCATGGCAGCTGAGGTACTTTCCAATGGCTTCCTACATCTTCCCAGTGGGTGTTCCTGATTACACAGAGCCAGCAGCCCGTATAGCAGAGCTGCTGTGGCTGTGTGTGTGCTGTGCCTGTGGTACTGACAGCTGGGGCACTGCTGGTAGGGTGGGCTGCTCCAGGGATGAGGGATTATACAGCAGTTTGGAGTTGGAGCAGTATAATGGCGTTGGCTTTGTGCATGGTTAATGGAACAACTTCTTCATATGGCTCCTAGCCCTTATAATTTTAGTGATTTTTAAATAAAAGCTTTCCTTTTAAGAAAGGATGTTGCTGGTTCTTTCTAGTGCACCTATTTGCAGGAATGGTTTCCATTCTCATCTGCTTCCCTCTGCCCTTTTTCTGTTGCATGGTTTGTTTCTTTGGGGTTTTTTTTAATTTGTTTGTGCTGAGACCTTTTTTCCTTTGCAATTTGATTGATCCTCCTCCTTTCAATTCCACATTGGCTGGCTGCATATGGAACCCCGCCTGGCTTTAGCTGAGACAAAATCGACTGCACACAATTTCCCTCTGACAGCTTGTACAAGAGCAAACATTTCCGAAGAGCTGAAAGTCTAGAAATTCAATCAGCGGAAAACCTACTGTGTGGAACAGCTTTGCTAGTGCTACAGCTCCCTGCTGGGTAGAAAAGCAATCCAGTTACAATAAATCCTTAAGAGTGGAGTCATTTGGGTAAAAGGAAAAACAAAAGCTGGTTTATACAAACTGATTGGAGTCAGACGTTTTGACTTCCCATTGAAAAAGGAGTCAAAGCCCAGGCTTGTTTGGTAATTTAAAGGGGAGATTGGCTCCTTTTATCTTTCTCTAGGCCAGGGTTCTTAATATTTTGCTTGTGAAAGAAATATAAAGAGTTTTCAATTTAAGTTAAAATATTTGCTTTGATATCGATATTGATGCTATAACTGACTAGAAAATGAGTTGGTCTTGAAAGTCCAGTGAAGGCAGAATTTTATTTCCAGCCACTCTGATTTTGTTCTGCTGCAGTTACAGAAATGTGAAACTAGGGCAAAACTGGGATCAAAATGAAGATTTACATGTCCTGCCAGGACAGCTTGGGCAACAGTTTGTGCTCTGCTGCTGGTGTGTCATGAGCTCATGAAGCTGTTGATGCAATCTGGGCTGCCTGACAGACTTTCTGACTGAAATTAAGAGTTGTGCCTAGTGAGGAAGATCTGTTTGTGTTAATTTTCTTTCATTCTTTAAATACAATCTATTAAAAATTAGCACCATTAAACAGTATTTGATACTAAAATAATGTCAACTGAGATGCCAGTAATGACTGTGAAGAAATATGTCCCCTAATTCATATTTAAAAATTTAAATGAAGGTAGCTTGGAGTAGTAAAGTCTCCTTGTCATTTTCCTTCATTTTCATGATTATTTGCACCACTCCTCTTTTTGTGCCTTTCTTACTGGAGCATATTAAAAGGACCAACAGGCTTGAATTGAAACAATTTTTCTAAAGTCAAAGTGAACTCTCTGGAAATGCTGAGACTTCCTTCTTCCTTTAATGCCTTTCTGGTGTTTACATAAGACTAGGTAAAACTTTCTGGACAAATGTGAATTTTAAAATGTTGCTGTCCCTTTAATAGCTGCATGGGGCCAGTCAAGCCTGCTGCTCTCCATATAATCTGCATTGGGCTGTCATCCTTCCTCCCTCCCCTCCCAAATGTGTCTGGTCCTCATGGAAAACATTAAAAATTGTATAAACATTGTAAAGGATTTCCACGGGCCTTTATGTTTAAATAAGATGTTATAAATCATAGCAAATGAGTACAAAACCTTGTCACAAAGATGGAGTTAAATTGGTTTGAAAAAGAAAGTAAGGTAACCTGATGAGACTGTTAAAACCCCAGTTTCTGTCACAATCGCATGTTGAGGACTTTGTGGACCTGTGATGAAACTGAAGTTTCTCTTTCAGCTTTCTCCCACCCTCTATGGGAAGAGAAAGTGTCTGTTGTGATCCCAAGTGACTTCACTTTTGTCCAAGTGTCTTGTGCTAGTCACAGAGCAGTGTTTCCTATGCCACCTGTGTAAATGGGGGCTGTACCTTTCCAGGGGGAGCACACTGAGGACTTGGCTAGCCCTGGTGATGTGCTCAGAACATGGAAATGGTGTTCTTATGGCTTTTGACAACATCCCATATCTTTGGTTTGGTTGGCTTCTCACAGTGCTGGTTTTGGCCTCTCCCATTTTGTGTGGAGTCTGACGCCCTCACTGTGTCTGAAATCATAGGTTACATTCTGCGTGGACACACACCCCTGGCACTAGGGGTTGATCTAGAAGTACCTGTGCACTCGTGAACCCTGGGCTGAATGATAAGGTTTTGCTGCCCAAGACCTGTGCACACACCTTTCTCTGGGCTTGGTCAGTGCAAGAAGCTTGGTGGGATCTGCTCTACTGCAAGCACCTGCAGGTGGTAAAAAACAAATCCCCATGAACCTTTTTGGGCACATCCCCCTGGGCTGGTAAGGGTTTGTGTGTCTGCATAGCACCATGAGGAACAGGCAGTGCTCCCCAGCAGGGTGTGCTGCAGCAGGGTAATGCCTAAGCAATACAGTACTGCTAAGTAATACAGTAATTCTTGTTAATGGAAATACGAGAACAAGGGGAAAAAAGCCTTTGAAAGAGGTCCTATAAATATTACCTCCCTTGGTGCTTCAGCAGCCCAGGCTTGGCTGGGTCACTGCAAGTTCAGTTCCTTTGTTTCAGGACAAGAACTGTCCATATTTATGAGGCTCCATTATGTTTTTCTATCAGTGTTTCTTGAGAGGAAACTTATTATTTGGCAAAATTAATCTTTGTTCCTTAGCCTTTCTGTTGTTGCAGTGTAACAACTGAAACATACACACTCCAACACACACAATCAGAAAACCTTTTTCCCTGAAAAGGTGAAAAACAGCCTCAAAAGTCCCTCCATGGTCTTTAGATGTCTCCAGGCATCATTCTGCCCAGCTCAGGAGACAAACCATAGCATTGGCCAAAGTTTAGGGTTTGCATGTCCAGAGTGTCAGAGTTGCATCAAAAGGAGGATCTGCTCTATTCTGGCTGAAGTAGGGTATTTTTCCTCCTACACACTTCCTGTGTGTATCACCAGAAGTTCTGTTTAAGGAAGATATGCACATTTTCTAAATGATTTCTGTCTACACCTTTACTGTTCAGGGCAACACAGTTGAAAATGTATTGATGGTATCTTTGGCAGTTTAAAAAAAAAATTGTGAAAATTAAATAATTTCCTTTCTGTTTAATTTGTCTGCTTGAGATTGGAAAGGAATTACAAGTTTCTGAGAGCACTCGATATTGCTGGTGTCCTGCTACTGAAGGAGATACACTGTACAGGTTTTGTGCTCTGGACTGTGTATAAACTGGGGGTGGAGGGGGGGAGGGGATTTGACAAATTCCAGCAAAGATAACTTAACCTATTGAATGCAAATTTTCACTGTATAGAAACAGCTGAGAGAGTCCAGCAAGATTGCTGATAAGCTGGATGTATTGATTCCTCTGTAGTTAAAGTTTTGCATATAGAAAGCAGAACCATGGTATGAAGTCAGGAGTATTGCTATAGGTGCAGATTTCTAAGGCAAAGCATCACCAGCTTTAGGAGGAACCCCAGACTGTAGTTCAATTTCTCTTTAATGTAAAACCTCAGTCATTTTGCTGCTGCTGTTGTGTTTCATTTTATATGGGGGAAACTCCAGCTCTTGCTGCCAATAGTCACTAGAAGTAATAGCTACTAAGTTTCTGGTCTGGGTTTTTTTTTTTCTTTTCCTTCTAATTATTATTTGCTATTTTTTTCATCCTAATTATTATTTTGCTGTCACAAAAGAGACATGATAGGGCTCAGCTGAAACTAAAACCAGGCCTAGCCAGGAGGATGAAAACATAAAATTTATGTTATATTGTATATTTCATGATTCATGATCCATGATTGTTTTGGTTTTTTTCTCACTGTGTTCTGGTATATGTGGGACAGAAGGAGCATGTAATTAGCCCACACTGGAATATGCTGTTTGACAGTGGTGAAAAACATGGGCAGTGCACACAGTGTTGTCCAAAGGCAGGTCCTGACCAGCTGCCCTGGTAGCTCAGAACCCGTGGTTCGATGGCGATGGAGCCACTGCCACCACGCTGAGCGTGCTCCTGGTGGGGCTGCCCAGCCTCCCCACCTGCTCAACAGTGCTCTCAGTCCAGAGAGGCTGGGGAGTTTTGAACAAACTTAGAACCCACAGCCTAAAGGTGCATTATTTTGAGAGTTCAGCAAGGCCTTGAATTTATGGAATAGAATTTCAAATCTTCTGATTCCCTAAGGGCTCAGTAGTGTTTTGTACTTCGGTGTCATCCCCTGTCTTCTCCACCTTGGCCCCACTCAGCCACAGACTAGATCTGAGTTACCTGAGCTGCTCTGCTCCCTGCTCTCCTGCTGAAGCTTCCTAATGCTTTGAAATGTGGTGGATGACCTCAGTAATACGGTATTTTACTTACAAAGCCACAAGTCTTGAGTATGCCTTCCTTGTTATTCCCTAGAGGAAATGACCTATCCCCAAACAGTGAGGCAGGAGAGATAATAAGGAATACAAGGAACCACATTTTATCCTCAACAAATCTGATAAAGGACTGTAGTTCTGGTTTCCTAAGCTGTTTACCAGTGTGTTTGAGGGATAATTATTTTTCAAAGAAGGTGTGAACAGGAGTAGCAGCAGCTGAACTGGGGAGACTATTGAGCTGCTACAAGGAAAACTTTCATGCAGATGTCAGTGGATGCAAAGTATGGTGCTTGCAAATGAGCAGCAGTGAAAAAGTAATAATTTTACATGTTGTGCGATTGTACTATGATTTGTATTTGAATTACTCAGAAGGAGACCCTGGGTTGTTGCTGCTGCAGTAGGGCTCTCTTTGTTTCTCCACTTCCAACTAAACCCCTGGGGAAAAAAAAAAAACAAGCAGTAGAACACACCTGCTTGTCTAAAACCTTTAAAACTCTTTGCCTTCTAGTTAAGAGATGTCAATGTATGTCTCCCCTTGATATTTTCTTTCTCATGGTTAGTTGCTTTGTGTGAAATCTGCAGTACAGTGGCAGGAACTTTATACAGACTTTTATACAGTAACTGCAGTGGTGGATTTTTAGGAGTTTGTATATGAGGGGGGAAGGGATTTAACATTGGTGTTATATTTTTGTTTGTTGTGATTTGATATCCATCCCAATGGAGGGCAGAGAACCACTGAGAGAGGTGCTGCCAGGTGTGGCTTCCTACTGCTTTTTAATTCTGTGATCACAGAACATGCGATTCTGCAGTCCTTGCACAGACAAGTCTCCCACTGATTTCAATGGGAAATTTGCCTGCATCGGGGATAAAAGAGTGGGCCCCAAGTTGTGTACAATGATGCAATCTGATCCCCCTGCTGTGGAAATTGATGTAATCACATTCTCGCCCTCCCCCCTTTTCTCAACCCTTCTCCCTACCAACCCGTGGTGACTCCTGGGGGCCTTCTCACCAAACAGAGGGGAGGATGCAGCTGTGTGCTGAAGCAGTAGAGGAGAGGAGGAGACCTGCTAGCAAAATTTATGGAGGGTTGTAGTCTAGATGTAGTCCTAGAAAACAGCTAAGAACATGGACCTGCCTGCCCTGAAAATTGCAATCACCTGTTTTTTGCTAAATGAGGGATGTTTCTTGTTTTCACTTGCGACATTCATGACACATCCTCCTCATGTGTTTAAGGCTGATTTACAGTGCTCCATGAACTGAGCAATCTCGTTGCCTTCTGCATTCATTCCGTGCAGAGGGACAGGGTTAGCTTTTTCTAGGGCTCTCTGTGTTGTTATTGTTGACAGTCTCTGCTTTTCAGTGGTGCTATTGTGCCCTGGCACAGTGCAGGTTGCTTGGGAATAGTGAACCTCGAGAATGCTGCACTTCGCTGCTGGGCGAGCCGAGCGACCTCTCAGATGCTTCTCCCTGCTTTGCCATTTGTATGGGGTTTGGTTTTATTTTTTCCCTTTGGGAATTCTAGGCTCAGCTGAATTTGTTCTGTGTTTTGCGGAAGAAAGAGCTTGTTAAAGAATTCCCTGATGACTTTGAAGTGAACTATTTATTTTCTCTCAAGGCTTGCTCAGTGTAGCCGTTTGCCCCCTCTCCTCTGTTTTTTCACCCCAGTGTTTCCTGAGCTACAAGCATTCTTGGAATATATTACTTGTAATGAGTTATGTGGGCATCAAAAGTTTTCTTTGAAACTATATGGCATCAACATCTGTTAGCTCTTAGAGAACAGAGACACAGACAAAGGGGCTGATGGGGGGAGGGAGGAAAAAGATATTAAATTCTGGAGTATGAAGTCTCCGTCTCAAAGGCTCAGGGGGAGGGGAAGGGGAAATCTGCTAAACTCCATGCTTTGATGTGGGCCGCTGGCCCTGCGATTCCATTTATGGGAATGTGCGTGGCAGACAGGCCTGCTCTTACTGCCTGCTCTTACTGCCTGCTCTGCCCTGCCTGGTTTGTCCTGCCTGCCTGCTCTTAGTGCCTGGTTTGTACTGCCTGCTCTTACTGCCTGCTCTGCCCTGCCTGCCTGCCCTGCCTGGTTTGTACTGCCTGCTCTTACTGCCTGCTCTGCCCTGCCTGCCTGCCCTGCCTGGTTTGTCTGCCTGCTCTTACTGCCTGCTCTGCCCTGCCTGCTCTGCCCTGCCTGCCTGCCCTGCCTGCTCTTGCTGCCTAGTTTGTCCTGCCTGCCCTGCCTGCTCTGCCCTGCCTGCCTGCCCTGCCTGCCTGCCCTGCCTGCTCTTGCTGCCTAGTTTGTCCTGCCTGCCCTGCCTGCTCTGCCCTGCCTGCCTGCTTGCTGCCTTGCCCTGCCCCGCCTGCCCAAGCACTCTCTGTCACCCGCCCACCCAGCCTGCAACCCAAATTCTGCCTCTGCCCTTGTTGCTACAGTAACATTTTCAAGGAAAATGCCATGTACTCAGTTTTCAGCTATTGAGATAGGGAATAAGAATTTCTAATAATATAGGCAACCCTTAAGTTAAAAAAAAAAAAATGTTTAGAAGGGAACTTTTTATTTGCTTGTAATCCTCCTGACGTCCCTGTGAATCAACATGCAATTGTTCATCTAAATCAGGTTTTTAAATGGTGTGTGTCTGTGGTTTTTTATTGCCTGTTAAAAAACGTGTCTGTTTTCATGTGTGCAGCATCAGTCACCATTCGGGCATGGTCACCGATGCTGGACTGCTTACAGGAATGTGTGGAGATAGATTCTGCTTTTTATTTTATCTTTTTCTGCAGAGCCTTACAGTGCTTGTCCTACATGCTTGGCAACAGAGGAGAAGAGTAAAAGAAGCCTCTCTGTCTGTCTTTTCCTGTTGTTGGCTCTGTTTTTAGCCTTAATGTTGATGGCATTGTGCTTTGCTGGGACTTCCTGGCCCATTAAAACCCCGACCAGTTATAAAATGATTAGTTGACATACCTGGGCTCTAGGGACAAAGAGGTGGTTTAAAAAGGAATGTGAACCATCTGTTTTGCCAGCACCTCCTGTTGACAGATTTATGGCTCAACATTAGCATATGTGTCCAGGGTCACACACCTGTGCTTCCTAACAAGGTAATATTATTTAGCAGGGTATGTTTTCATCCTGAGGATTCAGAGCTCTTTGCAAAGGTGGGCATCAAGAATTCTGTTTTACAGTTGAAAAATGAAGGCACAGAGAGATTTAAGGGACTTACCCTACACCACACAGTGAGTCTGTGGTGGAGCAGTTATTGAATCCAGGTTTCCTCCAGCTGCATAAATATACGTCATCCATTAGCAGGAAAAGCCTTAGAGCTATAAACATAATAGAGGAGCATTGATTATCATTCTAGGGGAGTTCTAAGCCCTTGTGCTGTATGCAGACCTGAGCCATATAGGAAGACACTGGTTGTTCTCACAAGGAAGGTTCAGAATGCAGTATGTTAAAGCTGTGGTGATCACTGAATTGGTGATCGCATCTTAAATGACCAAGTTATTCTGTACTCAAGCTCTGTAGCCATTTTCTGCAAGCTTGCTTCCCAGCACATGCCTGGATACAATCACCTCAGTGCACTTAAGCCTGTCTGTTAAAGAGTTTCTTGGTAATGAAATCTATCATGAAAGGAAGTTGAACAGAAAATCAGATTTATTACATAGCTACGCCCATCTGCCTGCTGTGGTGAAGAAGCCCAAAATAAGCAATTCAGAGAAGTTATTGAGCTTCTCCAGGCTGGAAGGAAGATGAAGATTTGTCCTTTTTCATTCATGTCTTTAGACATGGTCATCAGTATAATCTATGTTGAAGATAAGATCTTGGGGAACATGGGACAATTGATTTTCCAATCAGCAAGGAGATTAGAGGATAGTTAGAACAAAATAAGGTAAATAGCTGAATCTGTAGAGTTCATTTATTCTTCTGAAGTAGCTTCAAAGATAGCAAAAAGCAGTCATTTCTTGTTTCAGTTCTATTTAATCTCAAAGACTGATGATCTTTTTTAGTTGAAGATGGCTGGACTCTTCAGTTGGAAAGTAACTGCTGATTCCGTACATCTGTTCTAACAGTTGCTTTCAATTATATGATCTCTTATCTGGCAGAAGTCCTTGAAAAACTGTGTTTTATCCTATCACCTTAAAAATTAGAAGCCTTGATAGTTACAGGATTCCAATAGTAGTGTTAATGGAAGATGTCACTTTGCAAACACCTAGCAAGGGTTTGTAAAAATCCATGAAATTCAGGATTAAAACATCATAAAAATAGTAAAGCTCTGTCTTGAAACTGGAATAATCTAAATAAAACTGTACCCTGCATTGATCTTCTGAGTATCTACAGGTCTTAACATACATTGGATAAAAGTTCCTAGTATTTTAAGCTATTATTTCTGGTCTTTTTTTCCTCTACAGACATATATATATACACAGGGTATAAATTGGTTTATATTTACAACCTTGCTTATCTTCCACAGCACATGTGAAGCCTATGATTCAAGTTAAATGAGCAGGCAGATAGCCTTTGTTGGCTGCAGGTTGCAGTGACTGACAACTGAAGGAGGATGGTCGTTTGCCCCCTGCAGTAGTGATGGCAAAGCTACTTGCAAAGAGCATGTTTCATTGTAGTCACTACCTGATTTCCACAGGCAGGAGAAAAGAATAGGTCAGAAATATGAAGAAAGGATTTGTGTTTCATCCTGTTGGAAAGCCTGGTGCACGTTTGATTTGGGCAGAAGAGGTTCAGCTGCGTGTTGGAAGCAACCTGGAACAAAAAGTACCATGTTTCCTTTCTTATTCAGGTGTTCACCACGAAGGCTTTTGTGCAAGTGTCCATCTGCTTTGCATGTTCATTTCCTCAACAGGCTCATGTTCATATTCCTATGAATGGCCTGCCCTTAAAAGTGTATCATACAACCACTGCTCCTGGTACCCACTTGGGGGCCTGTAACAGAGATAGAAAGGTATTGGGGATGTTTTCTGCCTCATAAGCCTCTAATAGTCCATGATCCTTTGTGACTGGAGTTTGAGTGGGAGTTTTTTTGGCCATTGTGTCTTTATCATCACAATATTTATCAGCATCTGGAATTGCTCTACAGATACCTTCTGTGAGATGAGACTGCAGGGGTGCCAATTCTGTCAAACAGGTGGATACAGATGCATGATTTTCAACAGCGTTGCCATGTTATTATGGCTGGGAATTACTGCTCCCAGAGAACAGAGGCAGCCACACTGAAGGCATTTGTGTTTCATCATTTTATTTTTGGAGCTGGTAGATTAGTGTGATCTTTATGCTAAGGTGCCAAGCAATGAATTTTGGTATCTGTGGTACTAGACCCATTGTGTCCTGCTCTCTCTGTTAGGAAGACCATAACTTTGGGCATAGAGGCCAACAAGGCAGATAAAGTAAAATCCTAAGCCACAGCAGTTAAACCCATCCAAGATCATGTGTCACAGATCTTATAGGAAAAGTCTGTTTTCTTAAGAACTCTACCTGCTGTGATTATATTATGAAGAAATTTTATCTGAGAGAAGCTTCGATGCATGGCGGAGGAAGAAAAACCCTTCTGTAATGACAGAGCACAGGTTCTTATTTCAGAGAAAGAGAACACTGTAGAAGTTAAACTTGTTTCTTCTGCTGAACAATTTACTTTATCAGAATTGCAGTGTGTATTTTAATGTGGGTCTGAAAATTAGAGTCACCTTGACGTCTTCAAGTGTGAGTTGCTTCATGCATTTTCTACAGAATGTTGCATACTAGTGAAGTATCTTTATTATTAAATTATCCAGAATGGCAGACTTTAAAAAAGTGAGACCTCATGATTGCAGAAGAAAAAGGGAAATATGCTGTAGAAGAACAATATTAGGCTTAAAACAAGGCATAAATGTGTATTGCTCGATATTGTTTTTCTGTATGGTATATGCTTTAATTCTTACATATATTTTTGCCTGGTTTCAAGTTTCATTATAGTGAGGCTTATATAGTGTGGCTTATATAGTGAAGCTTATAGTGGCATATATACTTTTATCTGTGTAAGGCCCTGGGTTTATAGATTGCTTATGAACAGAGAAGCAAAGGAAGCTCTTCTCCTAAATAGAATACTGTAATATAGGAGGTATGGTTTATTTGAAAAAGCTTGAGTGGGATCTCCAAGCATTTTTGAAAGAGAGTATTACAATGAAGTCTTCATTTCCAAATGCAGAGAGAGCCAGATGCATGCCCAAAGCACATTCTTCTCTTTTGCCTGTAAGTAGTGATTACACAAAATTGTGTGCCTAAATGTCTACTTTCATTGTGTTTGACTGCATGGGTACCTGACTGCATGGAAGCTGCTGACCTGGCACAACGTCCTCTCCACACATGTCTGACTATGAGCAGTTAATTTATTTATTTCCTTATTTATTTCATTGTCAAGTTTTAAGCCTGGCTAAAAACCTGTATTTAAAGAATGATGACCACCTCAGGATAACTGAGTATCTGCTTCCACTTACATTAGCCTAAAAGAAACTACACCATTTTTTGAGGTGTGAGTAGGCTTTCTAGTGCTGAAGCCTAGGCTTGAGCTGATCATAGTTACTTACACATGGCCGTGTTTCTAGTCCATGGGAAATTTCAGATACCCAAAGGGGAACAAGGTTCCTTCCATTGACTGTTTTTCAAAAGTCTTTTTCCTCTTTCTCTTCAAGTCTAGACAAGACTAAAAATAAAGCAAAACAATAATGACTGCTTTGGGGTTTGGAGGGGTTTCCTGAAGCATCTTCAACAGATGAGGTTTCCACAGTCCGCTAAGGACTTGCTACAGGAAAATCAGACTTACTTTGGAAACTTCTTTCCAGCACATAAGACTGAAACATTCAGAATGGCCTCTTGGTACCTGACGGGCCCTCAGTGATTTGGTTGAAAGGCCGAAGGGGATCCTCATTCTCTTGAGCCTCTATTTCTTGGGATTGTTTTTTCTACATCAAGAATTGAAGTTTGTGCATAGGTGACACAGCATTCTTGTTGGCAGTGACTTTAAAACCATTTAAAATCTACACAAGACATTAGAATTGCCACATATCTTGTCCCTTGCAGTCCTGTTGTGAAATGCATTTCTTCAACTTTGCTCATTCCAAAACTTTATTGCATCAATATGAGAATAAAGAAAGAAAACCCCATGTTTCAGTCAGATGGTTAAAAATAGGGAGGAAAGGTTTTTGGTTGATGATTTGTCTTCTGCATGTGTTGTGCAAAAAACCCCCAGTATGTATGATTCCTTGACAAAAACTTAATTAAACAGGAAATACGTGCATATGTTCTGCCAAAAATGTGGAAAATCCAGTATTTTAAGGCTAAATCAAAGGATTTTAATGAGGTATTTGAAGGAGAAAGGTAAATCAACTTGTTTCTACTTGAGAAGAGCAACACCTTTTAGAAAAATGTTAATTAATGCAATATTGACTTGAGATGTAATACAAGGAGTAGGGGGGCCCAAGCTTTAAAAATGTGCTTGTTATCATGATAACCCACTTAAATCAAAGGTTATTCTTTGAAATATCTAGTACATCTGTGGATGTATCTGTCTGTACTTAACACTGGAGCAAAACTGTATTGAGCACTGTGTTAGGTCAGGCACAGGCTGCTAAAATACACACTCTGGTTGCAATCAGTAGCTTCGGCTCTTGTGTGCCATAAATTTGCTGGATGGCATGGGAGGTGACATGGAAAGGCAGAGCCAGGACAGGGAGAGGGGTAATACTGCAGAGCAAGGTTAGGGCAACTGGTGGATGTAGGGACTAGGAGGCAGGACTAGGAGATGTGACCACAAATACGCCTGTGCAGAGCCTGGAGGGTGAAATCAAGGAGCTTAACCTCAATGTAGAAGCAGAAAGGGAGCCAGCAAAGGTGATGAAGGCAGAATGAAGGGTGAGTGTTTGGATTGCAGCATTTTCAGATGGCTTGTGAGAAGGAAGTCAATAGCTGGAAGCCCCAGAGTGAGTGCCTGGCCTTTGTCTCCAGAGACTTGTATCAGTAAAAAGATTGCACAGGGCCATTAGGGCTGATGTTGAGGTTAAAAATTTAAAATTTCCATCGAGTCCGAATTCATTGATGTCTGATTGTGCAGTGAAGGTGGGAAGCGAGTGACGATTGCTGGACTTGTACCCGACTGAGTAGCAGCCCTGGGCCGTGGGAGCTTTTAAAGATTGTTTTTCCCGTCGTGTATGTATATACTCAGCAACATTTCTGAGGGAGCTGCACTAATTAACTCTTCTCCCACCCCCGCCCTCTCAAATCTGAGCTGAGTACAGCGGCACCTATCAGAGTTGGATGTATGGGACACAAGGTCCTTTCTGGCCAGGCCAGGCAGCTGTTCTGAGTTTTGAAGCACATGTTTGAGCCTGAATCTTAGTCATTCACTGTGATTTGTGTTGGTAGCTAACAGAGGCCAACTTATTTATCTGGGAAACTCCTGGTGAGGTAGAGACACTTACTCTGGATGGGTTCCTGTTCAGCAACCCATAGCAATGGCACGCTGGCATAATCCTTCTGTGTAAATGTTTCTTCTCTTTATTCTTTCAAGTGCTCACTGACCTCATTTATATAGTATTTCACAGGGTACATCTGGTTTTGGTTGTTTCATGACTCAGTGTTCCAGCTTGAAAACTCAGCGTTGTCATTTAAAACCTCGTGTCAGGACAGTGATATACAACTGCCTGTGACCCAAATGTCATTGCTGTTGCTCTTGGGCACTGGTCCTGCCGTGGCATGGGTGCTGAGGGCCCTGTGGCAGAGCCTGGCTGAATGCAGAGCTGCTCCTGGCTCGCTCATCGCCTCGAGCCGCTGTCCTCTTTGTGCTTAAACACACTGGTCCCCAGTGTCAAATACTCCTACCTGGCTGTAGTGTTTGCTTCCCACTAGAATTTCTTGAGCTGCAAGTTCTGTTTTACCCATTGACCCTTTTCTTTCACTCTAACCCACTTTATGAATTTGGGTTGCTGGGGGTAGATGCACTGTTCTATCCGCTTTAAGGCAATTTGTCTGGGTTACTGGGAGAATATTATGCAGGATGAGCTGCAGTCAGAGTTGTCTTCTCTGATGCTTGCTCAGCTTCTGTACTTTTCTGTTGTGTGAATTCACATACACTGCCCAGAAACCTTTTCTCGGACACATGCATTTTGGTGTTTATTCAGGTTGCAACATCTATCTTGGTGGTGCTAAAAATATTCAAGTGACTCTCTTGCAGTTTTTTTGACAGAGAAGTTAATGATGATAAGATGAATGAGAGAGTACATATTTTTTCTCCTGCATTTTTTTTCCTGTAAAATCTCAAGAGTTGCCCACACCCTTTGCAGATACGTGTCTGTCTATCAAAGATGATACATGTCAGAATCTTCCACAGAGGAATCCCTTTGAATGGGAGCTGAGGAATTCTGCTTAAATGTGTCACTAAATGTTCAGACGATACTCTCATCAGTTTCAGGATGGATTGTCAATTTATGTGCTGTCTAACAGTTATATTATGGTTCAACACCATGAAAAACACTTTTTAGAATGTGTTAATTTAAAATAATTTGGTTTAAGGCAGAACACTTACTGGAAATGTGCTTGCATTAAGTCACTATTTTAACTTAAATAACTAGGAGCTAGAGAAGGAGTGAAACTAGACTGGAATATAAAACATATTTGCTTAAGACCCATGTAATGATTAAAAGTGAGGAAATAAGGAAGCTAGTGTAATGAATATTAATGCTTCACTCTGCTGTTTTACACTCTCTGTCTTCTACTGTTTTCCTTTAAGTTACTTGATAGTGCATTTTTAATCAACAAATGTATGCTTATTTCTAAGTGATGTCTTTTGACGTATGAAAAATCACAACAGTTAATGACTCATGAGTTTTGTAGAGCATGAGATTAATGACATCATTTTAACAGGCCGTGTTTGATACCCAGAGGCAGTGCTTGCTTAGCTAAAATTTTAGGAGGTGAAAGCTACCATCTAGATAGTATTCTCAGAGATACACCACAAGTACCTACCATTTGCATATTTGCTGACCAGGTTAACAGAAAATATTTTTTTTTCCAAAGGGAGCAGGAATTCCAACACAAGAAAACCCCAAATGAAACAGGTATTCAGTATTTAGCATTGTGGGAGAGCAGAGTCACTTCTATATATCATTATCTATGGGAGCAGGCAGAGGTGTGCTCTCACAGCTTCACGGAAAATTGTGACATGAGGGAATTTGGTCAAACAAAAGTATACTAACTTTTAGATGGTCTTGAGAAGATCATCATCTTGCAGCAATATGATGCATCATGCCAACATTTTATGTCTTCTTTTCATTCTCTATTTGTTCCTTCCATAATTTTTAACGTAATGATTGATATTAATCAGCACATGCCCAGAAAAAGAGACCTTTTTTACTGGAACAAAAGTAGCTTTTTGTGATTTTCTACCTGGAAAGATAAATCCAGAATGTCAGCTTTTATAGCAGTATTGTGCTGTGCTGTATCCCAGCATTCCAGGCCAGTTTGCGAGCATTTCTCAGAGACATTTGTCATGCGAGGTCTAACTTTACTTCAGGGGATGTGATTGTGAAGAGACAGTATTTTCAGGGTTTCTGGGCTAAGTGTCCAGTAGTGTTAGTGCAATCTAATTTTTAACATGTTGTTTCAGAAATTGATACTGAAGAATTCCTAAGATATGCTTTTGTGGCTTAGTTACTCTGTTATAACTAATCTGAAAGAATAACATTTGGGCATGTCGAAGGTAAAGAACCTCTGTCATCTTTTTCAAGAAAAAGAGGTGAGCTGTCTTTACCATGATCAGATTCCTTAACAATAAAGCTAATTAATACAACCAGACATAATTTTCACCAGTTATTCCCTTATCCTTATCTCATACTAAAAGCTCTCCATGGTCAACTTCCAGCTCCCAGGTTGATGCTGAGAATGCTGGCTGTGAGTGCTTTTGCAGATGCAGCTGGAATGGCTGTGAGTGCAGCACACCGGTTTTTTAGGCCCATATCCTTCTTTGTCACCATAACTTTATCAGAGGCAGAGAGTGTTTGTGGAGAATTCAGGGAGCCAGCCTACAGTGTAAGGTCACTGACACTATGGTTCTCCTAAAGCTTTGGAATGACTGAGAGAAGGCAGGACATGAGGATAGCTGTCATTGCTTATGGTTTAGCTGGGGTGGGGTGATGGAGCTGAAAGGGTTTGCTAATAAGAGAGTAAGAATGCTCTTCAGAGTCTTTGTGACTGGGATTAGCTCCAAATCCCACTGATGCACTTTATAACTACTTCAGCACCACTGGAGAAATGTTTTTTGGGTCTGAGATAAGTTTGTCTGCATATCTATGGCATCTGCTCCTGTGTTGTTCTATACATACTGAGGCTGGCAAAGTTTCATTAATTTCAGGACTGAAGGCTCAGGCAGCTTGTCAGAATCTGGTATCTGCTTTTCTTGGGTGACCTCTGGCATATGGAAGTTTTCTGAAGTTGGTGGAACCAAGTGATAACATTCCTCTGCAGGCAGTGAATGGCTTATTTCTCCTTTATCATTTCCATTTGGAGTTTTTTTTAATCTTGCTTGTTTGAAAGAACATTGAAATACTAAATATTACTTTGTAAAATTATTTGAATATGAACTTTTTTTCTCTTTCCCCTCTATCGTCAATTCATCTTCACTAAATCTTTGTCCAGAAGTATGTCCAGAGCATTGTAAAATAGCACCAAATGCATTCACTACCACTGATAAGGTGATTGACTTCTTTCCTGGAAAACAGTTTCTGTGCTCTCATTCTTGTTTTAAATTAATTCTGGCAATAATAAGTAAATATTGTTAACACCTCAACACTTTGTGTATAGTATATTTGTGGTTAATTTGTTTTGTTTTGTTTTGTTTTAAACAGGATTTATCTGGGGAAGGCTACAGAGACACTATTGGTGATGAACACTTTCATCTAGAAGGTAAAGAACAAAATTTTTTGGTTAATATAAAGCGGTATTGGAGCAAGTTAGTGAATAAATCAGTGTGAGAATGCATATACTGAGAATGCAGTTCTTGATCTACTGATGTGTCATTTGCCTGAAAAAGCTGTTAAGAAGGAAATAGGGTATTATTTCTGTATCCACTACTACTAGTACTGAACAAAGTTACCCAGCTGAACCACAGGGACCAAGTGTTTTAATTAAAGGTCTCACCATTTTCTCCAGGTACTTCTCTTGACACTGGTAGCAGTGGCGAATGTCGCTGTCCCTGGCAGAGGTGGCAAATGCAGTGAGTGAGACTGTTAACACTGGGTTATCTGAGACACTGCACTCCCTTCTGGGTTACACAAACCAGCCTTAGAAACTCCCACGTCAATTTCTAATAAGGACTAGAGATTCTTACTCAGCACATTTTTCTTGAATATGAATGGAACCATTATTGCCTCAGACAATTTCTCTTTCCACCTCTTCTCCTCGTCTGTGATCAGTTGAGATGGAATCACTGTTGTGGTGGGAAGGACCTTTGGTGCCTGTGAGTATGGATGCTGTATTCTGCCAAGTGGGGGTTGTTGAATGGAGAAGATTAATTTGTTGCTCATTCCTTTCAAGGAAATGAGACTTCAGAAACTCTCCAGTATAACAAGCGGTTGCATGGGCTGTGTGCTAGATTTATATTATACACTAGTGGAAACAATATGCCCAATTTATTTAGAGCAATGAACCATGTCAAGTTTAATCTGGAAATTTCTATCCCTTTACAATCCAATCATTTGTTTCTGGTATTAGAAGCTTTTGTATAAACAGAACGTGAAAGATTCTCTGTTAAGAATGTCTGCCTTTCAGTTCCTTACCTGTGCAATGTGTTAATATACCGTGATTCTCCAAGTTTCTCTCATCTCTGTAGTTTACAAAGACTGCATGTCTTGTATGTGCCATAACACAGGAACTCAATTTCAGTTGGTGCTTGTAGGCTACTGTTAATCACAAAGGCAAGCTATACTTGCCATGATGGAGTCAGTGTTTGTTGAGTGGTTTTGTGTTTAACTTCACCACAGTTTTCCAATCTCATTTTAGTAGGACATAATGCTGGTAAAGGGTAGGATTTTAATTTTAGAATTATAGGAGAAACTGCTTCAGACAGGATATGAAATGTCAGCAAGGTGAATAATTTCATTTTCTTTGTCTCATTCTATCTTTCCTTGCCTCTAATTATTTCTTGCTTTGTTGTGTAGCATTATCTTGTATAGCAAACATAATGTTCAATATCTAATTTTCAAACTAGTCAGCAGCAATATTCTTTTTATTAGAGTATAAAACCTTTTAGGTAACTGTAATTTCAGTCTTTCAGCAGTTTCACATTATTACTTCCAATGAGTCCCATTTGTTATGAAGTAGATGAGTAGTGAAGACCAGATTTAGATACCAGCAGTGGTCCATCCTTTGTGTGCTGTCACCAGGGAAGAGCTGTTCTGTGGCATCCTTCCAGCTGGGTGGAAGATGACTGTTCCCACCCAGTGCTCAGGCAAATGCATGCAGGTTGTCAAAGCTTGCTCCTCGTCCCTTCTGCTCTCAGATCTCCAGGTTGTGCTTTCCATGCTGGGGACAGTGTTAAGCAGTTCCCCATTTCATTCAGATATTGAAAATCTTTGCCGTTCTCAGACAATACTACAAGCATGATGTTAAAGCATCCTTTTTGTGTAACTTTATACTTTTTACTTGCATCATACTTTAATGATTGTGCTAGTACTAGCAAAAAATTGTGGTATTTGATAAAGTGAAGCTGAAACATGATTTGAGATCTTTGATCGGTCACAGCTTGAATTCTGTGTAGCTTAGGTACAAGATGGCAACTGTCGTACCTCTTCTCTGCATATAAATGTTTTTGTTGGAAAATGTAATTAATATTCTAGAACACAGATTAATCTTTCCATCTAAAATAGTTGTTCTGCCTTTATTTTGCTTCCTCATGATCTTTACATATGTACTGGTATAACACATGTGCTGCATGATTATATGCTCATGTGTCATAAGATAACATCAAAATCACCAACAGCTTCAGAGACAGGGATCTGTAACCCAGAAAATGGTTGATTAGACTCAGCTCAGAGAGGACATGAATGGCAAATACCATGCTCTACCAAATACCATGCATCAGTGAACTGTATTCTGCCTTCATAAATACATGGTAGGGATGAAACAGAAACATTTCTTAGATTTGCAAAAAAAGCATAGCAAGTTCATAGCTACAGTTCTGGTTTGGGCAGGGAACGTTAGAGCCTTTGCTCTCAGGAACTTTATTGGAGAATAAATCTGAGTTCTTTAGAAGACTCTCACTGAAAAGACAAAGTGGCAATAAGAGAAATAATTGAATTCTTTATTTTGTTTTACATAGCCAAGTTTATTACCTTTTTTTTCCTTCCCTCTCTTTTCCCCCCCCCCCTCTTAGCTGTCTGAGCAGTACAGATAAAAAGAACTCTCTTTGCTGGATTTAACTTCTGTGTTGTTATGTAAAGCTTGATCAAATCCTTTCGTCTTAACAGACTTAACTGGCCAACAGCAAAAGGCTCGGGATTCTGGGATTAAGATTGTATTTGGTAAGAGGACTGGTGCATTAGTGCTTTCTTTTGAACTATACAAAGAACAAAGTAAACATCAAAAGCATTAAGCCATGAGAGCGGATTGTTGACTCAATGTTGCTGCATGACAAGAGGTTAGAACTCAGTAGCGGCAACTCTGTTTATTGAGTGCTATGCAGAGAGAAACGGTTTGACCAGCATTGTCTATTATATCCACCACCTGCCTTTGATTTTGCTGCTGGGCAAGTCACTAAATTGAAATTTTTGGATTTTCTCTTATGTGGTCAGTGATTTCCTTAGATAAGAGACACCAATGGAAACCTCAGTCTCATACTACTATTACTCTGTTTTCCCTCTTCCTCTTTCATTAATAACACAGCAACTGGGCATGCTGGATATAGGTTCTGTAGTGGATTTATTTGCATCTTGCATTCCAAGTGATTTCCCACTGCATTTCAGAACCTTCCACTTGCCAGACTTGGAGTACTTGTGCAATCTGCTGTGGCTGTGTAGGAATGTTTTGTGCTCAAACTTCCTTGTCCCCCAGTTTCTGCACAGGAAGGACGTGCTTCAAAACCCTTCACATGTAGGGTAAAAGAGCTCCCATTTTATCTTCCTTGTCCCTAGCTAGAATAATGGGTTGCCAGAACCAACCAATGACTAGGGGTGGCTCTGGAAGAAGTCACAAAACCTAGCACAGACACCAGGAGATATTTTCCGTTTCATGTTGGTGAAGAAGCTAAAATGGCAGGCAGGAATTGAGTGCAGGATTGAACAGCAAGTCACTCTCCTGCCAGGAGACAAGCAGGTGGTTCAGAAAGATAGCTGCTATTTGTGTACTCAATAATAACATCCAAGTTCTCCCTCAACTCTTCTAGGCATAAGTAAGCTTCTAATGAATTGTTCGAGAGTCCTGCTCTTGTTTTTCTGAACCTTTTTCACCTCCTTTCCCTGGACTTTTTGGGATTTTTTTGCAGCTAAAGCTTGTAGACCAGGAGAGCTTTTTTGTCTTGACGACTCCACATCTTTCTGAAATGAAGTGGGGTTTCGCCATCTTGTCACTACTGCAACATTTAAAAACTTTTCAGAAAGTTCAGCTCAGGAAGGGACTCCTGATGCAGTCTTCTGATGCTGACTGATTATATAAAGGGGTGATTTCTTCCTTGTCCCAGGACAAGCTCTTTGGAGCCCTGTGGGATACAGCTGCTTTTTGGAGTTCACAGTGAAGTCCTGAGCTTCACCTTGATACCTAACCTATTGTCCCAATTATTTATGCAAAAATGTGATTTCTCATGTCACTGTTCTCTTGAAAAGTATGACCTAAGTATTTCTACTAATCAGAAATCTTGCATCTCTTGAGATCAGTCTAGTCCTGTGATGTCATGGTGATTCACTGTACCTGTCAGAGGAGCTGCCTCTTACACTGATAGCAATCTGTTCTCTGTTTCATTTGTCAGCCGAGGGTGATGTCTTGATTATTATTCTCTCAACAGAAGACTGGAGAAGATTCAAGCCTTCCTGGTGCCTTATCTGAACATGGTATCCAAAGTCCTGCTGAAAGCAGTGACAGAGCTTGGCGTGAATCAACAAGCCCAATTTTTTATATGTTTCCCAAGAGAGATGTAACTAAATCCCTAGATGTAAGATGTTCCCTGTTCTGGTAGCAGAAAGGACAAATTATTCAGGTCATCTTCTTGTCCATTAATATTAGAAAGCCCTCTAGCAGAGTTCAAAGCACATGTTGTTGCCGAAAAAAATCTAGCATATCTGTAAAAGAGCTACTTGTTGCACTTTTCACATATTTACAAGCCACTATGGAACTTTTAAACCTGCAATTAAGGCATTCTGTATTCAGCAAAGCAGAAAAGTAATTAACTATATTCTTAACATTGTTATATGTTTTTCAACTTTTTACTGGTGTGTGCAGTCTGTCCTTCACATCTTCATCCCCAGCATCCAGGAAAGCTGTGTTCAAGGGGGAGCTGAGGTGTGGTCAGCAGTGTTCCAGCATGAGGAGCTGTGTTGTTATTTTTGACTTTTATAAGAACTGATAAGCAAACAAGGAACCAATAGCGAAGAATGAACTGGTGGTTTAAGGCTGCTGGTCTTATGCCCAGCACTGACAGCCTGTCTGGACCACCCCAGCTGCATGTGCTTCTCCTTCCACACTGGTCCCAGACATCCCAGTGATGGGAGCACATTGGCTTCCAGGTGGATGCTTCTCTTTGCTGGGGCTGCAGCGGCAGGGGAGGCATGGGGGAGCGTCCTTCTCCACTGCACCCTGCAGCAGGGCTGCTCCTGTGTGAGATAACTCCCTTTCCTCTCTCTCTCCATTCAGGACAGATTCAACGAAGGCTTTAGTTCCTGGAGTTTTTCCTAAATTAGTAATTGGAAGAATATTTGTTGGGTTATCAGCTCAAAGGAAGGATGGTAAAATATGGTACTTCAGCCCAAATTGTTCATAAACTTGTCAGCAAAGGAAAACTTGAACAAGCATTTTAACTAGTTCTAGCTAACCTTCTACTCACCTGGGAGACACTTTTTACCATACTTTGTTAATCTCTTAAATCTAGTAGATTAATATATTGTTCTTGGCTGAGTTAAGTAATAAAAGGCAGTTATTTCAAATTGCATTTCTCTATCTAGTTAATGCTTTCAGTTATGATGGTTATTTATTTTCTAAAGCTTAAATAATTTTTTGTATTTTTATATACATGAAATTCCAGTGTATTTATAGAAAAGGCATAGATTGCATCTTGCACACAGGCAAATTTGCTCTATGTTGGCACCATTGTTATTACCTGTATAGTACTATTGATGCAGGCTTGGTGCTTTGCAGAGAATGATGGTCTCTTCTCTCTCAGGTTCTTAAACAAAATATCTGTTTATCCCTGACATTGCAAATAGAGTGTTAATAACTCTACCTTAGACATGCTCTTGTGATCAGCCTTCTGGGATGTTACATGGGAACTCTACATTTTAATGACTTGTTGCTAATCCTATGCACTTACCATAGATTTGCTATGCATGAGTATTGCTATGTGATCACCTCAGACTAGTGATCACTTGCTCACTGGCTGTATTTTTTTCAGCTCTCAAGAGGTTTCTGCTGTATCCTTTCCTACTACTCAATATGACATGAAACAACTCTGAAAAACGTCTTCAGGCACGGGGTGACCCACTGGCACCAGCCACCAGTATCTGACAAGCAGTGGGTCCCTGCTGAGGCTGGCAGCTGATAAGCTGGTTACTGTGGATTGGAAGGAGCAGTGAAGGACGTGGGGCTGTGGGGAGGAAGGAGCAGTAGAGAGTGCCAGGAGACAACTGCTTAGTTTGGCAGTTAGAATAAAAGTCACCAAAGAACATGAGACTGGTAGGATTAGCAGAAGTTTTCCTGTGGTTGTGCACAGATCCAGGAAATTATAAGAAGCAGGTAGGCTGCTTGCCATGAGTGGGAGGAAAATCTTACGGCATGAGGCACTTTAAAAAAAAAATTAAAAAATATAAAATTGTACAAGTGTTTCTTAACATTAGCTGTTCCAGTTGAGGGGGGTTGGTATTTGGATCAGAAGCTTTTACTTCTAGAGCTGCTGTTTCAAGTGCAGCCAGGTTGGTAGTGATGAAAGACTGTTGCCATCCAATGGTTGCCCATGGCCTGTGTGTAATGAGTTAGTGGTCTCCAGGTGTTTCCAAATGAACCTTTACAGTGTGTCTAACAGCTCCCACCCATGCTGGCGAGCGGAGCACAGAAAGGCAGTGAAAAGTGGGCTGTTTGGACACCTCAGAAGGGTGAGTTTTCCTCCTCACACTGAGCTGCTGCTCTGTGGAGGGCATGTGCTCTCCTGCCTGCGTCCTGCGTGTTCCCTGCACAGTGTGTGTCACTCTCTTCAGCTGACACCGCACCAGCTCCTACTGGTGCTGCTTAGCAGGCTGTGATAGATGATGTGTTTTGTCTATGTTTTGAGAGTGTTTTGGGTTCTAATCCTCTGCATTAGACTGGGAAGATCATACCTGCTGTAAGTAGTAGTTTCACATTGATCTCTGTGTTCAGATCATTCTACACAGCTGGAAAGTTGTTATATTGAACACAAGCAAGTTCCATGTTGGTTCAGGAGCACCACAGCAAGGCTGAGACTGGAGCTTGGGATTTTCTGGAACCATGTCTGTTGCTTAGAATATGACAGAGAGTTACAAAGTACAGTACACAAGAAATTCTTCCAAACTTAAAAGTTGTCTATATTCTTAATGACGACCAAAGAAAGCCAAATGATAATAGGGAAATAAACAAGCACCTCAAAAAAAGCAAAGAGTTGGTCCTTAATGAATATCTTAAATATGGAAAGCTTTAAAATAATATTATGTGCATGGTATTTATAATAATACTGGTTTTGCATGTTCTTTCCATCTACCTAAGACTGGCAACTTCTTTTTCCATGGAGAAGCTAATGCTCTTCCTGAGTGGTCATTTAAAAAATAATCAATTAACAATAAGAATATTCCTTTATTCTCAGCTCTGGGGTAGTCATGAACTAGTTTGCTAGGAGGCAAAAAGTCACCTCTTGAAAAATCTATGTCTACAGATCTCTCAAGCTGCTTCTCTCGTAGTATGTGAGAGCCAGACCATCAGGGTGCATGTGGGAAGCAGAAGAATCAAAGGCCAAAAGGGTGTAGCTCAGGGAGATCTCATCAAAGACAGGAGGGCTCTTGGATTTGCCTTTATCATCCCAAAGGTGAGCGAGGCATCATGGTGAGTCTTGGGCAGCTGATTGTCAGCACCCAACGGGTCGCTCATATCAGTGAGTGAAGCTCGAGGGAAGGTACCCTGTAGCAGGACTGAGACAGGGCTGAGAAATGGGTGCCAGGGATAAGAGGTCTGTGGTGTGTGCTTGTGGCTTGAAATGGCTGGGCCTCAGTTGTATGGGCTCACTGCTCATTTGGGCTGGGCTGGGTCACAGTCTCGCTGAGTGCAGAGCGAGGCAGGCTGTTCACAGCTCTGCTCCACCTGCCCACCCTGTGGGCACACCTGACAAACCCTGACCACCCCCCTGGGGGGCTGGGTCACCACTGCCCAGGGCTGTCCTGCTCTCCTGCCTTGGCACTGCTGGGTACGAGCTCAGGTGTGCCATGGCAAAGCGACGGACTTGGGTGTACCTGTGAGAGAGCTGATCCCGTGTCTATGGTCAGAGATAAAGCTGCATTACTGTACATGTGCAGCAGTACAATAATGTACTTGAACATCCACCATCAAGAACAAAGAATGAAATATGGGAACAAGTCAGGAGTTTGAAAACAATCTCTCTGGAAACATGATGAATACCAGTGGTTTCATTTATTCTGCTTAAACAAAGGTCCTTTTCTACTTTTAATTTCCCAGCAACGATTATTACCAGTTACTTTTCTTGTAGCTTTGACCACAGTTCATGGAGGTTTTATTAAACATGTTTTTGAAAAGTGAGTCAAAATGCCATTCTTCTCTGACCCTCTTGTGACTCTCTCTTTTCTTTTCTATTTTTTTTCCTATTTTTTTTTATCCGTGTGAAGCTAGTGCATATTTCCAGTCAAAGATTTTGGACTAGATAATACTCTCATGCTGGTGTTTGTAGAATTATTCCAGTTTTTTTTCCTTTATAATTGAAAGAATTTTGGTCTGTGGTATTTCAGAAGACAACATATTGTTTCAGATCGCTCACCTTTACATGAAACACTACACTCATTTTTAGCTCATTTTTAGAAACCTTGAATACTCCATTTAACAGGCAATATGTCCTGCTGCAACTCCCAAATATTCCCAATGTTACAAGTTTTCTTGTGTTTCACTGACCTGTGACAGCACCAGGCAACTGAGCTTGAGTGCAGCCTTTGCTGGGGTTGTGGTAGCTTTCTGCAAAAGGTTTTTGTTTAGATCCCATGTTCTGCTAAGGCCCTTCTCTCCTGCCCACAGGGATTTCAAATCTTGGAGTGTCTTACGTGTGGACACACATTATGGCAGGATTAAATGGTTCTTGCATTTCTGGGACTGCATTTAGGAGCTGTTGTTTTATATAGATGGCCTGCCTGGTAGATGCAAAGTTAGAAGCCTGAATCTTGGGCTGGGTAAGTTTAGCTACAACAACTCGCAGAACCTTGCAAACACTCGAGTGTGTCGATGCAGAGCTGTGGAGGCAATTTCCATGACAAGCATGTTGCTTTGCCAGTTGCTGTTCCAAATTCAAAGTGTGTATCAGTCAGGGTGCTTTTGTGTGTTTCAACTCCACTTCTGCTGCAGTAGCTACAGAAACCCAAAGTTTTACCTCACCAGGCAGAACAAGTGCCCTTTGTTACCTAGACAGATTACAGGTTTTTCTAAAGTCTGCTCTTCATAAAAGCCCAGCTTGAACAGTGGAAATTCTGACTTGCCTCAGATACTGAGGAGACTTTTATAGTTTCAAGTAGCTCCAGGGTTATATTTTAAAAGTTGAATTTCATCACATGTTTCAAGTTTGGTGGAAAAAAAAAAAAGGCATGATATTTTTAGCAGAAAAAAGTCCCCCCACACCTTTTTTCTTAACAGATGTTTCATCTCAATCATATCCAAACCTCAAAGCACAAGTAGCAGTCAACCTTATTCTCCTGTGGAGAAAGAGATAAAATGTCATTTGTTTGGAAGACAAGCTTTTTTTTGTAACCACAACTAGTCTGTGAGTAAAAGCAAATAATAAATGCAGCACTCTGGGATTGTGGAAATGAACCTGAAGCAACATTTCTGCTCTTGAAAGAGCTTGGAGTCCAGCTGCTCTTGTAAGATGGAAAGTCCCAACCCCCCCAAAATACCGAAAACAAAATAAAACTTCTAGCAATCAGTTTTTTCTTGCTTTATAAATCTGATCCAGCAATCCAGGTCCTTTCACCAATAAAATACGTCATCCAGAGTTCTCAACTTTGTACCAAAAAGGATTTAAAACTGTAAAGGTAACAGAAAGAGAAAAAAGGAATAGTAGTTGTAAACCAAAATATCCAGAAGTAAGAGAGCCACTACCCAAGGAAATTTCAGAGGGCTCTGGAGGAGGGGAGAGCATTTCTGTGCCTGGCAGCCAGGGCTGCGCTCAGGGCTCAGTGCTGGCACAGGAGTTGCTGAGGGAAGCCAAGGCAGCCCTGCACTCTGTGCATAAAAGATATTTTTAGGAGGGAGTTATAGTCCATCCTAAGGATGTGGAGGCATAAAGCTGAAGTGTGGTGCTGCAGACCCTTGTTTTGCTATTTCGAGGAGCCTTTAAAGAGAGCGGAGCCATGCAGGTGTGGCAGGACATTGTTGGCAAACTGGGGTTCGGACTAATCCACTCCCTGTGCTCCTGCAGGATGCCCTGGGAGCTGTCCTGTCCCAGGCACCTGTGCCCTGCAGGGACAGCTGCCCAGCCCCTCTAGCACATGGGTATTGCTGCCTAGATTTCAAAATGCTACATCTGAAGGTAAATTCACAATGACAGTGTCTAGGAGAATATTACAGGATCTTCCACCAAAGGGGTAGCTCAAAGTGGGAAGCTGAATCTTGAGTTGCTGTCTGGAGCAACAGGAAGGGCTGGCTCCTCCTGAAAGGGTGCTCCAAATCATGCTCCAAACCATCTCGTCTTCTGTGTTTGAGCAGTATGTGGGCTTCCATCTCTGGCTGAGGTCTTTAGGCTGTGCTAATTAACAATGGTGAGCAGATACATGCCTTTGCTCTGTGGGAATTGTTTCTCTGATGAGATCCTGTGTATTCTCCAGATTTCAGGTGGTTGGGTCAAGCCCTGGTGAAATTTATTTCTCCGCATGTTTAGCAGTATGTGATGCATCACCTCAGTACCATTCCTCACCCATGCATTAATATGAAAAGGGAAAGGGATATGCACATGTATATGCTGGACTAATATTAATCACAATAACGCTTTTCTCTTGTTTTGTGGATCAGCCTCTATTCACCCCTCCCTCTCAGAATAATACGTAGGGCTGTGAGGATGGGAATACTGAACCTACTACTGAATATTTACTAAAGTGTTGTCAGATGTGTAACTAATTCATCACAGCCAAAATAATGTTACAGTATGGGTCGACAACGTTGCTCTCTATAAAAGTTTAGCTCTGAGAGGGTCAGAGTGACATTCATCCTCATGGGAAGCAATTCTGATTAATTTAATATTACAGGTCAGATACCTTTAGAGGCCCCATTATCACAGCAAAGGTGGTAGAAACACGATTTTCTTACTGAACTTCTAAGTTAGATGGGAGCAAGTTAATATCAAAGCCTACATTATTAATAACATCACCTACTCAGTCTTTGAATAAAGGGTTATGCAGGGGCTTCTTTTTCTTCCCCTGTGAATCTCAGGGGGAAAAAATCCAAAGAGACAAAGACAAAGAAAATTTAAGATAGAAAATCCTATGAGAACATGCATGTCTGCAACTTACACTGAGAATGAATTTTTAAAAAGCAAAATTGTTACCAGTTACTAACCAAAATCAGTGTAGGACCATCTTTAGAGGAGAGAGGTCTTTTTTCTTTTGTTTTAAGCTGCAAGTGATCAGTTGATGTCCCTATCTGTCCCTGTTCAGTAACAGAATTCAACACTTCACAGGCCCATTCAGAGCCCCAGGGACATACAATACTGTAAGAAGGTGGTGAGGGGTCCATATGACAGTGACAGTTTTCACTTAAGGAACACTTACCTATGTTAAATGGTGCAACAGATTGCATTCTGTTCATGAGGGTTTTGATATGGCCACTGATCAAACAAAAATCTTGCTTCTACAGGTATCATCCTGAACTATTCTGACCAAAACTTACGGAGATTCTTCCCTGTTTTCGTGTTCTCTTCTTTTTTTTTTTTTTTTTTTCTTTTTTTCTTTTTTTTTTTTTTTAAGGTTGGGGTGGGGAATGAGAAATGATCTTCTTTGATCTCCAATGAGGAAGGAAAAAAAAAAGACTGTTCTGTTCAGGCTTTTGGCTAACACAACAAACAGTGTTTAAAATTTAACTTTGCTTAATTAATTAGTAATTCTGTTTAGTGCTGTCTGATCTTCATCCAAAAGGTATTTTGAAGCTTGAGAACTGAACATCAAAGTGTATTGGGTGAAGATGGTCAAGTAAGGCATTTAATCTGGCAGTTTCTGTTGATGAAATACAGCCAGTTGGGGCGCTAATTGGAAAAGGGAATCATAATCTGGCAAAATTCAGCAAACTCCCTCCCTTTAGCAAATTCACTCTAGAGAGAGTGTGAGAAATCTAGGTTTAGTGTTTAAGCATGTATGAGTTACACCCTAGCTAGCAGAGAGGGACCATTTGTCTTTTCTATCTGCATCTTTACTACACAACTTTTTTGCAAGGAAATAGTAAAAAATCCACCCCACTCTCCCCAGCATAACAGCCAAAAAAATCCCCAAACCACCAAACCAAAAAAGCCAGACCTAGATAGAAACCTGTGGTTCTGCATCAAAGCTTGGAAGTATTTCTACTTAGAAATGTCAAATTATTGGGATTGGCGAAAGGAATTGAACCTTTAAGGGAGGTGGTGTTGCACAGACCTGTGAGTTTGACTAAACTTTATTCAGGAGAGAAATTGTTTTCTGAGCGAATTTCAGTTTAGCTGTTCCTCAATGTCTTAGTGGTGTTTTATCAGTTAGAACCATGCCTGAATATTTAAAACATATTTTGGTCTTCTATTTTTGTTGGGTTTTGTATTTCTTTGGGTTGTTTTTTTTTTCTTTTTTTGCAAGCTGTCACAAGGTCTGAGTCACTGTCCCTCTGCTCTGTCTCCTCCTGGTCAGGTGCTGGCAGTAGGTCTTGTAACACTGTGACTCTTTTTTTCCCTATGGTGTGCAAATGAACCTTTAATTTGTGTTGTGACTGTCAACAAGAAACCATGAAAGAGAAAACATGAGTTCTCTCCATATTTTCAGGTTGAAATACCCATCCCAGATTGGTAGGAGGCACTACTAGTACAGCTTCCTCTAAATTGGTTTTGACTTGTCCCGCTGGATGTAAAATGGACAATTAATTTCCCTACAGTAAGTTTCAGAGAAGGCAGCTTGATCTTTGTTGTTTTGAAGGGTGTGTCTAATTCATCAGCTTCAGCTTTCAGACAGGGAAAGCTGAATACATGCTTTTGGCACTGACCCAGGACGAGCCTGTTTTTCTATGTGCTTGTTCTGGTGGCTGTGGAACAGGAATGTTCCTCCCTGACCCCCTTCTCCCTATGTTCATTTGCCACTGGAGAAGAGAGCAAAGTTATCTCCATCAGATCTGTGGAATAAAATAAAATGTGCTTAATGGGAGTGATGTTTCTTAAACCATGGCCTCCAGGAGAACTTAGAAGTGAAATCTGAATGTGAAAGTAATTGTTAATTAAAGGACGACTTCTTAATTTAGACTTTCAAACATGGTTGTTATTGTTCTAGTTGTTGCGCAGTCAGTGAGAAATGTCAGTTATGTTTGTCAAACCTGATTTGCAATGAAAAAATGTTGGCAGAACCAGATAACTTAGACATCAGAGACCTCAGCTAAAACAATGAAATTAATTCTCTTTCTATCCCTTTGGTTCTCATAGTCTCCTAAGTTCTGCTGCATCTGCTAGATCTGTAAATTGGAAGGGAAACCCTTATCCTTTTATGTCCATAGGAATTTTACTACTGAGCTTGGCCTGCTCTTTGACACTCAATTCCACCAGTCAAATATTGCTGCTGGAGTTCAATTTGACCTGTTATAGAAGTGCTTATGACTTCACCTCCTTGTCTTAATAGATGATTTTTAAATTTTGCTTTTATCCTACTCCCCCACAAGTCTCAGGTTCTAGTGTGTGGTTTGTTGTTCCTTTCCCCACGTACAGATAATTCTGTCCCTTTGCTTCTGGTAGTAGTTTTAAAGAATTGCTGTGGAATCCAGTCCACCCAACATGAGAGGAAGGCTAATAATATTTCACTTCAAAGGTTTGGTTTCATGTGTGGCAGGTGCTGACTTTCATAGGTGGCATTTTTGTCAATTCTCCAGTTTTACCTTTACTCTGGTTTCTCTCAGTAATGACCCTGACATTAAGATAGGGTTAACATATCGCTGGTAATGTCCAGTCATAATTCACCACTGTGGAATTGCACAGCTTCTCCTGTAGTTCTGCTTTTTGAATTAAGGTGATGCAACAATCACATAGCTTTGGGAATGGCTGTCCTTCGAAAGAGGTTCTGAAGTTGTTTGTCTGTTTAGCCTGAGTTCTCCTAACTGCTATGCAAAATTTGGAGTTGGTAGCCCGGACTTGGACCTTCATCAGAGTTGCACCCTTTGATTCTGAGCTCAAGGTCCTGTTAATCCATCTGACTAAAATGCGAAGTACAGTTGAAAACTGGAGTGAAGCTGTCCTTGCTTTGAGACGGCAGATCATTTGACAAAGAGCATGGTCCTTTGCTGGAATGAACCTTTGAGAGATGTGGAATAACACGCCACCTGAGTAAGGGTGAATGTTTAAATAGTCACTTTTCCACCTGAGTGCAGCTCTATTTTGGTGTTTTCTTTTTTCTCCCTTATTGTTAGATGCACGATGGAGGCAAGAGAAAAATTTTTTTTTCTGCCTGAAGCTTAGTATTCTAACCTCATTCAATACACAGCGCAGCAATCAGTTTACCTCATTTCTGGGATATTTTGGTGATTCCTAAGGAGCATTTTGAATTATTACCCCCTTTCCTTAGGAATGAAAAAAAACTGAAAAAAAGACTTAATTCTTCTGGGATGAGTCTTAATATCTTTAAACTGGTGTTCATTCTCTTGCTCTTTTCCTCCCCCTCTTCAATTATAAGCAATTGGGTGGTAGTAATTAACAACTGTAGGGAGAAACATCTGCTAGTACACTTAAGCCAGTCAGTTTGTTTTTTGTGAAAGAATGGTATTTCACAATTTTTCCAAGTTAATATTTTTCCTTTATTGTCTTTCCAATTTCAAATATTGTCCAGACGCATTTTTATAGTGTCTTAAGGTTATAGAAGTGAATACAAGACCATTAATAATGAACAAGAAAAGAACATAATAAAGAAAACATATGCAATATTTCAACTCATGAAACATTCTGTTAGGGAACATTGTTTTTGAGAGCATATGGTTATTCCCATGAGAAGCAATACATATACTTTTTTTCCCTTCAGTTGTGGATTCCCACAACAAGGGTATATTTCTCTGTGTATTTTTCTGTGTAGCATGTTCTTTTTGTCAGGACTTGTTGTCTGAGCAGGGAGGTAAGTGTTTTTGTGTGTAGACCTATTTCTGATGGCCTAGACTTTGGAAACTCAAGTCTATTAATTCTCCACACTCCTTTGAGATAACTATCTTGTCTAGTCTAGTTTAATATCATTGGCAGAGCTGAAAGGAAGTTCACATTGTGAATGTATCTGAACCTTGGCATGTGGCTCACTGGTGGATCTCTGTTTACAGGCTGCCAGTTTTAACTGTCCAAAGCAGACATTCTCATTTTATTTATAAGTAGGCTCTGCATGTGTTTGTATCCCTCATGAAACTGAGCACGTCAATAGTCAAAACTAAGTATAGCAGCAAGATGCCTAACACTTCTCCTTCTCTTAGACAAAACAGTATGTATTTTTAAATGTTCAATGAGTTTGGATAAGACACATGGGAATATATGCACAGACACATTATTTGATCTCTTGTAAATACTATTTTAGTATCTCCATATTGCCCTTTAAAGTTTCCTCAGTTAGATTTCATTTTTCTTTGCTGAACAAAGCTTGACATCAGGATGAGATCACCAGATTTTCCCATTTCATTTGAGCTCCAAAATGAGTAACTGATTTCAAAGGATAATTCCCTGGAGCAGCAAGGCCAGTAAGTTCTTCAGATCAAAGGTCAGTGAAGCTCAAAGAGGATAATTTCTGGCATACAGCATTTAAACCCTCCCAAGGAGTGTACTGCAAGATGTATCCCCTCCTTCCCCAATAGTTGAACCCTTGTTTTTTGAGAAGACTAATTTGTCAGTGCACATTTTTTCCTCTGTTACATGAATTATACATTAAAGCGAAAGCTTCCTATCTGAACACACAAACTGTACATCCAGAAAGGTTGTTAACCGTGCCAGGGGAAGGGCTGCTCCTGAAAGCAGAAGGTAACTCTGTGCTGTTCCTCTCTGAAGTGCCTGGTGTGGACTGGGGAACTCTGGTGCTCTATGCACATGCCAGTGGCTTTTAGCACAGTGTAGGAGCATGGTGGGGGAAAGGAGGAAGTGCTCTCTAAGACACTTTGTTTTGATAGAAAACCCAACAAAGAGCACTGTGGCAGGGAATAATCATCTTGTGCAGGATCTGCCTCACAGTGCTATGCCTAATGCAGTCTGCCATGCCATTGTCATTTGGGATGCTGACCCTCAACAGATAAAAGACCACTGTAGAAGTCTTTTGGCCATCATGTACTTTTAAACATTTAAAAGAATGTGTGATAACAGGAGTGAATTTTTTTTTTTTCCAAATAGCGGTTCACTGTCCCAGTGAAGCTAGTGGTCATACCAGCCCACCTTTCATTTATTTCGCATTCCCTAGAGCAAGATTGTGAGGGATTGCAAAAGCCTCTTTTACAGAAGTTTCTGTCAGGTAATAACTGTGAATGTGAAGAACCAATCACTGGTAGAGATGAGGCACTGAAAATCTAGGGGTGTGCCTGAAGAACCACTATCAGTGTAACTTGTTATGAAGGCCCAGGTTACCTTTTCATTTCTTGTTGATGTTAGAATGAAACAACAAAGCTGGACTAAAGTAGACAAACAAATGTTGTCTTTTGTTGTATGGGAATCTTTTTGTGGCCTTAGCTTTGAACTTCCAGTAATGCTGAGTTGTATTTACGGGCAAAGTGAGTATAAAGCAAATGGCACTCTGTCAGATATACTTCAAAGTATATATTGGAAATAATACTTATTTTAATACCTGTCTTATGTATGATAAACACTCTATAAAAACCTCCTAAGAAACAGTCCCTGCTTTCCAATAACAACAGGTTAATAGAATCAGGGAAGAAACTGCTGTGAAAGCACCTTTGTCTTCCTTTGTCTGACCTTCCTACTTAGCTTATGTTTGGTCTAAGGAATGTTAACATGACTTGGAGTAGAAATCAAAGTATATCAACATGTCAGTATGTGTATAATAAACACCATTGTGTTGGTATAATGCAGATTACACATGTGTTTGTGTTGGGAAGCTGGTATTAGTATAACATCAAAACCACCAGTCCATATCAAAGTCAGGAAATTCCCAAGGTCAGGATTTGTACTCCATTCCCCTTCTTTACTGCATATCCATCTTGTATAGCATACCACAGTTTTGAAAACAAACAAACAAAAGTAATACAATAATTTTAAATTTAAACACATAAATGAGATTATGATATGTATTTCAGTGTGACAATGTGAGTGTTGTGACAGAATTCTGGAATTTCTGGGAGTATGAAGCTATGGTAATGGGAATTGTGGGAATTTTTTGTGTGGGGTTTTGTTGTTGTTGTTGGGTTAGTTTTTTGAAGCTTATTTTTCTAGTTTAAATATGAAGGAAAGTCCTGGAAAATGGCTAATAGAGTATCTTAATTTCTAGCATGGTAGTGACTTGCTTTCCTAGAAGAATGGTTGGGAGGCAGCTCAGCAGTGTGGAACACCAGGAGAGGCACTAAACCCAGTTTAAAACAGGTCACCCTGAACTGGAGGGGATCATGTCACCTTTTTTGTAAGGAATGCAACTTGATTGAACTGGCACTTAATGAGATGCTACTTACAAAGGCATCCCCAAGAAACAGTTCCTAAATAGCGTTAGGATAAAGGCTTTGGGTAAATGCAAATGCTGCAGTGCAAGAGAAGAAAATGCTGGCTTTAGGACCCCGTGTTCTTGCAATATTTGATTTTGGGGAGTTGGAAGGATTGTTGCTATATGTAATGGAGTATGGGCATAATGTTGGCTGAGGTGGGTGGATGTGTAAAAAATCATGTCTAAAAGTCTCAGAGTAGGGTTAAAAAGTCTGTGTATATTTTCATAATGCTAATGAAGATAGAATTAGTTTTCTTCAGATACAGGGTTTCATCATGTGCAAGGCTGAATGCCCCTGCAGAAGCCAAAGGAACAGCTATAAGTTCTAGGCATTTGTCTTTTAATCCACATGAGAAGCATGTATCTTTCTGTTACATATATGATATATGTTATGTTGTGATAGATATTAATATTGATGCTCTTTATGAGTGCTCTTGATTTATGCAAGTGCCTGATGTTTTAACTTGAAACTTGAGTAAAATATGCTATTTCATGCATTGAAAAAAGGCAACTAATCTTTTTGGCAGGTAGTGTTACCTTCTTGGAAGGTACTAAGCTTTGCGTGTGTTTGAAGAGTGAAACTGGAACAGAATGAGGACTTTATTTCAACTTCATTACTTCACTCACTGCTGGTGAATGTGATAGGTTTTTGCAATATGTCAGAAACTTTCAATATTTTGCAAATCATTCAACTTATTTGCAGTAACATTTCTGCTGTTTTATATTCTCCTAATACTGTGTTTGAACTTCCTGTGACTCTAGTGATGTTTGTAGGAGAGGCTGTGTACCAAAAGCCGTTGGTAGATTGTCTGCTGAAATTATCCCAGATGTGTAGTGAACACAAAAGCAAATCAAGTATAATGATCCTCTCATACAAGTTTGCTGATATCAATTTCACCCTAAATATAAAGACAGGTTTGCAAATATGAGACTGCTTTGACATTTCCTTATAAGCATTTTTTCTTAAATATGCTTTTCGTAGTGGCTTTGCCTCCAGAGAAGACAGATGGAGTTTGCAGTGGAGATGAAAAGAAAGCAGAAAAAGAAAGTGACACACGCACGAGTTCCAAGAAGCAGCTGAAATTTGAAGTAAGTCCTTTGCATTTTAAAGTTTCACTGTACTGACATAATTATGGTAGAAAAATAACCTGTGGACCAAATAGTGTCATCTGATGCATGTTTATTGCTCCCAATGTTTGTAATGGGTATGGGAGGCAACAGAACTGGCACAAATCAGTGCCTTACTATTGGTGCTCCTTAGGAGGTGATTTGTGACATTTATTTCCAGGTTTGGAGAGAATCAAATGGTGATTATTTCTCTTCAGGGTCTGAAATGTATAGTAAGAAGCTTTCAGTTTAACCCTTTATATGTTATGCCAGCTACCATATTATCAAATCTTTAGATTGAGTTTCATGGACTATTGCACTTGGGTAAATCTACGTGATGTAAAGGATGCTTGTAAAAGCTTCTGAAATGATTGGTCTTCTGTGCCCAGGTCTCCAAAGTGAAATAATCCTGACCTGCTACACAGGAAATCCATCTGATCACATGGAAGGAGGAGAAGGAGGGTGATGAGTCCTATGGGCTATTTTGTTGTAGACTTACAAACATCATATAACTGCCAGACATCATGTGTAGTTGGGAGATTTTGTTTCTGTAGGGAGTCTTTTCATAAATATGAGTATGGAAGCATGCAGTCATCCAGCTAGTGGGTTGTCTGTCTTGGTGAGGAGGAAGATATTCTGGTACCAGCAAGAAACAGCACAAATATTCATCTCTGCACTTCAGCAGGTATGGCAAACTTCTGCCTTTCAGTGCTGTCAGGCTCCCTAAGTAATGAGCTTTGTGTTTCTTCAATTGCTGTTTAAAAGACACCTTGCAGCATGGCTCGAGTGTTCTTTTCCTTCTCAGCCTTCTCAATCCGGTACAATTTATTCAATTTATTTTTTATTGTTTTAAAGCAGATTAGGGGGAGGTAGGTTTCCCATGGGTAGTCCAGGTATTGCTTGTGTGCCTTCTGGGGGGAGGTGAATGTTCCTTTTTTTTTTTTTATTGCACAGCTATAACTCTTTTTCTAGGCACATTTTACATTCTACCTTGAGTAGCAGACATTTGCAGACAGGAAAGGCATGATAAATTGCAATTAACAGTGCCTTGACATTTGAATGTTGGAGGACACCTGTCAACATGGTTGGTGCCAGAGTAGCTGGAGCTCCACTGTACCAGCAAAGTCTGCGTTTGTTCCCAAGTAGTTCTTGGCATGCCATAAAGGTTAGCACTTGGTTCTAGGCACTGTGACTAATGCAGGGAAGGTTTCCACGGCTCTTAACTAAGCAGAGCACATCCTCACATAAAGATGTTATGGTAGGCAGTGTGGGACAGGGAAGTATTAATATGTGGCAAGAAACCAAGTATTGAATTTTTTTTCCCTTGTTCTACAAATGGAAGTTTTCCAGCAATGTAAGCTGGGAGCTAAGAGACTGGTAAATGCTTCAAAGGTATAAAAGAATCAGAAACGCGTGTGTTGCGACAAGAGGTCTAAATCTGAGGTGAAAGTGATTTGGCTTTTAAAGGTGCCGGGAATGTTTATGTAATACGAAACTGTGTTTCCACAGTGGAGTGTGGGGCACTTGGCAGCTCTCAGCCGGGCTTGTTACAACTGAGAGGAAGGCTGCCTTTGAACTCGGCAGGGGACGGGGTACCCGTAACTGCTGTAGGGAATTGGTTTCAAGTCAGAAGATCAACCAGGTATTTTGAGGTCTATCATGCTGGAGCTATTTGGAGCTGTTTATTTTACTTGCATACAGTGCCTTTCATTTTAATTGCACTGTAACTTCTCTGTTTTCCCTTTTTGTGGCTCTGGATAATTCTGATTGCACAGACCTTGAGAGACAGCAAATGATTTGCACCCAGGTGTCAGTCGAAGTGCATCCTTTGTTCTTGATTTTGGTTTGGGGATTTATTTCCCCTTAAACAAATTGATTCTTTCAGGCTTTCCACAGATCACACTCTCACTAATAGAAACATAGTTAAAACAAGAAGCAGGCAATCCAGGTTGTCCACCAGGTTGTTCTTGCCAGTTCCAAGGCAGGCTCCATTTCAGGAGCTTCAGTGGCTTGATGTTGTACTGCACTAACTCTGACAACCTTTGCCTGTCAAATATCTGTGTCGAGGACAGGTCTCTCTGGTGGGGATTTGTGTCCATACCACATTAATCCTTACTCCTGGCCCTGTGGTGTGCCACCTCATTTTGCAAGTCTGCTTCTGTTGTCTTCCTCTTCCTGAGTTAAGCATAGTTTTCCTTCTCACTTTTTAGTGGGGTATTTTACTACATTTCAAGAGCTTCAGGGAGTAGTTTTCTTGTACCTTTTCCTGTTTTCTACAATGCAGTAGAAAGCATGTTGTGAATTCCCTGAGGTGTATCCCAGAGAGTTAGGAGGGTTATATGACTGTGATGGGACCTCTTTGTTGTGGTGGACAGAGGCCTCTCCGGGACATATCCTGAAAGTTTCCTCCCACAGGGGAGGGACGAAGGAAGAAAGCAAGCAGCCTCCTTCTACAGAGAGTCTCCTCTGCAAACAGGCCTTTTGCTTTAGGTAATCAGCTGCTCTTTGCATGTTTCTTAGGAATTGCAATGTGATGTGTCTGTAGAGGAAGATAACAGGCAAGAATGGACCTTCACACTGTATGACTTTGATAACAACGGAAGAGTCACACGTGAGGTAAGCAAAGTACAGCTGCCCCTTTATGTGCAGCGCTTGCTAACAAGAGAAGTGTTTTATAACAGGAACATTTTTTCTACTATGAAGTAGAGGTGTCCTGCCAACTTAAATAGCAGTTTCCATGGACCCTTCTCTCCTATAAACAATCCCACCAGTAGTTCACTGTTTTCAGATGTACTGTACCATTTTTTAAGCTGGTTGTTGTTTAATACCTGAGATTAGCCTTTAAAAAATAGTACCGGCATTTGAGGAGGAAAAATATCTGAAACAACTGAACAGCTAAACACATTGTCAAAATAAACCCCTGCAAATGTATATTGTTCTGGCTTCTCTCCTGCTTTTCAGAGTTAAGCTAACTAAATAGCAAGGTTGCTTGCTGACGTTCTTTCCAATAGTACTAACTATACTTTTCTATTGTTTTCATGAATATTGGGCTGATCTCTGCCTTTTCCCTCCAAGTATAAATAACACTGATGATGTTCTCTGGAGGACCATAAAGAATGGCTGTTAAAGCATACCTGTGTGTATTTTTTATCATCAGGATGTCTTCAAGTCACATTTCATGTGCAAATGAGAAGCCAAATAAGAGGATGTATAGATTAGGATATAGTCTTTTTTGAGAACTATTTCTGCCTGAATTGAATAACACTTCTTCTAGAAGAATGTCTTTTACTTGGGATTTACTGCCGTGTGCTGTCATTGATTTTTGTGATGTGTGTTTACTGGCTCCCATGCCTTTAGATAATCAACTGAAAATCAAAGGCTTTTTCTCACTTAGATCTAATGCTGGTGCCTGTGACAATTGCTAAAACTGACTGAAAGCAATAGGGCAAATACTGAAAGTGTAGTGGCCTTAGACACCAACTGAGGGCAGATTTTTTTCCTGTAAGCCTGAAGCAAATTTCTTTTGACATTGCCAAATGTGGTGGTTGTTCAGGGTTTTTAACATGTATTTGAACATCATTACAAGGTTATTTTTATTGTCGCTACTCTGATAGTGCATTGAATAGTGAAGTGAAATCTGTGCCACTCATGCACGAGAACAAGCAGATGAAAAGTTGCTGGCCAAGTCCAGAGTTTCAGATAGGGAGATAGAGAGAGGGAGGGCAAGAAAAGGAGGGGTGAGGTGAGGAAGTAGTGTTGTATTTGTTAATGTTTGTGGAATAGAGACTAGAAGAATGAAATAACTTGCTTGAAGTCTCACAAGAACCTAGTGGCAGATTGAACCCAGGTCTTTCAAGACCCAAGGCTAAGTCTTCATTACAAGATTATCATGACTCTCAAAAATAGGGGAAAAACACGCAAACCCCAAACCCACACACATGGGTGTCTTTTACATTCAGGCATGGAATTCCCATTAATGTCAGTGGGAGTTCCATGTGCTGAACATAACGAGAATATGCTTTCAAGTGTGTATACAATAATTATTTGTGATTATGTGGTACACCAAAGAGCTTAATTTGACTGTACTTTGAGAATATGTTACAGCCAAATTCTATCTCTCCCTGCTACAAGAGCAGACTACAGCTTAACTGAAACCAAATCTGTGCAGGGATTGAATATTATACTACTCTGAGGTCTGGAGGTTGCTACATTCAGGCTTGAACCTGTGCCAAAAAAAATTCTTTCAACCAAGGGACCAAATAGTTTGATAATTTTCAGCTCTTTACATGTGACCAAAGATAGAAACAAGCAGTATACACCATTGCTAATCTTCCCATTTATGTCACACACTTCTTCTGCAAACTGTTCCAGGACCATTTGTATAAGCCATCTTCTTGGTTATCTTCTGTTGAATCCAGGTGCAATTTATGATGGTTTTTTTGAGCAAGAATGACTATCAATAGCAGCTCATAGATAATCCTGGCCACAAAAGAGGAATTTTAGTCTCTTAATATGACATAGAAATTCTTGTTCTCCTGGCCCCTGGGAGCTGGGTAGACAAAGTGTGCCTGATACTGTCCTTTGCTAAGCAACTCTGCTCCTGTTCCAGCAAATGACTTAACGAGGGGGAACATTAAACATTTGAATAGTTTCAATTAAAATGAATAAGAGACATGTTTTCAGTTAAAAGTATGTGAAGTACATTGCTGGATCAGGGACAGAATGGGCAGTCTGAGGAAGAGGCTGATCTGTACCAGTGCCCTTTAGTGAGCTGATGAAAATGCATTCAGAAACAGTCAGCTTTTCTTAACAAAGGTCCAGCATTCTGGTGAGAAAAGCTTAATATGAACCTTTTCTCCTTCTTGGAAAATTTCCCTTTAATGTCTCCTGGATTTATAGCTGGATTTAACAGAGAGATGAAATTTTTTAAGTTAAGTTTTTTTACCTGTAGACCTGGAGGTGCCTTACAAAAAGAAGTCAGTAGTATTATTCTTGCTTTTCACCACGTTATAAAAGTGAGACACTGGAAAAGAAGTGGCATGCCCACCCACATCCATTTCATTTGATTCAAAATCATTGTGTTTAAAACATTATACCCCATGTCCAGAGAGTTTCCACAGGAATCCACGGTGTTAAATTAAGTTTGTAAGACACACAGGTGGGGAGCAATTTTACTAATGGACTGAATGGGTTTTTTTCATTCAAATGTTTAAAAATTGTAAATAAGCTGTGTATTTAGTTGATACAACTTCCCTTGGGTTTTACAGAATGACAGATCATCGCAAAAGCATTCAAATTCCATCTTAGTGAAATTTCTTCTGGATCTTAACAACATCTTCAGAACTTAATGCTGCTTTGATTTCCTCCTAGAATCTGTATGACTTATTCTGTAGTCTTTATAATTAGAAATTCATATCTAGTCAGGCTTCTTGAAGAGATACACCCATTATGAGAGCATAATTATTGGGATGGCAAATTATAAATTAGCATTACTGCATGTTACTAAACTTCTGCTTTTTCTGTCATAAGGATGTCTGGTTTTCCGTCCTTTTTGGTTTAGTGAGAGATAACTTCTCCTGTTCTAATATGTGTATTACAAAACTTGGCTAATAATGTTTCCCTTCATTCCATAAGCCATAAGAGGACAATTCATTATGTACAGCAGGCCTTTTTAGAACTGACAGCTGCGCTGTAATTATCTTCACACGAATATTTGTAATTGGACTTGAAACTTGGATAATTGAACTAATGTGTTTTGATCCATGAGGTTTTATATTGAGCTCTCTGAATGTAATTATACTTCATAAACACAAGCTTGTTTTTTGGTTTTTTTTTATCATTTCTTCCTTGTAAAATTGAGTTTCTTTGCTGAGCGGCTGCACAGGAATAAGCACACAAGAAAGTTCCTTGTCAGGACAAAAAAAAAAAAAAAAAAGGGGAATTTCTTCTAGAGTAGCTTTTGAGCAGATAGCAAGTGAAGCTCCTTTCACGTTCCAAATAAGAATGATTCAAAAATGTATGTGATCAAACAGAGCTGATGTTGCAATAAAAACATCCTGCTGTATGTAGAAATCAAACTACAAACAAAGTACAAATGAGACATTTGTATTTATCTTTTTCCAAGGGAAAGGTAATGAACTGATATTGATGTTTCTCTTCATGCATTTTTAATGCTAAAAATGTTCTTTGTGTCTTACATTAAATACCCAATTTTTCCTCTTATGTTTCCTTTGTGACTTGTTCTTTCCCTTTTTAGATTTTTTTACTCCTGTGCTCTGATGAATAAAAAGGTTTGAGGTTATATCTGCATTCAGAACTCAGTCATTGACTTCTGGAAGGATATTGGCTTTTTTGGGGCAACCATTTATCCACCTGACCCTTATCTTGAAATTTGTTGGTTTTCACTGTGTTTGTCAGCATTGTACTAACTCAGGACATAGAACAATTAAACCAATGGATAGAGGAGCAGTGCCCATCTGTGGCCATAATTTCAGCCATTAGAAATGGTGTCTTCATGTCAGGTAGAAATATTAAGAGAAAATATAACTTTCTCTTTTGGTTTTAAGGGGGGGTCGAAGAATTCTCTCTCAGGCAAGCTACAAAGACTCAAACTGAATCTTTTCTTTCAGTGTTATTAAACTCTTGGTTTTGGGGGTGTTTTGTGGTTTGTTTTTTTTATTTGAGGGAGGCTAGTAGTTTAGCATTTTTTGGGGGTTGTTTGTTGGTTGGAGTTTTTTAGGTACAAATATCCCATTCTGTTAAATTAATTCTAATGGAAAAGCCTATTAGTGGCTTCTACAAAAATCTCTAATTTTCTAACTAGTCTTGGGATGATAAGCTATGCTAATAGCTTATTAACTGGGAAAAATAAGGTCATCCCTGTACCACTAATATTCCTTAAAAATAGAAAATAGTACCTGGATAAGGACTTTCTTGGTCTCACATAAGTTCTGGAAGGAATGAGGAATACTTCAGTGCTCTCGTTCTTTTTTCAGACCCATTGGTTTCTCTGAATGTTCTAAATTACTGTTAATCTCCTACTGGAGATCCAAAAAAGTATTCTGCAGATACATGTGTGAGTGCAGCATACATGTGTGGGCTTAACTGTTTGCTTTTTAATATTTTGAATGGAAATATCTCTGGCAATCTATTAAATTTTCTCTTCTTAATATACTTTGTTGCCTTGGCTGCTTGATAAAAAAGGATGGGGTTTTCACCCTGGAAAAACCAACCGTGGTGTTCAATAAGCAAAAGACAAATCTGGGTATGGCATGTGCTGGCTGTTTGGATACTACTCAACGAGCATTTGTTTTCCTCTCTGTGGAAATATATCTTAGTTTCAGTTTTTGTACTTGATTAAACTAGAGATTCCAGCAGAATTCTGCATACCAGAAGCCCCTCAGAAGTTAGTCATGCAGCATACTTCCCCTCTAAATATAATCCATTTGCTATAAAGGAGAGGAATATTTTTGTTTGTTTGTTCTTGTTTCCCTTTACCCATTTAAGATAGTAGTCTAAAACTCCACTTTCTGTGGGGGAGGTGCAAGCAGTCTAAATCAAAACAGTTGCAAAATCACATGACTTTCAAAACTCATAATTCATTGTGCGGAAAAGTTCGGTTCTTTCGTAGGTGGGCTCTGAGTCATGTTGGTTGATGTATCAGACAAGAGGAACATTTAACTAGGTTTAGTTCTTGATCTTTGATGCTAAATTTCTTTAGCATGGTGACATGCAGAAGCTGGTGTGTAGAAGGTAAAGCTGTCTCAATGGATGCAGGCAATGTTCAGTGGGACAGCTTTCAAGAGAAATGTCTGCTGGCAGGCTACGGGAAAATAAAAATACTTTTGGGGGTAAATATACATGTAACTATTAAATATAGAGTAACATATCTTAATGGTCTATTGCTACCAATTTGACAAGAAACCATTACCGTATTAGCTGCCAAAACAGGGCTGTGAGAAGGCAGTTTTAGTCACAGTTCAAACCTTTTTGACAAAGACCATTCCCTGTAGATCAGCACCTCAGAAATTCATATGTTGTAATTGTGAAGCAACAGGAGGCTCAAGCTGCCTTGTAGCTGGTACCTACTCAGCCAGGACTGGTGCATGAGACAGAACGACCCAAGCAGCCTTGTTTGACCAAATCAGAGCTGTCAATTTGCTGAAATTGCCAACCCCAAATTAGGACCACAAGTAAATGAATCCTATAATAAAAATGTTGTTGTCAGTATTTAAAAGATCAGCATAAGCACTAAATGGTTGCTCATGGCTATCCCTAACCTCGATCTTGGTATGCATCCAGTGTGACAACCACGTTCCTCCAGTGCCAGAATGCAGAGCTGTTCAGAGCACCATGGAGGAGGCTGCCTGTTAAGCACATAACAAAATGCAAAGGCAGCAGTGTGTAAGTCCACAAGGGTCCCGAGTCCTCTGTGCAGTCATTTCACAGCCTGGGCATTAATTTGGGTTAATTCGGGCCTGTTTGGCTGAGAGATATAACTTGTTCTGCTGTGATGTGCATGTGCACATATTTGTGACTTGCCAAGTATGTGTCACACAAATGCCACATTTGGCCTTCCCTGACAGCCTTTGGGAGTACTTTTTGAACTGCTGAGTCAAGCAGCTTGTTGAGAAAGACCCTCACAGAACACAAGGTGCAGATTGTCAGCCAGTTAGCCAGTTAGACCTCAACGCTGAAAAAAAATCATGTAAAAGGACAGCGGGGGATTTTTTATCTTTGGTTATTGAAGCTGAAATAGACTAGATGTTCGAACATCTGAATTTACAAATATCTGGCATAGCTGAAAAAAGGAAGAAGGGCAGATTATTGTGAATGAAAAAGTTGATAATAACCTCTTGATAGCAGCCTTGTGTGGAAAGATGACATGTTGGCTAACCAACATATCCAGGAATGTATGGGAAAAGCTCCATTTACCCAAGTGCTGAGTGTATGGAGCCCAGTTAAGGATAAATACTGTGCTTAAGTATTCTGCTGAAGGAGAAGGTTTGGCTTATCAAAGTATAGGATTATAGCACAGTGCTCCTAGAACATGACTTACGAAGGGTGTATAAAACAACGGATATGGCTTTTTGTCTGTTTATGTGCTTGCTTGGATTTGTCCTCTTAGAGGAAATGAAAATCCAGCTCTTCAAGCTGACTGCTGGATGTGGCTCTGTCTATTTAGAGGTCTGGTTATGTTTCAAATTAGGGAGGAAGTGTGAGAAGGGAGATGTGTTAAAGAGCTGTGAGGTGTCCGCCAGATTGACACAGAGCATTCTGACCCACACTCAAGCTTTAGATGGTGATTGTCAAGAGCATGGAAAGCAGCTACTGACATGGTGGTTATATCCCATATAGACTCCTGCAGCCATGAGAGAAAAAATATCAGTTGAAAAATAATCGAGACACTGCAAATTCTGCTGTCTTTTTATGACTATATTGTCTTGAACTTACAAGTCTGGAGAAATTCCCCTGAGTGCAGAAAAGTTAGAGAGGTTACATGTTAAGATAAAGTCTGGACCCCCTAGGATTTAGTTATTCTTTCTTCCTATTGAGCTGAAAAATCATCTACTGTAATATCATCAGTCCTGGCCATAAGGTCAGTATTTCCCTAAATTCTGTGTGAGTAGAAATTAGTATTTCTGTGTCATCTTTAAAGCTGGTTCCATAATGAGGACTGTGTGGTGTGTTGATAAGTATTGGGCCCCATTAGGGCATACTAAACTTTGAGCTGCCCTTGTTACAGGTGTGACCCCTGAGCAAGGGAAAAGTTGTAGAGGTTTTGAATTTTTATAGACCTGACTCTTAATCCTGAGAACCAGTTATACTTAGCAAAAGATGATTTCGATATTTCCTTTGTGCTTGCAGGCATCTGGAAAGAGCTTAGATACTAGGATAGATCAAGGAAAAGGAAGGCCAGCATGGAGAAATTCTCAGATATGCATTCAATGGGCTCTTTACAGCCTACAATGATCAGAATGCTTTGGCCTTAGGTTGGTGCCCAAGATCAGTTGGGTAAAATCCCTTTGAGGAAGAGCTGTGAGCCAAGAGATCCTCTTTTCATCCTGGCAATTTAAGGTAGTACCCTGTTTGAGCCTGGCTGGATTAAATCAGCCTGAGAGACCTTTGAGTATCACCAGCTACTAAACAGTGTTCCTCCTGTTTGAAACGATTGGCTTGTTAAAATTGTCTGCTGTTCTTTCCAATATAGGCAGACATGTAAGCCTTTGTTCACATCCCATTGCCTTCAAAGAGATCTGTGAAGAAGGTTCTGTAATAGACTGGATAATGTTTTCAGTTAAAAATGTGTGTTTAGAACTGGTTGAATTTTACAAAATAAGCTAGACCCCAAAACACAGATGGTAGGGTGACATTCAGACAGACATCATTGGTTTCCAAACCTGAGGTTTACAGTTCTGCCACTTCTCCTACTGGTTTCCCTCTAGATAATCAACCATTTAATTATCCCAAGGAAAAAAAACAAACAAACCAAAAAAAAACCCCAAACAAATAGGAAGACTGTAATGTCCAAGATTTTCTTCAATTGCTGTATTTCTTTTGGCCATGTGAACTCAATTTTTAGTGGAGTATGAATGATTATCCCTGGGTTCTGTGTAAATCAAAGAAAAGAAAGAACACCATTTTGCTGAATCAGAGCTTGGGAAACCTGAATATCTTTGTGGTGTTGTTAGTGTTTTGGTCTGCTTTGCCCCAATTCATAATTCCTCTTGGTGAAGATTGTAACGCTCTGTGCAAGTTGAACTCTTCTAAATTCAGTGACTTCTGAGGATACATCAGCATTTAATAGTCCCAAGTCCAAAACAATTGTAAGCATCAAAGCTGAAGGTTTCATGCCATTTTCACAGTACTGTGTTCTTTTGTGTTTCAATCCAACTCTAGGATATTACCAGCTTGCTTCATACCATCTACGAGGTAGTTGATGCATCAGTAAACCATTCTCCTAGTTCCAGCAAAACTCTGCGAGTGAAACTTACTGTGGCACCAGATGGCAGCCAGAAGAAAAAGGGTATCTTGTTGAATCATACTGGTAAGGATGTGCAATCAGCCATTGGAAAAAGTACAGAAAACTCCCAGAGTCCCTTGAAAACCCATCTCTATATTTTGTTAATACAAATACATATATACTTAAAGGCAAATAATTATGTGGGTATATTAAACCCCATGAACCTGCTTTATGATCTCAGTTGTAAAATTACCTGCCCTCTTTCAGTGTCTCATTAGCAAATGAGGGTTCCCTCTCCTGATGGATTGCTTCTTTTGGAAGCAGCAATAACCCACATGTTGTGTAATTGTCTTTATGCACTGCAAGGCAGATCTAAGGCCTTTTTGACCACTTTGTCTCTGCTGATACTACAGCTCTTGGTTTGTGTGGAAGCAGGTGTAGGGGTATAAAATGTTTCTTGCCAGTGCATAGCTACCGCTGCTGCTGGGTAAAAATAAACAATTAAGCATAAGCAAACTCGAAGAATCTATGCATAAAAATTGCACGTTTTTCTGTGCTGGCAGAGTCTGCCATTATAAAATGCTCATACCATGATGGCTTATCCAACTTATCTTCACTGTAATGATAGTTGTATCAGAATAATTACTTCAGTAGATAGAGTAGTACTAAATTGAAATACTTAAAAGTATTTAAAATAATACTTCAGTAGAAAACATAGGCATCAGGTCTAAAAGGACAGCCTGGTTACCTCAGTTTTAATAAAACACTCACTCCCTCAGGAGCAGACACAAGCAAATTCCCACTGCTGGGAAGCTACATGATGCATTAGTACAGCAGTGAATTGCCAGCTACTGAGCCTGTCAGTGTGAGTGTGGCTCCACTTGGGCTGCCACATGGAGTGCAGCCTAACCCTACAGTCGAGGTTACATCTGACTACAATCTGTCATGCGGGCAAAAGCACATTTGAGAAGGTTCCATGAAATGATACATCCCATCCTGATCTACTGACACCAACAAACGTATTTGCAATGTAGATTGTTACTTATGCTGATCAGCAAGGGCAGTAATGTGACAATAATGTGCTTTCTCTTGGCAGATTTGCAGAGTGCCAGGCACAGAGCTGAAAACAAAGCTAATGAAGAAGCAAGAAGCTCTGAGAAGAAGCAGAGGGCTTCTCTCAGGTAAGGGGAATTGAACCCTGACTCCTAGCAGCCACTGGGTAGCTCTGAGGAAACCTCAACCGCTGATTTCTTTCTTGCCTGTTTTATTTTTAAAAATTATTTTAAAATACAGGAATTACAGGAGTTTTCATTGTGGACTTATGAGCAGATTCCATAGCTGGATATATACATTAAAACAAAAAAAAAAAACAAAAAAGAAAAAAATCCTGACATTTTCTTCTTCTATGAGCTCTTTGGAGGATCTGAATTGTCTTTTTAGATGCTGTGTGCAGATAAGGGAGGTTAATAGCACAGCCTTTTGGCTAAAAGTGTCCTAAAACCTTTTCATTTCCTTAGTGGCCAGCTCCTGCCTTTCTCTATCCTCCTTCCAGCCCATCTTTTTCACTCATCAACTCAAACAGTGCCAAGCTTTATATGGTCTAACTTGGTTACCAGCTCATAACCTGACCAGAGTGCTAACAGGTCATCTTCATGTATATTTGGTATACTTTAACATTTTATGTTTCATACTAAGGCAGAGGGAAGTGTTTGCTGAAATGTTACAGTAATGACATTGACTCATTAGTTGTGTTTGTTTCTTCAGCTGCAAATTTAAAAAAGAAAAAAAACAACAAACTTTTGGCTTCCCTTGGATTTAGAGATATTTGTCTGAATACATAACAAATTTATCAGGACAAGGAGCATTCAGTCTTATTAAAACTGACAAGAGAACAGTACCTCCCTTTTTTGGATGGAGAAAAAATGCTAGTGAGTTATCCCAGTGAGCAAATCCCAGTACAGTCAAATTTCAGATTAAAAGAAGAATAAAATTAGTATTAATCTTGTGTCAGCAACTCTGTACAAAATCTTCTATGAACTGAAGAATACTCTGTGGTTTTACTTGCTGGCCTAGATGTGGTGTGCAGATTCCCTCTGCCCATTAGCAAAGTTTTGCCCTGTGTGAATTCAATAGACTGTTTTTGTTTGATAATCTAGTGCAAAAATCCCCTTTCAGTTTGAAGTCCCCCTCTTATCCACCTTAAAGTCCAGGCTCTGCAAATGTAGTGTTTTTATGAACAGCATGCACTTCCAGTTAAATCCACAGTCATAGAAGCATCAAATGTTGGGACAAAATATTTATCCTTCTCCTCCCTTTGGTGAGTGACTTCATAGAACAAATCTGTATCTTGAGCTGAGTAGATCAGCATCAGTTTTTGTTGCATCCCACTAAAAAATGTAGACAGGATGAAGAGAGTGCTGTTCACACTGTGTGTTTCAGGGATGTTCGTGCACTCTGGCCAAGCTGACAGCCCTCAGGAAAGCTCAGATCAGAATCTCGTGATATTAATGCAGTTGCTTTCCCTTTGAAAGCAGCAATGAGGACTTGTGAGAAGTGCACACATCTCACATGTTCAGTCACTTAGGAATTCTAGGCAAGATGTGATTCGTATTCAAGATAAAATGGATAGAAATGTTTTTATCCTGAAGGCTGGGAGATAGATTTTTCATTTGCTGGAAGCTACAGGCAGGAGTTTTCACCTGTAGGGCTAATATGAGTATCAAGATAAGTAGCTAGATTCATGGCTAGATAGCCTGGTTCTCCCTGGCTGACTTAAACCCTGTGTTCTCAGTGAGTGAGGCTTTCAGGAGATGTCCCTGCATTTTTCTGCCCTGTGCTCTGTCACTGCTCTACTCCCCTTTCCTGCTATATTGCTGTGTGCTTCGTGCCATCAGGATGACACATCAGCCTGGGAATTTTAGAAAGGACTTCCATACACTCCACAAACACTTCAGCAGATGCCATTTTTATTAAAACCAAAACTAAACCAAGCCCAAACCCAGTAACAACACTGTATTTTTACACAGTCCTTGAGGCATGGTTGATGCCTGCCTCTGTCTTCCCATGTGTTTGCAGGATAGCATTGTGGGGCTGGATGCCAGACACTTCAGTTCTCAGAAGTACTTGAAGTTCTCTTTGACAGTGGAGCACATCTCTCATCAGTGTATAATTGCTTCACTGTGTATATTTGCATGAATATTGTTGAACGTCATCTTGCATGTAAGAAAGTTATTAGAATGTAGGGCTGTGGCAGTACTGGCATCATTTTTGTTCTCTGTCTTGATGAGAGATTGAATTTATTACAGTAACAAAATAACAGGTTCCCTGTTAACTTCATTTCCAACAGACAGTGCTCTATACAGTGTTGCTTAATTGTGTTGGATTAAATTCAATGATATTTCTTCCTGGGTTAACTGTGCATTGTCTCCAGCACATGTGTGCAAGTCCCAGTGGTTTCTGAAGGTGATTCATGCCTGGCAACTGCAGTTAGGCAAGTTCTAGCCCTAGAGATCTTTTATGTTGACATGCTAAAGTGTAACAACCTGTAAAGGTGTGTCTGAGATAGGAAAGGTACTGAGCGGGCAAGGTATCCAAAAAATAAAGAATATCTGGACATTCCCCCTTTTTTTTTTTTTTTTTTTTTTTTTTTTTTTGAGAGTACCCCATGTCACTTCTGGAGTTCAAAGCTGACTCAGAGTCTTTAAACCTTACCTGCTTTCCAGACAAACTCTCCTCCGTTCAGGAGACTCTACCTCTATCAAAGTAGAGCAAAAATGATCTTCCAGGTAGGTCAAGTCTTGTGACTTTTGTCAGAGGAACTTCAGACCTGTGTCTGACAGAGACACAAGGGGACTCAGTTCTGTAATGTCCCTGAACAGTACAAGCTAGACCAGGAAAGCCATTTGTGCCAAAGCTCGATGGGATCAGCAGCCTCTGGAAACTTGGAAATGTGTTAATAGACTAAAAGCAGAGTATTGGGCACCATACAGTACAGATCCCATATTTAGCAACTGGTGTAGCATACAAGGCCAAATTCTGGTGTTAAGTTGACATCAGTGCACTTGCACAGAGAAATAGAAAAGCCAATCTCGTGGTCTTGGAGACTGAACTGACTGAATGTCAGGCAGCAACTTAGTCAAGAGTTTTCTGCTTATCCTGCTTGTTATATTGAAAATATTGTTCATATTTGCAGACTTCCATTTAAATTGCTGAATTAAATTGTTTGGCATTTTGGGCTACAATACTGTAAACTTCTGCCTGAATTTTTTCTGCCTCATAAATGAATGGTATTTCAGATATTTATTCTCAGGAAATAGTTCTGCTATAAATAAAATTGCAAAGCTGAGCAGGAAAAGGAGTTGAGATTCTAAAGCCAGCATCTGATCTGACCTTATTAATTATATTTTGGAAAGCAGCAGTTACCTCTGATTGTCCTACCAACACCTTCTCTTCCCAGGCTCTCTCTAGTTACTACACCTGTGCTGTTGCCTGTCTGTCTGAAGCAGGAACAAATGAACATTTATCTGGATTACCCCAGCACTTCCCCACAGTGGTGGGAATGGTTGTGAATCAAACAGCAGATTTTCTTTGGCATGTCCAAATTGGAGAATCAGTTGAATGATTTGGCCCTAAGACAGAAAGTTATAAATGCTAGAAGTGGTTTTATTTGCTTTTGCACGTGTGATGCAATTTGAAAGCCTCCTTTGCTTTGTAACATTGTGGTTGATTTATGTGATGAGAAGGAACAGTCAGTTCAGGCCTATCGACTTAGCAAATCTGGTCATCCAGAATTTCAAGCATTTGTTGTTTCTTTGTGAGCAGCTCCTGTCACTTCAAAGGGTCCATTAGTTGTTGGTTTGCAGATGGTGATAACAACTTTAAAGAAGTTGTGCTGAATTGTAATTTTGCTTCCTGCTGACAGATACCACCAGAGTGAGAACAATCCAGAGCAAAGTGGGTGCTATCGTCATTGTGTTGATGAGAACATTGAAAGGAGAAACCACTATTTGGATCTTGCAGGAATAGAGAACTACACATCAAAGTTTGGGCCAGGTAATTTATGTTGTAACATCATAATCTTTTCTTTCTTCAGTTTCACGTTCCGTATCAGGGACAGTGAATTGTGAAGCTGTGTGATTTGCGTGTAGTGACTTAGGAATAGGACTGTGAGTACTGCAAGATAATTACTGGTGAAGGTGGCATCACAACAGAGTGGCTAATGTGCTGCAAGGCTGCTTTGATGTACTTGTTTGTGTAGCTAAACTTGGAGCTGAGCCTAGGAGAACAATCTTTACATCTAAATTATTAAGTTTAGTCTACGGGTGAGACAAGGACTGACTTTTGGATGTTGGAGCTTGTGCCCAAGATGATACCAGCATATATTTTATACTCACTACTGACCCAAAAATAGGAGAATGTGTGTTCGTACCTGGAATTTTGGATTCAGTCCCTAAATTAAAGAGATTTTGATTTCCTTCATTTCCCTGCCCTCTGCCAGGATTTTACTATTCCCCTCACAGTTAATTTGATGACCAAGAGTTGGGAACATAAAGATTTTTATACATACACACACATGCTCACACATGCACACATTCACTCTTCTCTAGGTATGTATTCATATTTGTGTGTGTATTATTTACTGGCCAGAATTATTAAATGTAATTAAACTAGACAGCTATAATTGCATTCACTTCCTTAGGAAAAATTTGTTCTGCCGATAATGCTATCCCTGCCAACTGCATGCTACTAATTAAAACTTTGAAATACTAGATGACTAACTCAGCTCGTTATTTCCTAGGATCTCCTCCAGCAGCTCAAAAACATGACCCACCAGGCAGAATTGTGAATCAAACTAGATCCCGTTCTCATGAGCCTGAAACCTTCCATGTTCACCATAGGAAATCTCAAGTGGTGGATCCAAACCACATCAATCTGGCTGAAAGTTCGTATGCCAAGATTGCAGAAATCCAACAGAGGCTCCGGAACCAGGACTCAAACAAGCACTTTGTGAGGTCTCCCAAAGCCCAGGGTAAAAATGTCGCCCCTGTGCATCCTGGAAGGGCAGTTAGAAATAAACCTTTTCAAGGGGTGTCCTTGCCCATGGCTTCCCCAAGTGCACGGGTGGGCCAGAACCTCCCGTACCTTCCCTTGCAATCCCAACAGATCCACAAGAAGCATAAGCAGAGGGCAAAGGAGAATCACCAAATGTGCAAAACCTTCCAGTCTCCAGGGACAGTTGTGGAAAAGGAACATGTGAGAGACCTGCCCACAGTCATTTTATATGAAGGCCAAGTGGGACAAATGATACAAAGACATGAGCACCACCACCACCACGAGCACCACCACCACTACCACCACTTCTACCAGACATAGAAGAGATCCCACCAACATCCTCCAAGAATCATCCCAAATGAAGGAAATGAGTTCTTGTGATACCAGAACTAAGGCATTACTATGATTAATATGATCATTACTCCATTAATATTCAGCTAGCATATATTTTAGAGGTTATATGGAACTCTTGAAACTCACCCTATTTATATGTTGTGGAACCGCATAGCTTACTCAAACACCTTGTGGATTTTTTTTTTTTAAGTGGCTTGTAAAACAGCAAACAGCCATAGCTTTTTGAGCTGTGATTTAATACAGGTCGTCAACGCACTTCTGTAAAAGTACTACTTCCATTGTACTCAGAAAGATACTTCAAATAGTCTTGCAGACATCTAGCTTTCCACTCTGCTGTACGTCGGCTGATCGCACACAAGCCTTTCATCAGGGGAGCAATGTTCGAAGGGTTGGACTCCAGAGATACTCAGATAATGGAAAATACAAACAGCTGCTACCTCTAGTATTATTCAGATTTTATTTTCTTTTTATTGATTGTAATGTGCTACAGGGGGGAAATTTAATATACTGTGTTCATGTAGCCTGTTTGTGTTCACATCCTTTCAAATCATCTTAATTACAAGGAAATATTAGCTAAACTTGTCAACAGGGCTACATTTGTACAACTTACACTTTATTTTCTTGGAGATTCTTCACTGACAAAAGTACAGTCTGTTATATACTGGGTAATATTTAAATATACTTCTTTTATTTTTGGTTTTTCTCTTGCTTATTCTCCACTCTGTTTGGGGTAACCATTTGAAAAGAGGAGGATGTGAAATGGGGTTTTCCAAAGCATCACTAGATTTTAGTGCTTGGGCCATAACTATCATTCATGGGGGTTTGAGAAGGAGAGGGGTTCATGGAGGGGCGGGGGGGGGGGGGATTTGTTTTGTTTAAATCCACAGTTCTTTGTTTTGAGAAAGAATTGAGGAAAATATACTTTCTCACTTTAAATGTTGGCAAATATATATAAAATATAAATATAAATATATATATATAAATATGCGCACTCTCAGGTACATTTTGTTGTGTTTTAGAAATCTGTGGTTTGAATATTAACATTATATTTGTTTTTTCCACAACAGTGATTTTTTAGAAACATATGCCATGGCATTTTCTTGGTGCCTCTGATTTAAATTCCCAAGCACCTATCAATTTGTGCTTCTCCTATTTTAGAGACGTGTATAAAAAATATCATTCACAATCATTCTGGATTCTTCTACTTTTTCCATGTCAAAGGGCTTCCATTCCATGAAGGAGAATCAGACCACACTCACAAGACCTTAATGGCTGCTGAGAAATTTGAAGGTCAAAAGAAAATTGGAAAAGTGAAAAAAAAAAAAAAAAAAAAAAAAAAAAAGAAGGGTTAGTACATTCACGTTTTGCTTTCTGTGGAGCCCAGATTTATAATAGATTCAGTTGGGGTTTGTACAGATCACCATTTTGCAGGTAGAAAGTGACTGGAAAACACCTACATTTCTTTTGGAACATGAAAGTAGAGAACTCCTACATCAAAACATAAATGTTCTATAAATGTATTTGCTTTCAGTTTTAATTATTTTTAATGTTGTGGTATTTTGTCAATAGTATATATTGTAAAATGTAACTATCCGACGTTGTTATAAGCCCTTTATGATTAGGGTATTTTTTGTTTTCTGACTAGAGTTTTGATCAGTCCAAAATGGGGTATTACCTTACTGCTGACCAGTTTTAGAGGGATATTGTCCTTTCTAAGAACACAGAGACATCACCTTGTAAAGAACAGTGGGAAGCCTTGCCTTCTTGTGGAATTGGAATAGAATCACTGCTTAATGGTAATTAGGTCCATCTCTTGTCTCCCTGGATCAGCAGATGTTTAGACTTATTGTCCCCTTTAAAAAATCTGGTTTATTATATTATACTTTTTTTAGCTGTCAACAGCGTGTTCTGTAAAATCTAACAAAATGTTTTTAAAATGTGTTTGATCTGTGTGACAACTATACTGTTCTGTTTATTTTAAAATTCCTAAAGTCCAAAAATATTTATATGCAGAATTTTCTGTGTTGAAAATATGAAAAGGCCACGAATTTGGTTAATTACCACTGAGTTGTTCTAGTCTAAGCCTTTTTTGCTGCTTGTGTATCATTCTTTTTCAATGTATATATAATTATGGACTGCAAAAAAAAAAAAGGCATTTATATGTCTAGTAGAAGGAATAAGCTTATTTATATTATAGTGTTAAAAAAGTCTGATGTATTCAAGTGACATTATACCGCATGCAAACACACAGTGTACATTCCATCTAAGAAGGGATGCCATGCTATTTGTTTTGAAGAAGTAATTAAAGCTGTTCTCTTTTCAGTGGAGCATATGCCAGAAAGACTGAGAGGTGGAAATTGTTCTTAGTCAATTTTTTTTAATGCAGATTGTTGCTGAAAACCAGAAAACATTCTGGAAAACTCAAGTGCTTTCAGAACTGTGGGATTTTCCAAGAAAGGGCAGCAAAGGGGTAAAAATGCTCCTTCACCCAAAGGTATTTTGCTGGAAAAGAAAACAGCACCACTACCAAAATCCCATCTGACTGAGAAGTGTGCAGTACTGGCTGTGCCAGGTGAACTCTGACATGGAACATGACTGACCATTGGTTACAGCTGGGCATTGATTTGTTTTGGCTTATTATATTTGGACATTCAAAAGACAGATTCTGCCTTGCTCAGAGTCTGTGAAACACGTTTTAATAACATGGCATCCCCTTACAAAAACTTTACACCAGCCATGTATGAATATACAGTATCTAAATACTGTGTTGCAGTTGTGTTATGTGCATTATAAGTGTGAATAACATGTAGCACAGTTTCTTTTCACAGAACCTTAAATTTCCGTATCTTTTAAATATGTTTGCTTTTCAGTATTTTGTATAGTAAATATAGATGGTTTTGACTAAATGCTTTATTTATTTAACAGCAAAAACTGTGCCAAGAGAACCCCCTGTTAATTAAAGTTTTACTAGTTCAGAAAGTACATTTCTTTCTTCTTCTTGTGGATTTCAGGGGCCTATTGCAATTGCTGTCAGTGCTTGCAGATCCCACTGATGAAAGAGCTTGCATTAACATTTTTGGGAACAGGATCAGGAAATTACGTATGGACTGGGTATGCTTTGGTCTAATATTTAAGCTATCAAGTTTAAAAGGTAAATTTCTTGTCCCCTGCTGTTGGACCTGTGTTGAGTAACTGATATTTCATCTTGCTATTAACTCTGAAAATTTTCCTTAAAAAAAAATTGTTTTAAGTTCTTCAAAACTGTAGCTGAATCAAAATTTGAAAGAGTTTAGTTTCTGGTTAAACAAAACGTTTTATTCCCAAAGAAAAAATATCAAAGTTGAGTATATTGTTAATATTGAAAAGTAAAATGGAGTGGTATTAAGTAAGTTCAGATGAAAACTCCAAACTTTTCACTTACTTTTTCTGTTTTTACACAAGGAAGTTCAGCAAAATGAAGTCAATCCTGAAGTTTGCACTATTTGCTGAAAAAATTCAATTGAAAAATATTCCTCATTTCTACCAGCTGCAATGCTGGGGAGGACAGTTTTTTGAAAAGAAGGATTGCTAAGCTCTTCTCACAACTTCATGACCACAATACGAAACAACCTAAGCTAAGGCTGTGAAGTAAAATCTCTGTCCCAGTGAAATCTCTGGCAAGACTGCCAGGTTCCCACTGGCTGCAGGGTGCCTATAATTTCATTCCAGGAAGGTGGGTTTGAAGTCTACATAATGTGCAGCCAGTAACTTCAGTATTTATTTTTTCTGCATCTTACTGCTGATGGGTTTGCTAATAGTAAATGGAAGTTTTGTTGTAAGAGAGCAAGCTGGTAAATTAATTAAGATTAGCAGAAAATACTGTCTTTATACTGTCATTGGAGGACCTCAAGGCACTTCCAAATGTCTTTGAAACATCCACGTGTCATTTAGTCATTGTTAGACATGGAGACCCAGTTCTGCCTGTGGGTGATGAGGTACAGATTCTCCTGGCATATTGGCAGACCAGCCTCTTGAGGCCCTACCAAATTAGAAAGCAAAATATGTGACCTCTGTTATGATCTTTCTACTCTAGTCATCATGAGCATAGAACAGCAATGTTAAGCTGGAGAAGTACTTTAAAGATGTGTGTGTGTATATACGTGTGTGTGTGAGTGTGTCCCCTGGCAGAAGTTAGTGAGTGGAACAAGATGGATTCTGGCAGAGGTGATTTTTTCTAAGAAGATGAGCATGGTGTATTGCTGACAGTCCATAAGCTGCCACATAAACACACAGCTCTGATGAATGCATACTGTTCTCCATATGTCATCGTGTACCTCAATAATTGAATGACAGATTTCATTTGTATTCCAATTAACAGGAAAGTTGGGCCCCTTTGGGCCTAGATTATACTTGAGAAAAATTCATCATGCTAGAAAATTTGCAAAAACATTCACCATAATTTTTGCCTGGAGTACAGGCAAGAATGTTCATGTTTGGAAACATGTCAGCTAATCAAGTCTCACCTTTAATTATCTTGATGCAATTCATCAAGATCTAAAAGTATGTTTTCAAACATGACTTATTCATAGCTTTGCTGGGAACCAAGTCTTATTCAACATCCTATTAGTTGTCAGACTTCTTTGGTTTTGTTTTTTTTTAATATACCAGCAGAAACATGTTTGAAAATCCATGAACTAAAAATTGAACTTAATGTGTTTTCTAAATAGCTTCGGGAAGAAGATTTCTTTTCTAATGCACTTAACAGCAAAACCAGCCTCTATTTATGACATAATAATGTATTTTGTTTGCATATTTGAACAGATGTTGATTTGATTTGATTTGGAAGGGTCTGGTTTGGGATTTCTTTGTTCTGTGCACATTTAAAATGTGCTCAAAGTGGTCTAAAAGGAACAGATATAGAAAAGCAAATAACTTTATATTGAAATTATTCAATCTGCATTGAAATGTGTCTTATTTGAAGCTTGAATTACAGTTATTAAATAATGAGGTTTTCAATGATGCTTTAATTTACTTTTACATTTCTATATATTTCTAGGTAATTCAATCCTAAATGAGCTAAAATGATAGGAATCACACAGATGAAGTCTTCTGATTTCTTTGTTTTAAACTAGCAGGATTTAAGGACTATTCAGGCAGATTACTGTGAGGGTTAGAGCTGTGTAGAAAGACTGGCAAGGGAAGGATGGAAAGATTTGAGAAGTGTAGGGATAGCATAGAACTGTCCAACAGAGGGGCTGGGGGAGACACACGAGAGGCAGGAAAATGCTGTATGGAGAAGTTTTTATTCATAATACTTTTGTGAATCTCTTATGGTACATTTTCTGCTCATAAAACAGCAACACTAGTTTGTAGAATGCTTTTCACTGGGAAAACTTGAAAGACTTTCTATAAGAGGTGAATCTCCAGCGTGCGGGGGGAGGCACGAGGCAGGAAAGTTGCAGATACTCACTGGGGCTATGGCAGAATAAGGAAGGATCCCCATTTTCCTAAGTCCCTGTCCAAGCTGAGGAAAACGTTTTTGGAAGCAGAGGTGTTTCTGCAGATGTTTTGAGTATTTCTTAGAACACATTTTGAATAGTGACATCAGTTCTTTTTCTCTTTGATTACAAACACACCTAAGTTGGTCAAATGTTACCCAAAACTTCAGTATCTGTCTTGATTTTTCAGAACACTAAACACTAACTATGCCTGTGAAATCTACTGACACAAAGGATAATCTTTATACCACAAGGAATGGCAGACTGGGCCTGTTGGTTGTCTCATCAGGCTGGTAATCTGGGGGGTCTGAGTGTAGGAAGTTCCAGAAGTTTTTTTAAGAGTGTTGAAGACATAAGGGGCTTCATAAATTTGGCAGTGGGCAAACATTAACAGTACCAGGCATACTGGTAATGATGTGAATTGTGCTTTCTGGTTTTTAGGACATGTCTGTGAGGTGGGGTGTGTGTCTTCCTTTGAGTGCCTAGTCCACAGAGACAAAGCTGCCTGTAATTACTACTGGCTGGGAGATGTATTCCTTTGGTGTTGTATTTTGTGGATGAAGATATGGGGTTCAGATCCTTCTGGTGCTGAGTGCTTATTCTTGCACTTAATGCTTCCCATTCTGTTCTATTCATGAAGTATAGCATGCTGAGGCTTTGCAAATTTTCCAATAAAACACCTAACAAACTGGGCCAAATTTGTTTTCAGCTTCATAAATGGAAGCAGAAGAGCACCGTGCATGTCTTGGAATTTGGACCTTACAAATGCAGTTTGCTATGAGTCATCATTTTTTCTTGTACTAATTTCAGATATTTGATAAGCTCTTTTTATGGTTTACAAGTTTAAAAAGACAAATAAAACTTTGTAGAGTAAAACATTGGTTTGGAGGTTGTATTTTTCTGTTCTCAGTGACGATCTGTGAATAGCCTTTTTCTGTGGGCTTCAGCTTAAACCTACAAAGTGACTTTGGAGTGGGTGTTTATAGTTCTTTGCTTGCTTGTTCACAGGGTAAGGCTGTTGATAGATGAATAAAGTGCCACTTGAGGTTGTTAACAACCATGACTGGTAATGCTAGTTCAACTAAGATAAACACTGAAATGCTATGGCAATTAGCATTAAGGTCTCAGTTGGCCAGTGCTGATTTTCAAACCATTGATAGAGTGCTCTATGGATACCCATGGCAGGGAGGTCTGGAGCTATTCTCATCCCATGGCTGGGAGGTCTGGGGCTGTTCTCATCCCTGCTCCGAGTGCTGGGGCACTCCTGAGGTGTGTGCGCACGGCATCTGCATATTCAATGTGCCAGTAGGAAGCAGGAGTACAAAAACTGTAATGTTTCAGTCCAAAGCAATTAACCCTCTCACCCTGCACGGAATGGAGGGGAGGAAAAGCTCAATTAACGGGACTCGGAGTTTCCAGTAAGTGCAAAAGTATGAAGGGAAGCAATAAGGCAGCACTGTGGGCCTCACATTCCTCTGGTCTCTTTACAGCCTTTTCAGGGAATAGTTTTTACTCTTCATGTCTATAATCACAACTTGCTGTTTGAGTGTGTCATCTGCTAGGGCCACAACCCTCAACGGGTCTGAGCATGTCACTTCCATAGGTTTCACTGGGAATTTTGTGCAGCTTTACTGGATCAACAGAAGTACTTCAATTTATACTCTTGTGGACTCAGGGCCCTGGGACACTCATAGCTTGCAGTGGTTAGGGACCGGTTTTTATTAGAACTTTCCTGGTCTAATAAGTGGATGCTAAAATCAATTAATTTAAAGATTACAATCTTGATATCTTAAAAGTCTGAAACACAGAGTCACTTTAGCTGGTAACTATGAATTAAAGGAGCAAGTTGTGTTTTCAGGAGCAGGGCAAGACTTTCATTCCTTTCTCTGCTAAAAACATCATCACTGCAACCTCTTTCATTGTAATTAAATCAGGAATTCGGCATTCACAGGATATTATGTGTCTGCTGATCTTTCTAACAATAGTTAATGAAGTTTGTTTTACTTGGAGCCTTTGTTCCTTTGGATATTGCTTCTGTAGCCCATGACTGCAAAGGAAATCCACTGAACAGCAGATCTGACTATGAGCGTCCTGCGTGCCCTGTTACTCATCTCCCCAGGGATGTGCAGGATGGAGTCACTCCAAAGGAATGGTCCAAAATTTCTGCTTCCCAGCACACAAGAGGTATGTTCATTATGTCTGTAACACCAACAGGGAAAACTGAGGAGCCACAGTCACTGAGACAAGTAACTGTTCCTTGTCCTCAAGAGGGGTGTCAGTGTCTCACAGTGTCTGATCACCCCCCTCAACCCCAGTACTGGGTTTCTTTGGCAGCTCTGGCACATGTGACAAGCAGGTGCAGTAAGGCCTTAGATTCCAGAATACTCTTCCATCCCTTTAGTCAGTTTGGAAAGATGTCACCATGAAAAGAACTTGAACAAGACAATTTTTTGCTGTTGACTTTCTGTTGTGCCCTTTCATGTGTTTAAAATCCACTTATCTGAAAGTGTGCAGTTACATTTTGTCCTTTTTCATCATTTAAATGCATCTTCTTGATCTGAAGAAATAAAAGCAATTTAAAAAATTAGAGATTTTGTTTTCATATGTGCTGCCAAGTCTGATACTGCAAAGTAAGTGCTGAATTGGCACAAGCAGTTTGAGAGAGCCAGCAGATTTAGGAAGGGAGAAGATAAACCTTATTATGTTTCTTTGCCAAAGGAGAAAAGAAACGATATTGACTTAAATGTGGGAAATTTAAAAGGGGCCATATGTTCTCACTTTGTGCTTTGTTTCTAATAGATAGACAGAAATCTTTGAAGTGTGGATTGGCACAGTAGGGTGCATGCTTCTGTAGAGAAAAGATGCTAAATGGGGAGGATGTGAGGGGGCATATGAAACTCTATTAGCCATGCAACAGCAAAGAGAGAAAGGCAAATCCAATGATAATGTACATCTGTTTCAGGGAATTTATAAGCTTTGAACATTTTTTATGTGCAGATAAGTGGATCCTTTTCTTACCATAACTTAGAACTTCAAAGCAGATTGTGTGGATAATGCAAATTGCTGAAATATGAGATTTTCCTACAAAGAGGTTTCCAAAAAAGAAAAAAAAAAAGAATTAAGGCTAATTGATGCCACAGTCTTTTATGTACAGTGTAAAAACTCTACAAAAATTGATTTTTATGAACTAAGAAATTGATGAAAAAATATTGAAGTCTGCTGTTTGCATTCAGGGACTGTAGTTTGAAACTGAGTTTCTGTGAATTAAACATTTGTCTCTGATATCACTACAGCAATATTGTAACATAAATTAAGATATGTAGCCGAGCTGTAATTGTATCAAAGTCTGCCATGTCGTAGGAATGTAAAACTCATGAGTGCGGTGTGATATACAGCACCTCACTGTCAAGGTAGTGAAGCAGGGATTTCTAGAATATGAGAAAAAAATTACTACAAGAGACAAAAACTATTGGGGGGAAGCAGGAGGTGGAGGATACTGATATGGTTAAGCCTCGGGAGTAGATGAATGTATAACTTCTTAACTGCTCAGAAAAATGAGTTGCTCTCTGAGCTGGGAGGTTACAGCCAGGCTTGGGGATGCCGGCTGCATTCCAGCTGGGAGATATGAATGTCCCAGCTGAGAGGCCAAGGCTGTGACACCCTGGGCAAGAAATTACATCAGCCAAGGGATTTTGAAGACCTTCATTTATTAGATGTAGTGCATAGGGGCATTCCCTTCCTTCCTGGGCAGACTCGGACTATAAAGCCAGCTTTGTCCTCCTTCCTGTACTGTAAATAGGGGTGCACGAGGCTTAACCTGATGCTGAACACAGAGGCAACCAGGAGTGGGAGCTCACGCCTCATTCCTGAGTCGTTCCCCAATTTTGGCTTCATTGGCCAGCAGGGCATCTTCAGTAGATATTCCGGCATTTTAGTATGAATGAACCATGACAACCACAGTCCTGGAGTATTTCTTTCTTATTCCTAAATCCTTGCACAGTCTTGGTCACTGTCTGTCATGGCGGGCCATGGGGAAAGTGCCAGGTCTCGATATCCTGAAATAATCTATATCCCTTCATACTTCATGTCCAGGGCTTGTTCTTCTGCCACAAATCCATCTTGGCTGAGGTGGGAAGCAGAACCAGCTCTGTCCTGTCACCTCATGCAGACGGTGACTCAAAAATTCTTCCCCCTCACCCCAGCAGGTAAGATTGCCCTGAAAAGGGTTCATTTTTTTATTTTTTTCAGCATTTTGGCTCTGAAGAGTGGCCCTGTGATGGGATGAGCACTCTGAGACTGTGGGATTTCTCTCCATCCCTGGCCATGTGGGAAAACTCCCATGAGGTAATGAAACAATTTACCTCATGATTTTGGGCCAAAATGTTCTGTTTTAGGCACTCAGCAAGGGCTGGCAGAGGGTTAAACTTGAGTCAATCCCACCTTTTCTATTTCCAAGAGTACCCCAACAGCAGGGAAAGGGCAGTAGGCAGCAATGCTGAAAAGAACAGCTGTATGCCATCAGACTAAAGATAGAAACATGAAGCATGTGGGCTAATTAAGTTCCCAAGTGGCAGTGTACAAAGTGTACAGACCAAACAGAACAGTGCCTTCTGCTTGTTTTGATCAACTCTGTTTCTATCACTTTGATGAAAATAACCGCTTGATTTGTCGCTGGCTGTGGCTGCCAAGGGATCCCTCACACCCCGGGCTCTGCTGGTGCCACCCTCGTGGCAGCCATCCCATAACCAGGAGTGGCTGTGGCTGCCCCTGTCTGCCAGGGGGGCCCTCAGCAGCACCGAGTGTCAGGGGAAAGGCGTGACAAATGTTCAGAACTTTTGAATTAAGTTTCTTGCTTTATTTTTTTTCCAGTCAGATATAATATTAGACACTTTCACCCTAAATAGGATGAAGTGGGCATGCTCTGACCAGCTTAGCACAACAGGATGGACTTTAATTTTTTATTTTTCCTCCTCTGATGTCTTTCAGTCAGTTCATTTTTCCTTCAGGGGGCACAGCAGACTCTTGGTTAGGTCTGTTAGCTTGCTTCCTAACTGGTTTGTAGTCCTGGTAACTTTTGATGTAGACTGCATATGAGCCAGAATGCAGCCCCCCCCCCCCACCTCCCGCTGCCCCTTTTTTTTTTCTCAGAGTTCTGAGTGGAAAACTACCTTGAGGATAAACCTGAACAGAAAAATTAATCTGAAAATCATCTTCCATGTGAAAAATGAATTTGTGATGTTTCAAGGTCTCTTATGCTCCAGCAGGAGGCAGAAGGGACACTTTGGGGCAGTAATCCCATGAGCCTGCTCTAGCAAGTTCCGAGAAAGGCTTGGCTCAAGTGTGGTTTTGCAGCAGGTTATAAGTTGTAAAGCTTGAGGGGCTGTGACAGGTTTGAATTGTTTGCTTGTAATGATGCTCAAAGAGAGACTGAAGGATGAAAATGCTCAGTGTGGAGAGATGCTCTTTTTTCTAAGTGTAATAGCTCAAAGTTTGCCTTGCTAAGCTGCTTCAATTACAAGCATAGGACAGATTTTCTTTTACTCAGTACAGTAGCCACTGTACTGGAATTTACTGGAACTCTGGAATTTAAATTTTACTCTATTTTAATTCCAGACTTGATCTCTCAGCTGAAACCTTGAGTTTTCAGAAGGTTGTATCTTTGAGGGCTACTTCATGCCTGATCACCAGCAATTAAGTTACGATAAGATACACACACTTTCTTTATTGTGACCTTTTATCTAAGGTGTTCCTGATTTAATCTTTTAACAGTCCCATTTTTCAGCCTTTGAGATCTAAGTGCTCAACCCAAACTTGGTTAACTTCAACCCACAAGTAACTGACTTATTGAGGGAATTATGGATGAACAAAGCTGTATCTTCATGCACAGGAGACCTGATGTCCTGTAAGCTGTCAGGCCTCACTGGAGCATACAAACACACTGTAAAGGCTGCTGTGCTGTGGATGAATCATATAAAATGACTGCTATTTTTTTACAGTAAGAGTCTAAATTGCTCATGTATTTTGTTAGACCCAGCTAAATCCTTAATCATTTTGTTTGATGTTGTAGTACCTCAGCTAGCAATAAGAGTGTCAGCTCGTACTTGCTGTATTGGCCATTTGCAATAAATTGATTTTTTTTTTTCTCTTCCTCGTTTGCTTATTGCTGATGGAGTTCACATGTCTAAGTTCTACTTCTGAGCTTCTCAGGTAAGGAGACAAGTGTGTAGATGATATTTTTAGATTGATGTATGTAATAATTCAAAGTGTGGTAGCCTTTCTTAGGCCTTTAAAGACAGGTGAAGTGGTTTTCTCCCTAAATTGCAGAAGTGCAATTGGGGAAAGATAAATGAGAATCTGACATTACAGTGGTACTATGTGCTAGAGCTGTAGTGCCAAGTGAAAAAATACAACATAGCCCTTGTTTTCTGGAAGATTTGACAGAAGAGTTTGGGTCATTGCTGTGTAATGTTTGTTATCTGCCAGTCTGGAGGAAATGGATTTGTGATCTGGGTTCCTTAACCAGAGTTTACAGCTACATGAGATCAGTAAATTATGCTAGTAATGAACAGGTTTATTTATGAAATTTTCAGAGATCATGATGCATCATAAAGGTCCCAAATCTGCACTACCAAATATTGCCAAAATAGGCAATGCTAGCAGGTATTTCAGCATAGCAGTTCTGTTCTGACAGCAGCCAGTGCTGCTTGTGTTTAAGGGATGGGATAAACTCCTGAGTGTTGGGAAGTTAGTTCCCAAGGCTTCTCAGCAGCCAGAGACTGCCTTGAGGTGTGCAGCAAACAGGTGGTCCTGTCCTTTCCAAAGATCCCAGCCCCTTGTGCTGGGGGATGGTCTTGCAATTAAAATTCTGGTGATTCTTTTTGCTCTTATTGATGGCCGAGTATTTAGTCCTCTACTTTTGCTTGTGGCTTGTTTAGTCTTCTAGCATGGGGTGGGATTTCAGAGAGGGTGGGGGGCATTGCTCTTTCTCTTGAGGAGCTACTGAGTGTGTTCAAGCAAGATACTGGAGTGTCAGAGCGTCCTGGCAGTGCTGCAAGGAGGCTGCAAGGAGTGCAGGAGCAGCAGAAGCTGCAGCCTGGCCTCGAGGTGCTGCAGTCCCTGTTGGCTGCAGCTCAGAAAGTCCTGGGGCTGGCTGAAACCATTCCTGGAAATAAGGCCCTTTCAGGCTGGGGAATTTCCCTGATGTCTGAACACATCAAAAATGGTAGAGAAATAAGTGCTGCTGCTGCTGTAGATGAGGGTGTAGTTTGTGACAGGATGTGGGCATCTTAAACTGGTACAACACTGCTTGAGAACTTAATCTGCTTCCTTTACCTTCCCATCTCTAGTCTGCTGCTACACAGCTTTTACAAAACTAAAAGGGGCTTCTCACAGCTGAGTTGATACTGACAACTATTTCCTTAAGAACAAGCTAATGCTTAATGAGAATATTTCTGGTGATTTGACCAGGCCTTATTTCAGGCTCAAGAAAAAAAGGGGGTAAGAATGGCTTATAGATGGTGTGCTTTTCAGTGTTTGGCCTGGGAAAAGGGATCACACAGGATTTCACCTGGCTAATCCTTATGCCTCCAAACAGTTCTTTTCAACAACATCTGATAGGCAACCTGAAACTGGGGCTATGGTGTGGGACTTGGGCAGTAGCAGCAAAGCAGGTGGGAAGTGAATGTGATGCTAAGAAACACTTTTTAATAATGTTCACCCTTCAAGCACAGCAAAACACTAAAATGTTGTGAAATTTCTTTTGCTGAGGGTGATATAAATAACGTTGAGAACACTTTTTTTTTCTGTTAAACATTTTAATCCTGGCACTTTTGGCCAGTTAAAAATAATAGTGAAACTAGAAATATTCACTTGTCTCTCAGAGCTCAACAGAGAGTTTTCTAAGGTAGACTGAGTCAGGGCTTTGACAGGGAGGGAATCTCACTGGAATATTGTTGAAAGCAGAGAGCAGAATAACAATGAGTGTCAGGAGCACTGAGAGTTCAGAGGAGTTGAATGCAGAGGGCAACAATGACAGAGACTAAACTCCAAATGGCAGAAATAAAAAGGTTAAGTCACACACACAGCTTCATATAGTCAGAAGGTGCTGTAGAAACCTGCCAAGTCTGTCAAAAAAACCTGTACTAACAATGGTATTTTTAGGCAATATCATTCTCCTCAAAATCCACATTAATTCATGAGGGTTTTTTCTTCCCTGACACTCAAAATATCTGCTGGAAAACCTCTTCTGTTCTTTTGCAAGAGCCTGTCAGCCAAGGGGAAAGGACTGATGCTCTGAGGTTTCCATTCTCAAACCTGGCATATTTCAGGAGCCATCTCTGAAAACTCAGTGCTCTTTGGTCAGAGGCATCCTTTTCATTTGTTTGGCTCTAGCAGCCCAGGTAGGTTTTTTTCATCTAATGTGTATTTTGATTGTATAGGCACAAAGGACACAATATAACCATATACTGAGCCATCTTTTACCCTTGGTACATACAAACTTGCTCATTCTGCTGCTCAGTAGTGACAGCAAAGACAAGAACCTGTACTATAAAATGGGCTCAGGCTTTGTTTTGTTTTAACCACTTGAAAGACATAAACTACCTTTCAGATTTCTTCAGTGTTTCAAGTTCCATTGACTGTTTACAGGTCTGGATCTTTGCAAGAAACCAGAAGGGGTCATTTGGATTGATCTGTGTGAGTGATTTGCTCTTCAATCTTGGTCCACTTTTAGCTCGGTTTCTCCACCTTTCAAAGTAAGCTTCAAACCATGCCATTGGTAGAGAAAGGCTTCCTCAAAACACAGTCTTAATAAAAGGTTTATTTGGTGAAAGCTTAACTGGATAGGGATTGCTGGGTGTTTAATGAGGATAGGCTAACGAGGATTGTCTCTTGGCTCCCTGCACACTTTGAGCCAGAGGAGAAGGTACATTGTGAGTGAAGCTACTTGGGTTTCTTCCACAAGCAGTCTCATCTGTGAGTTTTTGCAGAGCCATCTTTGAAACCCCATTATTCATTTCTTTCCATGACAGGCATTGACATGGTTCATGCCAATCTTAGATTTTAGGTCAGTCAGAACTTCACAAGCTTGAATAAATAAAAGCAAGGTAGACAAGGTTTAGCTATTAAACCTTTCTGTAGCAATGCTTGGCTGCCTGGCAGAATTAGGATCACCTGGGCTTCACTGAGTAATAAGAGCAGACCAGCAGCTGTAAAAGTGCCACCTGGACAGCAGAGTAATAGAGAACCCTGGAGAAGCTTCTGTGGTAGTGGAGGGCATTACAGGATTAGACACACAAAGCCCCATCCAAACTCGCAGTAAAATCAAATGGCATCTTTCCTTCCACTGACAGGAGCTGGATCAGGCCTCCCATGAATTGCAATGAATAGTTATATTAATCCACTGCTATGTAGCTGTGAAAATCCTGCATCCCCTTCTCTGGGATGACGGTGCAAGGCTAAATCACCATGGATATTCGATTGCATTCTGGCTCATGTAGCTGTAAGAGCATTACCAGGCAGCATTTTATCTAAGACGAGTGCTCTCTACAGTACTCACAACAAATCTCAACTTATTGCAACTCCAGTGATTAAATGTTTTACAGACCCTTGCAACATCAGAAGACTCTGTGCAATAGGCATGGCTGCTTTCAATATGATCTCATAGGGATCTGATTACCATTTTGGCTCTCTTCTCACAGCCATTCAAGTGGACCTTCAAGGAAGTGTAACCCTTTCACTTTCAGATTTTTTTAGTATGCAAAACACTTACTCAAGGGTAAAAGTCTTGAGTACAAAACCTATAACACCAGAGCCAAATAGCCAAACTGATCATATCTGAGCTGGTCTTGAGCACAATACAACAATAAATGAGGTTAAAGCAGCTATTCATGTTGTTTTGGAAAAATTCAGGTCCTAAACTGGAAATAAAAAGTCTTTCTGTGGCAGACGGTCTGGACTAAACACATTCCTCCTGAATTGGTTGTGGTTAAGTGTTTGACATATGTTCTTGTGTTGGCACCAATTATTTATAAAATTCTGTTTGAAAGGAGTAGCCAACATTACAGTTTGTGCATAATCTATTCACATCCAGTTGCTTAAAATGTAGTTCCTGAAGATTAACAGTGTGACCAAAGTTTTCATTCCCTTCCTTTTGGAGCAGGCACATTACAAATGCACATCAAAGAAAATGAGCTCTGTTCTGACTTACAGTCTAGGCATGTTCCTGACAAACCACATCTGATGAAGAGTCTTAAAGAAATAGCACAAGCAGCACTGCCGGCAGCAAAACAACAAAAGGGCTGGTCCCTTCCACCAATGAAGAGAGGCTGGTTAATCAAAGGATTTTGTGCCAGAGAGAGGGACCGTGCACTTTATGTTGAAGCAATACAGTTGAATGATACATATGCAATGACCTAGCTTGGCAGCATTTGAACAAATCATATTTAATTACATATCTTTTCCTCTCATGATATTCTTCTTAGTTCCACTGCAGCCTGGGAAATCACTAACAAATGTTCATTTTGAATGTCTCTGTTCTCCAGCCTTGGACTAATTATGCACATTCCTTCTGTCCTTGTAAGGACAGGGCAGCTCTTCATTTCAAACAATGAACGAAAACACGAAAAGCAAAACTTCCCTTCCCAGTATTCAAAACAACAGGAACGTGAGTTCTCAACCAAATCTGGTCTTTCCTCTTGTGGTGAGAGGCACCTTCTGACAAGGTATTCCTGGCCTCCTCCCAGGGTTATTGGCACTTTTCGTGTCTGTTATGGTGCTGAGGAAATCACCTTTGATTTCTTGATCAGAGTGAGCTCTGAGCCAAGCGTCCGCAAGAAATTGGGACAGCTCTGTTTTATGGCTGGCAATTTGCTATCATGGCCAAACCAAATAACATCTCTCATTGCACAATTCCTTTATCTACAGCACAGGAATGACCATGTTTTTCTAAATCCCTCTCAGTGACCTGTGAATAAAAACCAGAGCACATGCACTATCATTATCATTATTAGTGAGGTGATGCTGGAGGTCATGACAACCGTGGTGTGCAAAGTCACAGGTGAGAAACAAATAAGCTCTTTAAATAAAGTGTGTGTGTTCCTTCAAGCCACTGTAGTTTAGGCCCTGGGGCCCATATTTAACAGACTGCAATGAGACGTGGCTTGTTTTTTTACTGGGAGCAAAATGTTTATACAGGTTTGGTGAAAATGGCAAAGATTTTCACATATTCACGGGGAAAGCAGTAGTATTTCTTTAAGGGAAAAAAAAGAGCAAACTACAAGTTCCCCTGGTCTTGGCAAATCATGAGGCGTTTTTCATTTTGTAACATCAAAGTCGGCGCCTCTTCTTTGATGTCTTCGCATGCTGTTTAAGGTAAAGCATGAATGAAGAAATGTCAATCTGCAAGGTGTCCATGTAGTTTATGCTGAACACTGAAGAGGACTTGTAGATAAAAGGCAAACACAAGGTTTGATAATGAATGTCCAACAAGGAGGTATGCATATCTAAAAGGAAACACTCAGCTGGAGAACAGCTCTGCAAACCTCAAAACTCTGCTTAGCCTAAGTTTAAGAGATTAAGAAAAAGTGGATTTTTAAAAAAGTGTGGAACCAAGACAGGAATTCTGTAAAAATCCTTGTTGTTCTATAAGAAATGAATGTTCTTTCATTGGCTTTACTTAACAATAATAAATGTGCCACCAACTGTGCTTAATTTGACAATGTGTAATTTTGAGAAGATACAGAGTTAATACTAGGAAAAGCATCAGAGACAAAGTCTAAACCAGCACAGTGCATTTCAGAAGTTTATAGTAGCTGCTTTGTGGTCCCTAGAGTCTGAACACTGGCAAAAGTTGTATGCTGGGTCAAACAAAGGAAAGTGTCAATTATTTAACTCGGTTTGTTCCAAGGATCTAGAAACTCTGATGGAGTGGTAGTCACCTGGGGAGGCTGAGCAGTGTTGGGATGAAGGGAAAGGCACTTTCTAGACCCAAACCCCATAATTTTCAGGACCAGGACATCCAGTGATGTTACTAGAAACTTAGCTGCAGAAGAGGGTGTTTCTACTGTGTCTTCTAGCTGCTAGCACTGAATTTATGCTTCCTTTTCATTATTTCTGAAGCTGTAAAAAGTTGGTTTGGTGAACTGCGTGTGCTTTGCTTGATTTACTCGCAGAGCAAGTGCACCAGGCACACTGCCCTGGAAAAGGGAGCACCCACAGGGGCTGCGAGGGGAGCCCGGGCTCTGTGCCAGCCAGGCTTTTGCTTTGCTGAGACAGCTCTGCAGGGGTCAAGTCTGAAATACAGCAATGTCTTAATATTAGCATCTGTCTGCTGCAAACTGGACTGAGACTTAAAATAGTTTAGATTAACAAACAGGACATAGAAACCTTTCAATGGGTGCCTGTTGTAGTGGGGTATATCTAAATAAGGAATGTACATAGGTGAGTATTAACCCATATGACACTGAGTCTTGCCCATTAAGATCAGAAGTACCTGTCAGAACATAGAAACTACTGGATGTTTCATGTATGATAGTTAAGGAACAGATATCCACAGGAATTCAGGGAAATAAGAGGTAAAACTCCATAGCTTCAGTCAAGGCATTTACTCGGCTTTTCTTCTGTTAGTTGAGAGTAACCATGAGAAAACAGTATTTACTAGCACTTTGAATATGGGGGAGAGACAATCATAAACATGGAGTGACTTTTTCTGTTTAAGAACACATATCAGAGATGCCTAAAACTCTCTAGAAATTTTGTAGCCTTGGGATGATAACTTATAAAAAGGAAAATGAGGGTATAATGCATGGTAATATTGACACCTTATCTGTTTTCATTCTTACATGAGGGACGTCTTGTGAGAAGATAACAATATTATTAAAGAGAATGTCTGCATTTTCTCTGGAAAGCTATCTATCACTCCTAAGAATTATCTCTTGTATTTCTTGAATTTTTCATCCTCTCTATTCTACTTTAACAAAATAATGTGCATAGACAAAAAAAGAAAATCTGGATAAAAGGGGACCTTTACTTCCTTCCAGATCTCCTTGCCAGATTCAGACTATTTTGACTGAAGAGGATTAGGTGTGGAAGAGGCTCAGGGAAAGTCCAAAGTCAACACTGAGATATGTTTTTTCTCAGTTAAGGTGGGACAAAAGTGAACAGAGATCATCTGATTGTGAGTTCTCTGAGCTGGCTATAGTACCTGCTAACCTAGAGATCATGGATATATGCAAGTGAGATCTGGCTAATTTTAAGTCTCAACTGCTAAATAATTCCTCTAAACCTGGATATTTTTTTCATAGTTTTATTATCAACCTGTGGGTTTCATGTCCAATAAAGAAATGCCTTGGAAAGTTTAAGAATGCGAAAGCTTTCCTGCAGATGATGTGCAACTGCACTACCCTTTGGAGAGCTCTTGGAAAAATTCCTACTGAGTGCCATTGCACACAGATAGAGCCTCACTGAGCCAAAGCTTCAGGACCATGTTTTGGGGTTTGAACAGAACGTGGGAGCAAGAAAGAAGATCCTTGTGCAGCAGTGGTTACAGGAGCAGAACTAACACCAACCATCGTATAGGAACAGTAAAGCAGAGGGTGGCTTCTTCATTCTTGCATCAAGATCTCAAAAGGTCTGTAGTCACATCTCATACTCTCAGGTGTAGGGGCACAGGTACAGAATATGTTTTTGTAATAATCTGACTAATTAGGCCAAAGGGATAACCCATAGCAAGAGGAACAGCTGAAATAATGTGTCTGATCATAAGCTGGTGTGCAACATCTGAGACCTTCCAACTTAATGTCTAAAAGGAATGCCTGAGGTCTCTTGCTGCCATTCAAAACCTAGGCTTAATTTGAAGTGCAGTTGGACTGGATACTTCTAAAAAATAATGACAATACCTAAGAAAAGAGAGAGCAAAAATATTCCTAAGACATTGTCAAGGACTTCAGACATGTTCCTAGTGCAGTGAGGTGTTTCAATCCACACTCAAGTTCACCTTAGTTGCTCCAGAGCAGGTGCCAGGGAAGCTGTCACACAGTGAAATTCAGCCCAGCCTGTAGAACACCTCTGGGCTGCAGAGCACACTCAAGTCTATCCTGTCACAAAAGCCCTGAGCTGTAGCCAGACTGGGTTAAGAATGGTTTGATAGTCTGAATGCAACCCCACACCGCTCCTGGCATTGTGGGTATTTTCTTCACTGAGAGCCATGCTAGTATGCTGAAGGATTTGATCCACTATTCATAGAAACTCTCGATTCAGCAGACAAGTGTCAACCTTAGTATTGCATTTGCAGAAAAAAAATTTTAATTCAGATTTTTATTGTTGTTTTTCTAAAGAATTGCAGTTACATAGAACTGGAGTCTGAGACTGACACTATTTTGTCACAAGTACCTTTTTAGTCAAATTAAGCCCCATTCTTATATAGTCTTCATCTTTTTGGTTGAACAGTTACAAGGAACACTTACATTTACTTTGTCTAGTATATATCCAAATATTTACTGGGAAATATAACTTTTGAGAAGAGAGATTAGCTTTCAAACTCTGAGTCTTTAAAATGTCATCTCTGTGAAAGCTACTGACAGTCAGTAGGTGGAGAGTTACTATTGTCTGACAATGATATTCATGGGGAGCAACTTCAAAATGCAATGCAGAAGAAAAGAATTTCAGGACTCTCAAAAGACTTTGGAAGCAAGAAAGTTTTACCCCTCAACACTTGTGCAGGAGGAACTGTATTTGTTCTAGGAGGCTTAATCACCTCATTTTGTTATGATTCCCTCTCAGTTCAATTTCTTCAGACAAAGGGAATTGAAATAGGACTGGCAGGTAAGAGGTAATGTTGGCATTTGAATCTTTAAAAGATAGAAGAGCCAGTGGATTAATTAGTTCAAAGTATATCCTTCTGTCAGACTGCAGCATGCTTCAACAGGGTGCACACTGCTTCAGCCTACAGCAGGGGTGATGCTGATGAATTTTTTTGTATCTTGTATTCTGTAGTTGGGTCTAAAAGCCCTATTCAGCTTCAGTTGTGTGAGGCACTTCATACAAATCTTATGCAAAGATAATCCCTGCTTAGCAGAGCAGATCTGTTACGGAATCTGAGTTCTGTCATACTTGAGCTCTGCAGTTCAGGGCCGTTGTCACAGGAAGGCAGATGTCACTGCAATAGCAAAAAAAGTGGGGATCTTCTTAACATTTTCTGACACTAGAAGGTATGTGACAACCAAAGCCTCCCTTCTTCCCAATTTTGAAACTTTCCATCCCTTTAATCCCTTTTATGTAATTTTTTAATTTTTTAGCCTTAAGAGCTTTGATCTGTTTTGTCCCTGGAGAAGAGCCATGGTTTTGTTTTGTCCCTTCTCTAGTTCCTTTTGCTTGCATCACACTCTTCTGTCTTTATATCTCCTTCCTCGTTCAGCACAGTGTCGTGTGTTGTGCTTCCTGAACCTGCAACTTCCCTCCACGCTCAAAACCACGGCTGTTAACAGAGTGTACAATCTGTCCCCTTTCTGAGTTCCCTGAAACCTGCAGCAGCTCCAGTGCAGTTCCCTCCTGGGAACACTCAAACAGGAACCAGCTCCTGGCTCACCCATGTTTGTTTGCTGCTCTCCTTGGACAGCAGGGCTCCTTGGATCCACCTCTCTCTCCTGCAGGGCAGAAAACTCTGATAGCACTTAACAAGCAGTGACTGGTAACAATAAGAAGAGTCTTCAAAGAGTTATATTTACATGTAAAAAGACACGGGGACATTTATGTATACCAGATGGCCCAAAGCAGGTGGATATGGTAATGTAGCTATGGATTACTGCAATGCCAGAGGAGGAGAGTGATGTTGTTACTAAAACAGCACGTCAGGGTCCTAACCTGGGCTGAGCTGTGACTCCTGTTTTACTGGCACTGTACAAATGTATCATGTCAATCACTGACATGAGGAGATCACAATCTAAACAGACAAGATAATTACTGACTGCAGTGGATGCAGAAAGACTTTCAAAGGTCCTGCAGCCTGCCAGAGTCAGAGCTGGGACTCCTGCTCAAGGCGTCTTAATACAAACTGAGCCTCTTGGTCATTAGTCCTCGCTGCTGTTTTCTAAATTGACTGGTTTGTTTATTTGCCCTGGACCCTGTAGATCCCTTAGGCTGCAACCCCCAGCTCTTTCTGTAAACAAAGGGATCATTAGGAGCCAAGCACCTTAATCTTTTAAAGGCTCTGTGTATTCATTCTAAGAATCTTATTGTGGAAAAAAATGAAAAAAGAAGGTCTCCAAAAGGGGCTGATTTGTGGCAGCAGCGAAAGTACAAGGTGTTATGTTTATATCATGTGTCTAGGTGCAGCTGCAAGGTTTTTGTCACCCACTGCATTATCAAATGGACTGAGCTCATGGGATGCTGCAGGTTGTACTAATGCTCAGACTGAAACTATTCAGACTGAAGCTGTGGCATTCATGGGGTGAACTATGCCTGAAGAACATGAGAAATTTCAGACTCCACCTGAGTGCTTCTGTCTGAGATTACTCAAATGGTGAGTAAATGAAATATAAAAAGAGCTTTAGAGGGGATCCTGGGATAAACAGAACACTGAGGGCAGAGTGGGCAAGAGTTTCCGGAAAAGGAAGTCCTGCCCTTGACTGGCTACAGTTCAATGAGGTGTCAATAAGCATGTGCACATCAATACTTTGATTTTCAGAAAACCTTTTTGAACATTACACACAAAAGGCTATTGAAGAAACTGGATTGCAAAAATGTTAGTGGACAGGTTATTTTACTGAAAACTGGCTAAGATACAGGAAATAAAGGGCTGGGCTTAAAGGTCAGTTCTCCATTGCTGGAGACAGAATACTGGTCTAGGTGCACCACTGGCCTAGCTCAGTATTTCTTATGTTCTGGAATCAGTCACGGTCTCTTTTCCAGAATAAGTTTGAAAAGTGGCCATATGAATGTCTTCTGCATTACCTAGAAGCAACTGAGAGTATTCTCCTCTCTGTGTTTAGTCAGGAGGGATTTGCAAAGGAGTGGTATGTACATTATGCAGAACTACAGAGAGTCATCTTTGGGCCATCCTTGTTAGCCTAACTTAAAAACTTCTGAAGTAAATCCTAAATTCCAGCCCTGCAGGATCTGGATGTTGCTGTCTTGATCTTGGAGCACCTGGCAGCTAATTTACTTGTGGAGAGACAGTTCATTTTTACTGTTTCTGAATTTTGGTTTAAAACTGCATTAGACTGTGTAGCTTTTTACCACTATATTCCTTGTATGCCTTACTGAAGAAATAAGGGGCAAATGAGCTGTTGGAGACCCAAAAGGGATGATAGTAATTTTCAGTTTATTAGGAGGAGAAAATACATCTGGAGTGATCAAAGCTAAAAGCTTTGCCCTCTGGAGCCAAAGCAGCCCCTATGATGAGCAGGCATATTGTGGCACACCTGGAGGTGAGCCATGGGTCGGATGCCTGAGCCTTATATTTTAAATTTTCCATTTAGAGGAGGGGAGTAAAATTGAGAGCAAAGCCAAAGGAGGGGTAGGACCTGAAAGGAAATAGAGCAGTGATTAAAACAGACCAAAGGATCCCATCCCCAGCCAGCACAACTTTGCTGCTGGGTCTCACATGCTGCCACAAGTTTTCAAAACCAGCAACAACCTTGTCTCACTACAAAAGGAATAAAACAAACTTTAGCTCCTGCTCAGTGTTTCTCCTGGAACAAAAATTTTCAGTGTCAGTCAAGCTGGTTCTTTTCATTTGTAGAAGTAAGAATTTTCCAACATGTTATGGAAGCGGGGGAGCAGTGTAGAATCTCCTTTGTAATCTGAGGCACTGGGAACTGTAGTTTTAAGTATGTTAGTGTCCTAAAATGGGAGCCTGGAAGACAAACAGAGCAGGAGCACATGGTTTTGTGACCCCAAGGCAGCTGGAACTGTAAATGAAATGTATTACTTTAAGGAACCTTGAACCCCAAATGATCACTTGATATCACATCATATAAAGAATAAAGAGAAGAATATCCTAAATGACGTGACTAGACGAATGGGACATCCAGAGCTGTGACAAGAGTTCTCTGAAGTTATAAGAGACACGTAAATTAAAGATTTGAAATTGCAAAAAGTATTTGCGACCACAAAATGCCAGTGAAAGCAAAGATGAGAAGACAGCTTTATTTGTGAGAATTAGATGTCTTTGTGCTCTTGATGTATTTAACAGTTCTTATGTAAATACAAGCAGGGGAGGCATTCTGTGAGCCCTTAGTACAAAACCAGGATAATACCACATTCCTTGTAAAGGTGCATATGAGTGTCATTTAAGCTCCTTCAGGTCCAGCAGAGAAAAGTCTACAATAGTGGAGAAGAGTGATGGGATTAAAAAATAGCTGCTCATGTTCAGGATGATGAACCTCTAAGAGAATTGTCTTTTTCAATGGCTTAATTCCTTGAGGTGTGTCAAACCAGGCACCTGAGGTATATCCTGGAATGTGCTGGGGTAAGAGTCCAGAAGACGGACAGCTTTCTGTGGGCCTCAGATCTAATCAAAAAGGTGCTGTCAGGGAGGTTTGGGTTGGCAGGATGGACTGTCACACTGCACAGAGTCTGTGCTGTGTTGGAGTCTGTGTAACTCTTCATGGCTGTGCTTTGCTGTTCTGTGGAAGGTCAATGGCTGTGGATGGAGAGACCCCCAGAGCAATCAGGGCTTAGGAACCTCTAGACTGGAGGGAAAACCATGGCCACCACCCACTCCAGGTGTTTCTGCAAGAAGGAGGAGAGCTGAGAACTAAGTAAGTGACCATGGCAACAACTGGCTTGTTGCATACTGGAGGTACCACACCCCACAAGCTGATACTTATGTCTCATCACTGCCAGCAGCAGTTCTGGTTTGCTGCACTCTTTCTGACTGTCAGTGCCTGAAAGGAGACTGATGAGAGGTCTGTTCTGGTGTTTTTAATCCTTTGATTCTTTTTCTTTTTATGCTGTAAATGCCATATGAAAGAAAAGGGAATATCCATCCAACTTGAGGCTTCAAAACTGGGGGAGGCATTTGACTAATGTGTCATAATATAAGTTCCAGTTTAAGCCACAGAAGAAGCCTAAAATGAGGCCAGAGTGTTCAAAGAAAGCTTTGGAGATGTTTTTTTCTTTAGATGTGTTGTAACTTGACATTAAAGATGCTCCTAATTCTTGAAGTACAGTCAATGTAGACTTCCAAATCATTTGGCTCTTTTCATGCTGAATTACTGCCACATGAAGTGGAAACCAGTGAATAACTCTTTTCCCTTACTCTGCTCTTGTTAAGCCTCCCTCACCCCTCTTGCCTTGGTGTAAGGAACACAGAACTAAAGATTCATCAGGTCTAATGAAATCTTGCCCTTTACAGATCCAAATTCACCTCTTTTTTTCCCCTTCTCTCTGAAGCACTTCTTGGTAAAACAACTAAACTGAATTAGGTTCTATTTTAAAATGGTCTGCCGCTGACAGCCTCAGTTCTACAAGCAGTTGAAAATGGCTGGCAAACCTTTATACAAACAGCATGCAAAACATCACACAAAGCCCAGGGAAGAAATGGCTTTAGATGTAGGGATTATAAAAGAGTGAATACAATTTTAAGATAAAATACAAGTGATTAAGTTAATGATGGATAATTTCACCAGTTTGAAAACTATAATTAATAGGAATTAATTGTATATTTAGACATTTAGCATAGCTCCACTAAAAACACTACATCAAACATAATGGTATTGGAAGCCTATATAATGAAGAAATGATCCAGATGTTCATAAAAGCTTACAAAGCTTTAGAAAAAAAGGGGCTGCATGAAGAAGCTCTAATGATAAAAAGATGCCACTTGCTGTTCTGCTCTTCTTTTAAATACATCCTTTCTGAAATAATGATTATCATTTGCACTTTCATCTTAAGTGAAATAGCATATGGCTTTGGCTGATTAAAGCCCCCTCCTGGTATTAATCAGCATCTTAGTATCATGTTTCTAATGGAGGCAGCAGTTGCCCTGCTGATATTGTAAGCTTTTTAACAACATCTAAAGTCTGCGGATCACTGCTGCTGGCAAGAAATAGCTTTGAGCCTCCTATGTACAAGAGTATTGCAAAGATGTCACTTACAGGTGCAGTTTATATGAGCTCCTACAACACATTGTATTTTAAACATTTGCTGGAACTTAAAGTTTAATAATTGCCTTTAATAAGTAGTTTCCAGTTTTTAAAAGAAAATCAGAGAACTTTTGGGCCTGGTAACATTTGGTACATAGAGACATCTTGAAACCAGGGACCACATGCTGCAGGGAAGGGTTTGTGTGCTTTTGAGTGTCCATAAACCATGAAGTCTGTGTGCATGGCCACTGCTCTGAGCTGAGCCTAGCCCAGCAGCGATGCTCACAAGCTGACCTGACAGCTGTGGCACAGCCCATGCAGAAATGGCCACCTCCAAGGGCTAAGCTCAGCTGTAGATTTGTCACCTCATCAGGGGTTTCCAAGGCCAAGGGAGAGCCACAGGCAGAGCTGGGTGGGAGTGTAGTGGCTCACACAACCACCCTGGTGTGGCTCCTTGTTGGTGGAAGCCCCTGCTCCTACAACAGCAGGCTGAAGGGAGCACAGGGAGTCTCGACTGTGGGGTTTAAGGGAGATTGCACTGTTCTCTGATACAGAAATATGTGGAGATGGGGGTGGGGTTTGCTCGAGTTTGGCATCTCCCACAGGGACTGTGCAGGTCCCAGCTTGGCTATAAGGCAGGAGTGGAGCCCTGGGAGGCCCTCAGTGCAGAGTGCAGTCCCTACCACGCTTCCTGTGCCTGCTGGGGCTTGCTGTTTTTCTCTGGAGACTTGTTCTCATGTACCATTCAGATTTAACCAGGCCCTCCAATTTAGGTACCAGACTTGTTTTGTTTCTGCTGGATGGTAAACTAAACAAACAAGCACAAAACAGCTTTTGTGTTAACAAAAGAAGTTTAATAAATGTTATTGTTTCAGGGATTGTCAAGGGAGGAATGTCCTGGTAAGGCTGACAGGCCAGGCAGATCTTCAGCATCACTTTTGCTAAGCATGAGGCAGTTCTCAAGAGTTGTTATCTTGTGTATTGTAATGATAATAGTTTACAAATATGGACACTTTCCCAGATCTGGTTTTTCTGCTTTAGCACCTGGGAATCCTGCTGGACACTGCTTCCATTTGCTCTTTGATGTAGCTACCCTAGGGCATTGTGGATGCACAAAATCCACCCCTTTTCTCTCTGGATTGCTGTATTAGAAAAGTCTAGCATGCTTAAAGAAAAGTCTAGTGCTTAATTCCGTCTTACAAATAAATTTTAGCAAGGCAATATTATCACAACTCCTTTGTTATCACTTTCTCCTTCATAAGCTCCCATTTTTCTTTCCTCATCATGGTAAGATGTTCATCTAACAACTTCTTACATGCCTGGACAAATAGTCCCTGCTTTTTGTAAATAGCTGTCACTAAACTAATGTTTTATCCTTGTCTTTTGAAACTGCTGGGCTCTCTGGCTATCACCATGCACCGTGTTCCTGACAGTTATCTATCATGACTCACAGGAGAGTTGGATGTTTTGACTGTTGTGTTTCATTTATCTTACAGGTTTTTCGGGTAGCACATTCCAAAGGCCATGCTTGTCTGTTGCTTCTGTTCCACAGGTTAATTTGAAGTTTGAATCTTTGGCAGGTGTGTTTGAAGTTGAATTTTTTCAATTCTAAAAAAAAAAAGCAGTTGTTTTACTTACTTGCATTCTTGATTTTTGAAGTAATCTAATACTCTGATTTTTAATGTAACATTTTTGCACTCTCCATTTTGTTTTAGGATCAACTTTTATTAGAAATTGGTCTCTAGGATGTATTTCTTTTTCTGTCTCCCCAGCTGTGTTTTCTTGAATGAGAATATTTTTATGTCTTTATAAAAATTATTTGCCTTGTGATAATCATTGACCATCTAAATACTTCAAACTGTTAAAAACACTAGGGCATATGAACCATGCCTTGAATACATAGGGTAAATTAGGAAACAATTTAATCTCTTTTTCTCAGAACTGGTGGTGTGAGGGCCAGTTTACTCCACAGAAGAGCTCCTTTTTTGCACTTTTATGTCTTTTTATTTAGCTGTTTGCCATCTGTAACGTGTTTCTGTTCTATTTCTTTATTGGCTATTGATGAGGTCAAGATGGTGATTTGGCAGTGGCTGCTGACCACCTGTTCCTCAGCCCTTTGGCCCACATGGCTGCCACCCCCTCCCGCAGGGGTGCAGAGCCTGCCCCTGCCCGAGGTTCAGTTGTAATCGATTTCCTCACAAGCCACAAGGAAGCCCCTTCTGCCACTGCTCCATCTCACTGCCAGCAGCTGGCCTGAGGTCCCTCCAAGAGGATGTTCCAGAACAACCACTCTCAAAGGCCGCACAAATTTCCATCAGCCTTCCCATAAGTGACAGGAGAATCGACTTCCTGCTTTAAAAGAACCACTGGCATTGTGTTTCAGTTAGCAAGCAACCACACATGCCTCTCTGCAAAATTTCCTCTTTGATCTTTGCAGTTGCCTTCATTTTTCTTCCCCACTAATTTGGCATCACTGGGTTACAAGAGGAGAACATGGAGCTGCCACTGGCTGCGCATCTCAGGATGTGAGCAGCAGCAACTGCCCCATGGAGTGGGGTCTGCATCTGAGAAATGGAAAATGGGGACCACATTTCTCCCAGCTTTCTGGAAGAGAACCATAGTAGTGGCACCACCACTGAGTTTCTAGCAGCTGCATGCATTTTCTGCCGGTGGGAATTATACTCTGGGGACAGAAAACATAATTGTCTTGTCATTTCCTTTCCCTCCCCCCTCTTAATGAGAAAGTACTGTTCTTAGTGATTTTATAGTGACATCTACAAACTTACTTAGGAAGCATTACCACACTGTGCTAAGAGCTGTCAAAGGAGCAGGGTGTGTTTCTTTCAGTGTCACATATTTGCTTACAAGTCTGCAATTCAACTGCTGAATTCCACGTAGAGCTGCTTCTACAGAGGAGGCAGAGCTGAAACTCAAGCTTCATGCACGTTGTTGTCCAGGTACTTAGTAGCTCCTTTCTGAATACTTCTAACTCCTGTTTTTATATTTTTCTGATATCAGGAATAAACTCGAGGAAGTAAATGTGCCTAATAGTAGAATATGTGCTTGCAGAGAGTTTCAACTTTGGCCAATCTTTGTTTACCTGGGGGCTTGAAGGCGGCTGTTTACCACCTGAATCTCTGAATGTGTCAGCTGAAGCCTCCAGGATCAAAAAGGGCAGAAAGACTGCACATTTGCAGTAGTGAAATGGAAGGGGTTTACTTTAAACTGCATTTGCCTGTGGTAATGTCTGCTCTTCACATTTCTTTTTGATTCCTCATAATTTCTTCAGATTCACAAATGTTTGACTAATAATATACACAATTGTCCTGTCAGTCTTAGTGCAGAGCCTGCATAGCTATAAATTGCATGACATGACAATTATCATGCAATTTGGGGGTTGTGGGAGCTGTAAACATTAGAATAATCTGATTTAAATACTCAGTGCTCCAACAAATTAGGCATGATTACAGTGAGTTGAGTTGTCCCTTGAATGCAAATGCAGCTTCATCCAACTCCAACAGCAATTCCATAAAAGTACACAGAGAGAGCATGTGACTCATAAAGTGTTTTTAAAAAGGAAAATGTTGTATATATCAAGGAACACAAAATAAAACCTAGGGGGAAATATAAATATACTTTGTGATGCTTATCTCAGGGATAATTGTTTAGATTTTTACATCTGGAACAGCTAGCATTTCAAAAGCGAAATATTTGATTTATACAGTTTATTTTATTTATATTAGGCGTTCTCCACGTGTCTAAAATTTATTCCTTTGCTCTGGACCTGCATCACTTGCACCCTTATCTAGGACACTGAAGCTGTGGTGCCACACAGGCCTTGCATGGCCCTGTGCACCAGGCAGGAGCTCGGTGTGAGTCACTCTCTGTGCTTTTCTGGGCTGATGTTCATCACCTGGAGTCCTGCAGTGTTTAAGAGCTCTAATTGAGGCTTGGTAACCCCAGATCTAGCTCAAAGTAAGAACAAAAAGCCAGTCCACTTGCCAAAATCTGCCATTCTAAGAAAAGAAAAAGCAGAGGGAAGGGGAAAGGCAGGGAATAAAGAGAAGGAATGACAGCATTGATCTGTGCAACTGTGCACACCACTGCACATTGTGTTTAGCTGTCTCCTTCCCAGAGGAGGAAGGCTGTGCAGGGATATCTTTACCCAGGCTGGCTCAGTTTTGCAATGGGATAGTTGGCTCAAAACTGAGGGCATATGAAGGATTAAATTCCCACTTGTGTTTCAGAAATAAAAGTGCCTGTGGGTAACTAGGAGTGCCTGTCTAGAGATGAGGGAGAAGCACAGATGAAGTGTTTTAAACATCCAAATTCTACCCTCTCAGTTTTTAAATTGTTGTGTGTTGGAATCCTACAGATTAATGCTGAGGACTTCCCGAAGCAGTGATGCACCACGGGTTGTTCACAAAATGCCAGGAAGAGCTCTGTGCTGTGGCTGACAGCTGAACCCCAGGAGCACAAGAATGGTGTACCTTGTCATCCTGGTAGAGAGGGGACATCACCCTGAACACTATAAAGGTAGAGCTGAGAGGGGGAAAGCCCAGGGCACTACTGTAGATGGTAAAGAGCTGCCAATGGAAATCAGAATAGTTCCCAAGATACCCATTTCCCTCCCTATGTGCACACAGCGATGAGACTTTCCTCCCTCTCCCCACCTCCTTTAAAACACTCTGGCTGTGATGGACAGGCCTAGAAGTGGGGCTGCACATTTCCCTCTGCAGCTGAAACAGCTGCTTGTGCAAATCTTTGTGCGCTTCCAGGGGAACACCAGTGGCATGTGCTGGACAGGCCGGGGTGGCGGGTCCCAGAGCAGCACAGGCACCACTGCACCCCCGAGACATGGCCCATCCCTTGTGCTGTGCCTGAGCTGGGGCACTGCACAGCCCTCCAGTTGTCATGCCAATATACCAGCAGCAACAGAAGCTACAATGAATTAAGTATCAGCCCCTTGCATATCTGCTATAAGCAGAAACGTTTGCAGTGATCAGTCAGCAGTTTATTGGCTAAGATCAACAACTGAGATAACTACAAATAAGTGGCTTTGCAGCCTTTTCTTCTAGCATGTCTTTTGCAATCAGTATGAATTATTACAGTGGGTTTCAAGAGGTACAAAGAAAGTTCAGCTAACAAGCAAATAGATATAAAAGGAAAGGATAAAGAGAAAGCCAGTGTTAATGGTTTTTCCTTACCAAAGACAGCTGGAGTTCATAACTGTATCACTATTAGTCTGCACAGTGTCATTGTCAGTCTGAAGACAAAAAAAATCAACGTGCTATTTTCTTTTTCTTGAAGAGAGGAATGCAAGAACTAGATTAGGATAGATGAGTTCAAATAGCTGGTCTGATGGCAAATTACATTGGGATCAGAGAAATGAAAATGCTGTATGAACTCTGATCAGAAATTCCACATTTACTAGAATTCCTGTAGTGTTGTTTTTCTTTGCTAGGATGCTGTGATCCTCAGTGCTGACTGTTCATTTCTCTTAGGACGTGGTTTCAAAAGTGAAATCTTGTGGAGAGATTGGCCCCATTTTAGCCAGGATATTTTGTGCCATGACTGCAGCTGCTTTCTTTAGTTAGCCAGTGCTCAAATAATCTTTAAGAAAGAACCCAGTTCTAAACTAGTTCTTGCTCAAGATCAACATCCCAACATAACCCAAGGGGGAACTCAGCTGGTGATGGTGCAGTGTGTGTATGGTGAAAAAAACCAAATTTCCAATGATGAGTTATTAAAAATACTTTTTTTCTACAAGTAGGGACTTTTGGACCAGATTAGAACAAGGATAGTGTCACTGTTAACCTCCCCTCACTGACCCAGTCATTTCTTGCTTTTCTTGCTGCCCAAAAGGGCTACAGAGGGTTGTTATGTCCCACTGAACAGCTGTATGTACATGGTCTCTAAAAGCACTATTCCAGTAGTTCCCGAAATGCAGCATTGACAGCTCTTGCAAGTCAAATGAAAACCTCACATTTTTTTAAAGGCCTTGGTTCCTTGACTGAATGATTAGGTGAAAAGCTTAGCTTTCGTAAAAGTAAGCACCTTATTTTATGAAGATGGATATAGAGAAAAAAACTTGATTATACATAATTTCATAGGATCAGGAAATATCAGGCTCAGAAGAAACTGAAATCTATTCTATGTTTTGGAACACTCCTGAGTTTTTAGATTGACCTAATTGTATATAGTTCTTGGTTTTGCATACTGAAAGTGTAGAAATTTAAAATTATTTCTTTGTACACTATTACATGAAATAGTGCTGTTTGAATCCACTTTAATTAAAGAATTTGATGACCTGGAATTGAAAAAAGATAAATTGTTGTTTTATTGTTTGATAAATAAATTATGAGATGGGAATATATCAGATTCCTTTTCTGAGAGTTCGTTAAGAAATACCTGGTAGTGTGCGATGTAGAAAGTGGATCTTTTAATTTTTTATCAATGTACGTACTTTTTCTTGTCCTAATATAACTTATGTGCAAAGGAGGAGAGGAAAAATAAAAGGTGAAATTTCAGTAGTTTTCTCACATGTAAGAAAAGAGCCCAGAATCTCTTGATAATGTAGTGACTGGCCCTGGAAGGGAAAGAAATGACATATCTTGTTCTGGGAAGGCCTTAGAAGAAACCCTCCCATGGCAGGCTGCGACTTCTTGGGTTTCTGTGGCCCTTCCCAGAGGTTGTTTAGCACGATCTTGGGACTGACCATCACTCTTTTGGATGCATCCTTTGTCTTTGCTCTCAAGCTATGCTGTCTGGTATTGAGACTCTGAATTTCCCAACCTCGTCAACTGGCAGTGGAATCAGCACTGATTTTATTACGTGTGCTTTTCCACTTCTATTTACGGATTGAAATTTAAAAAGAAAGAAAATAGGCTTCTAAAACAACTACTGCCACCTAGTGTCACACCAAACCCGGAAAATCCCACACGACAGCTCGAGTTCTTCCCACTGGAAAAATCCTAGGCAGTAAATCCAATTTCCATTGATTTCAATTGGCACTGACTTGCTCAGACATTAATGTTACAGCTTGCATAGCAAAACCTATGTATTTTCCCCCACTATATCCAGGGAAATGGTTATACATAGGAGATTCAGAATCTGTGTGTGTGCCTTGATGTGATGACAGAGAATTTCATTCCATCCTGCAGCTTTTACATTAATGCAGAGGTGGACATGACTTGGCAGCCTGTGGCAGTGGTGTTGCAGGTGAAGAAATGTGTCTATCTGCTCATTTACCAGTTTCAGAAAGCTGCCTCTCAGCAACATAAAACCTTTTAAAATGTGTTTGCCATACTGAGTTAAATATCACCCTTCATTTTAGCATATTTTAAAGCATTGTAATAAGTATTTTACACCTGATTTTTTTACAGTGGAAAATCCTTAAAGTAAAGCTTAGCACAAGGAATTTGTGAAGCAGCATTCTGTTCAGAATGATACAACTCCTAATGATCCTTCATGTTGAATAAAAACTGTTATGAGACAAGGTGTGGCATTTAAGTAAAACCTTATAAAATGAAGGCCTTGTTGCCTTCGTAAAATTATGGCTCAGGCCTGTTACTTTGGCTAGAGAAGGACTGTGAGAAAAGTCCGTGAGAAGAAAAACAATTAGTTTTTACCCATGAGAATGTAGTATCAACAGAAGCAAGAAAGTTAAACAGTAGAGGGAGAAAACAGCAACATATCTGCACCTGTTATTTTTCTGAATGCTTGAATGCTGGTGCTATGGGTAGCCAATTGGTAGTATGTTGTGGTTAATAATAGCCAATGAGTCTATTGTAGTAGTTTAGCAGCCAATGAATCTGTAACACGAATGATAACACACAAGAGATCTATAAAAGAGGCTGCTTTGTTTAATAAATGGCTTTTTGGCCCTTGAAAGAGGCACTGTCTGTGCGTGTCGTGACCGCCCCAACAGTGACAACAAGGCACATCAGAAAATATTAATTACACTTCTTGGTGCTTGTGGCAATAGCTCTGACTGAAATGAATTGCATCATTTATTAATATGAGGCTTGACACAGTGTGTGGTGTTAAATATACTTTCTACAAGACAAAAGCTCAGTAGGAACAGTATTATCACCACTCACCTCTTAAGGCTGGGTGCTGAAAGCCAAGTAAGATTATCTTTGTATGGTCTGAGGTTTTATTAGCAATGGAATCCACAGAGATTCCTGCAAATACTTTGGGCTCAACTAGTGCCTGTTCTGTGAGGTCCTTTTGTGGTCTTAGAAATTAAGTAATTCTCCAAATATTTCTCTATTAATTTGGTGTTTATTATAGAATATATTTTGTAGACTCTTAAAGCAAGGCGGAAAAATTGATACAGCACGTGCATGTGTGATCAGAGGAACAGCACTTTGGAGCCAGTCCTTTGTTGCTGTGTTAGCTGTAGAGCGAGGCCCAGAGTCCAAGACTCTTCTCTGTGTTTCCTGTTCTTAGATCAGCACTCTTCTCAAATTATTGTAGAAGGATTTAGAAAATGAAAGGGAATGGGGCACTAATAGTCATGACTGTGAAAATAGTAGGAATTGTCAAGAACTATGAGTGAACACTCCATTTGCTCCTCAGAGGACTGCAAAGTAAAGGCCAACATGACACAGACACATTCTAGAGCAGCTTATGACCTCAACCTTTATGAAAAAGTAAAGTGACTAAAGTAAATGAAGTTAAGGAATGTTTGAATATCATCTTCTTGCACATCTTGGTGATAGTCAGCAGATCTGGGAAAGTTTAGAACTGCAACCTGAGAATACTTTCATGCAACAGGAATGAAAACTGGCAGAGCTCCTGATGCAGGAAAATGCTGTGCAGCTGTTGAATTTTCAGCACATGAAGTTCAGGGCATACTCAGTCTTTGCTGGATTGGCACAATAGCACTGAGGGGTTAAAGGACTATTCACGATCGCTTCCTTCCCAGTGCTTTGAAAAAGTGAGATATATTTTCTCTTATACAACATCTTGATTGATGCTCCACATAATGTCCTGCTGTTTTGCTGGTATTGCTCACTAGAATGTCATAATCTGGGCTTCTGTATTAGTGTTACACAGACATTAACAAGGCTTTTGCAGTTGGAAGAGACAGGTGCATTTGCGATTAATGCAGAATTTATTGCCTCATTGTCTTTCCAAGCCTACCAGTACAGAAAGAGTAGTGAAGACATATCTATTCTGTTTTTCTTCACTAAAAATAACTCTCAGTTTTAAAAAAATTTTTTTTCATCCTCAGGGTACAGTTAGAGACAGTCTTGAAATATTTCAGAACTTACTTAACAAATATCTCCTTACTTTACCCTGCAAAACATCCACAAATATTTTAACCCTCTCTTCTTTTCTTGACATTTCTTGGCCTACTCACATACAGAAACAGGAGGTTTAACAAAGGATGTCTATTTCTGTGAGCTACATTGTAAATAAGGTAATCCCAATGTTGGTCATTCAGATTATCCTGACCTATGGATGCAGTCTGGCACCACATTGCACTCAAAAAGAGAATGCCTCTGAGCACTTTGGACAAATGTTTGCAAATCTGTATGGATGGATTCAAGTCTTTCAGTTACAACAGATACTAAGCTTTTAAAAAAATATAAAAATCTGTATAGACAGGTAGAGCTAATCATACTACCTGTAAGGCACTTCCTGGCAGCCCAACAAACAAAAATACAATTACAGGATGAGAGTTTTCTACTAAAGTGCAAAGTTAAAAACAGCCAGAAAACTTGGTTATAAAATTGTTTGAATGTCTGTCTTTCTTGCCTGTTGTGTGAAATAAAGTGCATTAATCTGAGTTTATTTTGCATCACTATTAGTATATTGCAAGCTGCTTGAACAGATGTGATAGAGTCAGCCATCAGTCATAACACCGTACATCTTATATGTGTTACTGAAAATCTCTGAGTGAGTTTAAATTTTCAGTAAGCCTGAGGAATCAAAACTGGGTAGGCCACAAAAATCAAGAGGTTTTGTATCAGGAGATCTGGAAGGGTATTGTTGGACTCCCCAAGAGTTTCTTCTGGAGTTTATGTTCTGCCTTGCAAGCAGGAGGAATTTAAATGAACCCTTTCCCTTTTTTTTTTCACTGAAAGCTGAGACAAATAAGCAAAGAACTAAAGCTTTAAATAACTAAAATGTCATAGGACAAGCACTGAACTATTTGGACGTGACAACACTAAGTCAAACAAGCTTGCTGTTGTTTTTTACAGACATCTCTCTATTTTTCTAATTTAAAAAAAAAAAAAAAATTAGAGCCAGATTGTGTTTTGCACATCCAAACCCATATTGAATAGTGGAGAAAGATCCATCAAATCATTTCCATTCTTTCCTGTGGTCAGTGATACAAAGGGAAACCAAATGATGTTATAGGAGTGTCAAGTGTTCTTGCTTGTTTTTCAGTGTTGTGGTTATTGACAGTCCACGGTCAAAGAGAGGCACAGAGGAGCCCTTAGGGTACCTGTTGTAGTTCTCTTTCCCTGCTTTTAGAGTGAATTTTTACTTCACAACAAGAATTTAAAAGCCTCAAAACAGATGAGAGATTTTTTTGAGAACAGTCTTAAATATCTAACTCCTAGCTTGGACAGCAGTATGTCCAGTGCAGGCTGTGCCTGGTGAACATGTGCTGTGGAAGAAGGAATCATCCAAGCACTTGGGAGAGCCCTACTTTGACAATGTTTGGGGGTAGCCATTTCCCACCTTGATTTTGTTACAGTACTGTGAGTTTTGAATTATTCAGTATTAGTTATGACTTGGAAAAGTCAGCTCTGCACAGGAGCCATCTTTAAAAAATGTCCACTTTTTAGAGTCTATGTCCTCATATTGTGACCTGGCAAAAAGAAAAGGAAGAATAAGCAACATTTCTACTTTTTTAGCACGTCCTCAGATTTTCAGTTTAAATCATACTTGTAACATTCAGCTCCAGTACATCTATTTGGTTAGTAGGAGCAGAAGCATCAGAGCTGTGGCTTTATAGGTTCTGGACAGATAGTTAATAAACAGAGTCTCCTTGAAAGAATTTATAATCTATATAGACTAACACAGAGCAGAAGAATAATGTCTTACATATAACTGTTTTAACCTTTACTTTGTGATTTTAAAAATTATCTTTATGATACCTACAGAGAGGCAGGAGTACAAGCTGTAAATGATGACATCTGACTCTTCCATATAGTGCAGCAGTGGGGACAGGTAAGGCTTTTTGGCTGAGTGGTTCAAAAAAGATGCTTTAGAGACATATCTCCCAAAAGGCTCGTGAAAGAAATGTGGATCTTCCTGGCCATGGATTTTTGTATACAAAGGAAATGGTCCCTTAAAAGTCCAAGACACCTTTTGTAATCTTGAGTTGGACGTTTATGTGAACACTGAATGTTGGTAGGGGGTCTTCTGGCATGGTCCCTCTCTGAGTGGTTTCCTGTATTTATTCTGCCTCCCTGTCCCTTGTACCTGCCTTCATGCTGGTTTATTTTTCATGTGCCTGTTCAGGCCTATTCATTTTCTTTTTTTTAAATTTTTAAATTTTTTTTTTACTTGTAGCAGTTGATAAATTATCTCACAAAGGTTGCTCCTCTCATTATTTTTATTGATTTCTGTCAATTCATAGCAGAAGTTATTCATGGCAACGGCATTCTAGATTGATTCAACAGAAGGCTATCAAATGCACTCTAATGAAAAAGCTAACCTGACATTTCATCACTTAAACTTGCATTTAACTCTTAGGCATGAGTAGTCCCACAGGCTGTCCACTGGAGGTACTTGTGTTACCTGAGCTGAAAGCACTGGAGGTTAAAATACTGTACAATCTAACCAATATATTAAGGATAGAAATAGGGACAGAAGGCTACAGGAGCCTTGTTCCAGGGATGTATTTGTTAAATAGCAGGAAATTATTGTGTTCCTTGCATTTTTTAGCTTGGAATGAAATTAAAGGATTGTCAGGGGGATTGGAACTCGATGACCTTTGGGGTCCCTTCCAACCCAAACCAGTCTGTGATTCTATGATTCAAGCATTAATGGGGAGAAATCCAGGCCCCATCAAAGTCAATGGGAATTTTGGCATTGATCAGGAGGGCCAGGATTGCGCACATAATCTAAATGCAGATGTCTGGTAGAACATGGGAAGCAGCCATAAATTCAGCAATGACACCAAGGCCAGACACAATGATCCCTGTGATGTTGCTTTCCAGTGAGCTGCCTACCAGCAGTGAAACCCTAATGAAAAACATCTTCCAGAAAGTGTTTTCTGCAACATTTTTTCTGTACTTGTGTATAAGTCAATATGCTGTTTACAAAGGATGGCTAAAGAAAAGTGCCTTGCTTTTGCTATTGCAGTAACAGTGATTCATGACAATGCTGTAGAACTTCAAGCTGAAATACTTGAGCTTAGCTGGAGGATAATGGGCTCTGTGGAGGCTGTTGTGCATTTCATAATCAGTGCTGACAAACTATGGAAAAAGACATTTTGGCTAAATCACCATCTCTCACCATTTCATACAGAAGACTGTACACTAGGATTAGTTACTTCCACCTTTCTAAATTAGATAAAGTAAGGACAGGGGACTAGTGTAATGACCAAGGGGGAGGAAAAATAGTTCCATATGATCTTGTAGATCCTCTCCAACTCGCAGAGTCATTTGGGAGAAAATTGCTATCTCTAAAGGCAGATTTTTCAGAGCTGAAAAGCTGACATGATATTTCTGTTCATAGATAAATGAAACACAAATATGAGTTACTGTGTGAAACACAAAGATCAGAAATGTATCTTGTATGATTTTAATATACACAAATTTCTTCTAACATCTCATAAGCAATAATATAGATGTCTGATTCTGAAGGATTAACAAAAACTCTGTTCTTGCAGGTTTTAGATTTTATTTCTTTGTATTGATCTTTCCTCCTCTCAGTTACAGAATATCCTGCTTTTTTAATTAAACTACTAATTGATGTTTTGGGCTACCAACAGTTGTTCCAGTGCCTCTCCTGCATCTTATCAAATGCTTCTTTCATTCAGTGAGAGAAGAGCTGAAAACAGTTTAATCAGTGGCTCTGTCAAAGTGCACCACCTGAGGATTCAACCTGGAAACAGGCCAACATCCTCGTTTTCCCATTTGCTGTATCTGTCCCTGGGAAGGACTGCTTTTTGGGAAGTCTCTTCGAGAGTTTTTACCAGCAAGGAAAAGGGTGAGTAAAGATTTTAATTTTATGGTACAAAGCAAGCTGCTAAAATGTATTCTCTGAGGACCTGGGTAAATAACAGGTCAATGAAGAAATAATGCAAGTGCATTTCAGATCTTCTCTCTTTCTGCTGCTCAAAAACAAGGCCATTGTAGAGTTTTCTATATCAACCTTACCCTTCTTCCTCCTCTTTTTAGTATTTTACTAGCATATTTTGTTCCTGAATACTTTTCCACACTGCCCTGAGGTGCCAAGTGATGTTAGGTTTGGGAATCGCCATGCATAGCTTCTGGTACGCAACTATGACAATAAATAGGTTTTCCGGGTCAACTCCAACCTCTAATGCTTCTGGAAACGTGAGAATTCTGCTTCTCTGTGGAATGCAGAAGGCTTGCTTACCAGAGCACATATTTAAGCCCACAAGTCTGAGTGGGTTTGAAATGTGTGCAGCCGACCTCTCTTGGTCCTAATGAAAACACTCATCTGGCAGCACTGGAATTCCTGCTATAAAATAATCCTGTTCTTTGAGAGCTGTTGACTTAATGATACTCTGGACCCTTTTTTTCTTTCCTAGCATGCCTGATTTTTTGTTCCCTTTTTGTCACCACGACAGCCAGTGACAGACATGTGTTCCACCCCCGTTTTACGTCTTGCTTCCTTTTTTGATCATTTTGAATGCTTAGTTTAAGGCATCTCATACAGCTCAACAAATGATCTATTTTTAATGAGTCATTTTAGTTTTAGCACCCTCCTCCTTACTAGCAGACCATCCAATCCCTCAGAACTGCCTGTATCATAAACTTTGCCTGCTACACTTATTTAGTGCAAAGTAAATGTAAATTATATTTACAAAAAAATTTGTATCATTGAAGATGTCCTTCTACCACCTAGAAAAATATTCAGCTTCACCTGCAACTTATTAACTTTCTCACTTAGCTTCTGGTGTGTTCATTTTTCATGGTTCAAAAGACCTGTCGTTCTGCCTGCAAGCTTGAAGCATTACCCCATTATCACTAGGGATCAATATGTAATCTTACCTCCAAAAATACTTTTCAGAGATCTGTTTTTCCATGGCTACTCCTGTGTATGCCCTTAATTATAATCAGGACTAATTCTAACAAGTTGGACAATATTAATTCCGTATTGCTATGAAATATCTTTCCCATCTGATTTAGAAAATTGGGTCTTTTTTAACTATAGCTGTTTAGGTGAATTGTTTAAAGAGCTGGCACACAGCTGCAGTTGTGTGAAATTACACAGTCTCAGGTTTAAGCAATTAGTGCACATTGCTAGAGACAGCTTGGAATAGCCACGTAAAAAACCTGCAAGCACTCTAATTTATCTTTAAAATTTCAAATTTGTATGATTCCTGCTCCAGTTCTAGTCAGTTTTTTACTTGAGCTTCTACCAAAGATGAAGAACTCGTTTGAATCTGCCTGCTATTTGGCATGCCTGAAGCTGCAGCTCTGGACTGAAATTTAGAAATATCTGGCCAGAAATTTAGATTTTAAAACTGCAAATGTCAAGGCTGGATCTAGGTCCTAAATACAGCAAAATTATGCATTGTTATATTTGAAAGCCTGGATTACCTTTGGCTACTCCTTGGAGTCATGCTTTTAGATAAAAATTGTCCTGTAAACAACCTTATTTCTCATGATATTCGGGAGGGAGGCAAAAAATATCTTTTCCTACTCAGCAGGTTGAAATAAAACAATCCTTAGCTCTTTTTCAGTCAGGAAGAGGTAGCTGTGGCTGAGACATGTAATGCCATTTCATGGCCCTTCTTGATAGGCTGTTCCTTGTGAAAGAGCTGCAGGCCCTTTGCTTGTCCCTTCCAAGGACCTGCTTCCCTCCACGGGCATAAGTCAAGGGGTGTCATCTCACTCCTCTTTCCCATCACTGTAAAACAGAATTATCTCAACCACACTGTCAGCCTGAGCTAACAGTCCACCCAAGGGCAGCCACAGAGCCCCCACCAGCAGCTGCTGGTTAGATGCTGCTTCATCTCCTGAAAATAGGCTTTAACTGAATTTCTAGGGACCCTACAAGTCACAGCTAGGAGTACCCCAACTAGCAGGAGCTGGCAAACATTTTACAATCCTGCAGTCTGAAATAACTGGGGGAAAAAAAAGTTGTTACTTAGCTTTTTATCTGCATTTTTTTTTTTTATTTAATTTACTCAGTTCATCTTCTGCTTATATTGTACAGTGGCATAACAAAACCAGTTTTTCTATCTTTAAACCCTTAAGGAAGAAAGTATGATGATATCATTGTTACAATAGATTTTTCAGGCTTCTTTTTTACGGGTGTGAGAAGAATTCTTTGTGACAGCAGATTTAGGGAAGAGGAAAGAGGCAGAAAAAGGGATAAGTGCTGATGAGATTGATTGTTGTTACTGAACAGTAAAAAACTGGGCTTGGGGATGGGAGAGAGAAGCTGTATGCTGGACAAACCTCTAATACTGCTCTGTAAAGCAGAAAACCTAAATTAATCCTGTGTTTGGTTTTAGATTTGTGGCGTGTAAAGACTAAATGTACTGTTTATGGTTTTTTTCCTTTCCATATATGACAAGCTGAAGCTTAAGTATTCCCTCTTATGCCTTTAAATAATTCAGGCTTGTCTCTGAGGGGAATAGAGCAGATGTGCAAATGGTCCCTCTGCTTGCCGTAGAAATGTTCTCCAGAGCATTGTGAGATGACATGACTGCAGTGCACAGGACTCTGCCATCCTGCCAAAAGCTCGAGCTATTTATCTGTGAGATGAGCATTGAGAGCAGGGGCTGCTGTGGCTCAGGCTCTGCTCGTGCACTGAGACCATGGGAGACCACAGGCAGGACACCCAGGCAGGTGCTTTGTGTGCAGCTGTGATGCACAGAGACACCGTGGCCTCTGCGTGTGCCATCGAATCCCTCACCAGGGGACATTTAATATCCTTTACTGGCTACATCAATTGCACTCTGAGGTTTTTATGGCATTTTCATGTCTGCCTTCTCTTCAGCCTTCTTTGCTCTGTGCCCCATTTTTCAGGGAAGCAAATTCCTCCCCTCTCTCTCCTGATCCTTTAAAAAAAAAAGATCATTTTTATATAATTTGCTACTTATATTTTCTCTTCAGTACCTGCGGCAGCTGCTTTGCAGGTCCCCTGCTGTGCAAATCGCCCTTCACAGAGGAAGATCTTCCTGTCAGTGACTGACAAGAGGTGCCAGGAGCAGGCTACGAGACTTTTGAAACCTGTGAGTTGGCAAATCAGCAGGTACCTGTGTGCAGTTCTGGATACGCCCCTAGCATTAGTTCCTAACTTGTATCAAAGAGTTTTTAGGATGATATGGCCCACAGGCAGAGATTCAGGTTAAAAGGAACACAGTGTCTGGCTGCATCCATCATCTAGGTTTTTTTGTTTTAAATATAATGACACCAGCGATTTGTTCTTGGGGAGGATTTTGACTTGTGTTTTGTTGTTGGTTTTTTTGTTTCTTGTGGGGTTTTTGGTTTTTATTTTATAGGAACTGTGTTTATAACAGCCTAAACAAGGAGAAAATACTCTTAGTACTAAACAGCTCTTGTTTTTCTTCTCCAAAGAAATAAAGATGCCTTTCATATTTTCTGAGACTGACAATGTCGAAAAGGCTAAAATACATGAAAAACTGCAGGAAAGGAGGAAGAGACCTGCTTTAACTACCATTTTCTTTAGGGAAAAATACGGGATTTTTGGGTGGGACTGGGAATGCCCTGGACAGTCCTCTTTCCTTGATGTACAGTTGAAGGCAAAGGGTCTGGAGGGGTTTGGAAATTTGGTTCAGTTACTGAACCATCTTAAAGAGGTTTAAAATCAGTCCTAAATGAAAGCACTTTGCAGAAGAAGGTGTAGCTTTCAGGCAAAACAACACTTGAATCAAATGCAGAATAAATAGCCTGAGTAAAGGGGACAGAATTTGGTCCACTCTGATCATTTGATCTGAGTGGCTTAAGGCTTTGCATACTTCGTACTTGCAAACCAGCTGTGAAATGCAGGAAATACAAGTAGCTGTGGTCTGACATTTCCCCATCTGTTCCTAATATTTAATAATTTGCTCTCTTCTCTGAGCATATTAAGTTTATTTATAAATTTAAAAAATATGTTTTATTTTATATAATGAGCTTAAAGCTATAATGGCCTTTATGCTCCAAAGTGCTCAAAGCACCCTCCTTTGCCAGATGGAGGGTATTAATTTTTCTGGAGGAATTTGTGCATAAGGTACAGATGGATGAGACACAGTTTTAGCACACCAGGCTTTTGCCTTGCTGTTCTGTGTGTGTTTCTATTCTCTAGAGCTTCTGTGCAGTGAATGTTTTGAAAGGCCTAAATTCTTTTTTGCTTTTTTCTGAGGATGATGGAGAGTGAGAAGTAAACCCTGGTTCTCACAGGTGAGATCAGTGCTTTATCAGCCATAAAAAACCCCTTCCCTTTGAAAAGCTTGCTAGGAGTTATCCCCACCATCAGTGCGAATTTTGCTGTTGAGCTGAACAGCACTAAACACAACTGAACCGTACTTCAGCTAAGAACAGCTTTTGAAATACTTTAGGAAAGTCTTGTTTTCACATATGCAATTATAAATTATATGGATAAGAAAAACCATAGTGGATCTAAATGCCTGTGTACACAAAAAGTGACAGAGCACACTCTCCAGATTGATGCTGACAGCTCCCAGTTTTAGCTAATGCTGGGTCCACGCTCATTCTGTGAGTGGGAGGTGGTACTTCCAGACTGTATGCCCCAGAATGTTGCACTAAATGCTGACCTAAATAACTCTCTGGCCTCTGTGCTCCATAGTGTTGGTTTCTACAGCAGGGTGTCAAATTTTTTCATTCTATAGCAATTATCATTTTGAGGATGTTTCAAACTGAAATCTAAGTATCTGAAATCAGAATATACCACAAGCTGCCTCCTGCACCTACTGATTTTTATGTATCAGTCCGGTGAAGTAAATGAAAATGTTTGTTTACACAAAGATTGAATCTGTTTAGGCTTCTGTAAATTTTGTGACTATTACACAAAGAATATTCTAGTAAATTTATAGAAAACATGAAATAATTAAGAACTTATGGATTTATCTTCCAATTGTTGTCAAAAGAAATCCTCATCCAGCAGCAGTTTCCAGGAATAGCATACATCAATGTGAAGACTGTCATTGGCCAGTAGTTTTCACTGCAACATCACTGCTGTGACTCTGTTGATGGCAGAATTCCAACCAAAGGCACCTGTCCTTCCGGGTGACTTGGGTGGCAAGGTAGGGTTGAATCCAGAAAAATAAAACCTTTTGTTATTTAACCAGAAGCAAAGTAACAAAGCAAGCAGCAGGGATTACGATCTGGGCCTGGTGATTAAGAGTGGTGCTGTGAAAGCAGGTACTGTGAAACGTGTGCAGGTGCCATGGTGGGGAAGCAGCTGAACACACAACGTGAGCAGTGCAGCAGGAAAGGGCCCTGGAGAGGGCACTCACCTCTGTGCTCAGCACTTCTGGGGGGCACAGTACTGCAGCGTGCAGTTCTAGCATTATACTGTAAAATTATGCTAAAAATTGGTGAAATCTAGGCGCTGAATACCAAAGAAGACCATATAGAGGCTCAGTGGAGCTCTTGCCACAGGATCTGTAACTGATCCCAATCCTCACAGAGCCTTTTTCCATGGCGGTTCCTGTGTCTGTCCAGGCAGCTCTAAAACAAAGAAATGCTCCCTGCTCTTCATTCTGGGGAGAGTTTTAAGGGACAAGGATTCCATCTTCCAGGTTTTGCATTGTTGGGTTGTATGGTAATGGAGTCTTACTCCTCATTTCCATGCAGTACTAGGAAAAACCATTTCTCCACTTCATTACCTTGGGTCTCTCAAGGATAAAAACAAGCACAACTTAAGTGAAATTGAAGTGTTGAAGATACTAAAAACAGTGTGAGTCTTCCAATTTGAATAACGTTGTTAAAAAATAATTACTGCTGAGGTTGTGGTATCTCCCAGCTATATCAGACACATCCCCAAACTCTACTGCACTGTGGTCTGTTAAACCCTTAAGTGCATGTCTGTGTAAAGGCACTTGGGACCATTAATTCACAGCTACAGTTCATTCAAATGAATTTTTCTGAGGTTTCCTGTTTAGGAAAGTCTAAATTTATTACGAGAGGTCTGGCTAACAGCCCTGAAATGGAACTGATCACAAGAATAAGCATTTCTATGACATTCCTGCTACAAGCCCTCACCACTAATATTTTTCCTTGAACTCCCAGCCTCTATATCCTGAAAATAACACAGGTAAATCCCCAGTCTTTTACACATATTGAAAACCTACTAAGTGAAAGGAATACCATAAAATAAATGAACAAGTATAAAAAGTTGCTTTGGCTAAGATGTTTCCCAGAAGTGATACAACAAAATTTAAATCAATTGTTTTCCCTGGAAAAACTCTAATACGTGTCGCTGCAGAAATTCTTCAACGTGTTCTCTAGGTTTAATATCATTTCAGGAATAGCTTTTTGGAATAGTTTTCACAGAAACCACTGAAAGAAGGAGACGTTACCTGAATGAATAATAAGCAAAATATGCTGAGCAGATGGTGCAGACATCTAGGATCTAATTTCTACAGGACTTGAAATGTGATCATTCAGCTGCCTTTGTGTTTTCTGTGTGAGGATAACAAAAACATCTTTGGAAAGCTGCCAGCTTTCCCTATAAATTTTAAGCATTTTCTAAACAAGCCTTTGAGATTTTTTTGTTTTCCTTTGCCGAAGGAAAGTTGGTGGTGTTCTCAGAGCTGTCTAAAATGTTTTGATGTGGAGCCTCAGTACAATTTTTATTTTTAAAATTTCATTTTCAAGTAGAAAATTCTTGCAGTTTGTAGGATACTGGGAAGTTTCTAGTCAGAATTTTTTTGGAAGAAGAGTAACATGAAAAGAGTAATGACTTCCTTGCTGAAAATGAACAGAGATTGAAATCCAGTTTATGATTCACAGTGCAGCTCTAAGAAAGCCATTCTGTATTTCTGCCTGTAATGTGTATCTTATGTTAGTCTTCTTTATTTTCTTGTATTTTTTCAGTTGGGTATTTTTATTATTTCAATAACTGCCACCCTCTTTTTTTCCCCCCTTGCACTTTATTTGTTAAATTTTATCTCTATGTCAGTATTTCATTATTTTTTTAAATCCCTTCCTTCTTCCCTCATAATTTTAAACCTTGCTAGATTTCCTTCATTTTTCCCTTGTCTTTATGCTTTATCCTCTTCCTTTCTTTCATTTCTTCTTTCATAATTTTTTTTTTTTTTTGCACAAGTTCCTTTTTTTAAAAATTCTGCACTTTTTGGTACACTTCTCTTTCCCAGTGGAAGAGAAATAGTGAAGAGACTGCTGCTGTCTGAGTAAGTTACACAGGTATTTTGGGTGTGCATGGCAGGGTTTTGGTAGTGGGGGGGCTCCAGATGTGGCATCTGGGAGAAGCTGCCAGAAGCTTCCCCCATGTCCAGTGAAGGCAACACCAGCTGGATCCAAGAAAGATCCACCACTGGCCAAGGCTGTAGGGAACGAGGTAGAGAATTCAGGGGCAAAGTTAAGCCTGGGAAGAAGGGAGGGTGGGGGAAAGGTGTTTTAAGGTTTAGTCTTTATCTTTCACTACTGGCCCACAAACCTTTTGTTGTATTTCCTCTCCCCTGTCCAGCTGAGGGTGGGAAGGGATAAACCACTTCTGGTGGGCACCTGCTCCCTTGGGGAAGAGAGTGCTGAGGCATGGGAACTGGAGTATCAAACTGCAGGCTGCAGTTTAGCCTGTGCCAAACTAAGCAGCTATCTCAGCTACCAGAATCTGAGTGTTTGGCTCTTTCTGTTTGTACAAATGATTTAATTTAATTGTGCATTTCAGAGTACTGCAGCCTGTAGCTAGCAGAATTGGAGAGATGTGCAGGAGCTGGAATTCAGGGGCAAGCCAACCAGTGGACAACAAAAAGGGCTTGGCTGGCTGAGTGCTGGACAGGGTTAATGTGAATAGCTGGATGTCTCAGTAACCCCCTTTCTTCCTTCTCTGAAGGACACTCTTCATGTTGCCATTTCCTTTCCTAAATTGCAGATTTTCTTTTCTCCCTAATGCAGATTTGACAATGAGTTTTGCTGTATAGGTGTGGAAATTATCCATACATTTTCATCAAACAATATCTCTTGAAATGCTCTGGAAAGTTTTGACAAATAGACAGTTTTTCACCTGGTATTTAGCTATTTCTGAGGTCGCCTTAAAACAGAATCAGTATTGTTCCCACAGTCATAAAGATTGAAGAGCAGGCTTTTTTTTCAACAGTCTAGAGCTTCCAGGTCAGTGTTTTGAGGCTACAAACCTTTAAGTCATCACTGACTCCTGCACAGGCAGACACCTGTGGAATCTCTTAGGAATCGCTGTGTTTTGGAGCAGGACTGGCTGTTACAATCACCTCGTGTTGCTGAAATTCTTTGTGAGTTTCAATCTCTACCAGCAAGTTGCAGCTAAACACCCTTTTCAATACTTAACTTTGATATTTGTAAAAATAGGCCAAAAAAGTGTCCTGTTTTTTCAGTAAAATGCCTGAAATGGACAGTTCACGTGACAAAAGCCATAAAAGAGCTTTTGTTTTGAGTACAAGAGGCACTGTTTCTCTGCAGGTGTTTGCATGAGGGAAAGCTGCAAGGGTAGCATTTGTCAACTTAAATAATAAGCACAGAACTGTGTATCTTCCCCTACCAATGAATCTTCCAGCGAATATGATCACGAAGGAAATTGAATTCAAACATCAGCTTATTCCCATGCTAATTAGTGAACTCACTGGCTCTCTCACATGGTAACAGCAATCCAAACAGAATCAAAAGCAACTTCTACTGGGTTTTGGTGGTCAACACTGTAATTATACTATTTTAGAAGAGTGCAGCCCTAAGAGTAGGTGTGATTGTGGCTTTGGAGGTATGGCCCAGACCCGGGGCTGGTGTTAATTGGTGTTCAGCCCAGTGAAGCTAACAGTGATAGAAGCTGCCTCAGGGTGTCTATCTGCTTATGTAGCTCCACTCTCCCCTAGGCTACTTCCCTGACTTAATCCCTCCCCTATCCAGCTTAGAAATGCATTTCTTTTCCTCATTTAAGATTCTGTAGACCCTTCATATTTAGTATTAGTATAAAGAGGAAACAGAGCCCCAGGAGAAAGATCAGAGTTTCTGTTCTGTTGAGGCATCAGAGTCATTCTTCCCTTAATGAAGAGAAACAGCAGGATGGATAAAAATCAATGACTTAAAAATAAATTGGGCTTTTAATTTAAGTTTAAAAAAGTCTTTCTTGAGTAAAACTTTAAAATTAAGTTTTAAACCCACATTGAGCCCAATTTATTCTGATGTATTAAATCTTACAAAGTTAAAAAAAACCAAACCCAAAATGTGTTGCTGGCAAGGTGCTCACATCATTACCAGTGAAGAGCATGCAGTTTTGCTACATTCCATTTACTCAATGTTATTCAGTGGTTAAAGTCAACATGTAGAACAGTGAGATATGTTTTCACTGTGTACTTTTCAGTTATCTTCCTAAAAATGATAATGATATTAAAATTTTGTCTCAAAATTAAATATATCCATTTTGCTGTGTCTGTCACCTAGTCTCTGAAAAAGCAGGATACTTATTTACCATGCGACCATTGGAAACAACCATTGCAAATCAAACCTTCCTTTGTTGATTAAAACAATTAATTTGAAAAGGAAGATGTCATTTGATAACTTTGTATTTTCCCCTTGGATTAATTTGTATTTATAAATACTGAATTATAATCCATGTTTTTGTACATTATTACATTCTATAGTTGCTTTAATAGATGTGTATAGTTAGAATGCCCTGTCTGCAGTCAAAATGAAATGGCTATACTTAGTCATAAATCAGCATATTTTAAAAATGACCAGCCTGAGATAACCAGTGTCATTTTAGGAAAAAACAGCAGTATTGATGCAAAAAAAGACAAAACCAAATCCATTTTCTTCTTGCCGGCTTAAAGGTTGTGATTCTCTATCACACTGTTCTGTCCTCAGCCTTCATATAACTTGCTAAATCAGCCCCAGGTCCAGCTCATCAGGGTTTAATGTACAATCAACCAATAACATGTTATAGGACAGGTTATTCACTGGAAAAATGACAGTGCCACCACCTTTTGCCATGTCCGTGTCACTCTTGAAAAACAGGAGCCCATTCTCTAGACATCTGCCATGGAGGAGGATGGTATATGGGCAGAGCCTGCTGTTTGATTTGCACACATCCTTGATTTCTCTTTCATTCAGAGAAGTGAGACTACCTGTCCTTCCTTAGCAAGATACCTGCCTGTGTGCATTTGACCATTATCTGGGCTAGAGAAAACATACAGCAGCCCCTGTGGATGAGATATTGGTCAGCAAATCTGCAGGAAACACGAACGGGAAGAAGAATTTGCTCAGAAGGCTGAGCAGCTCTTCACAGCACAAATTGAAATCTTGCCACTTGTTTGGGACTGTCTGGATGCATGCACACTTTATTTGATCCATTGAGTTTATTCGAGTTTTTTAAGTGTCAGTAAGTGGGAACATGTCCGTGGTTGTAGGACCTGAAGGTGTGCTCAATCTGCCTTCAGCCCTCACTGACAGCCTTTGCACTAGCAGGTAAAATTCACTTCGGAACTGAAAAGAACCTGGCAGATCCGGAGAAAATGAAGTGAACTGTCACTGAGCGCTGCAGGGTAGAGGCCTAATCTGGATTTGGATTCTGATTTTTACCACTGCTGTATCATGGGCTGGGAGGGAAGCTGTTATGTGACTTTTCCAACATGTGCAACGTGTGTGTGTGTGAAAGAACCACAGCTCCACATTTGCATATGCAGTTGTTTCAGGATTTACCCTAATACGGACTACTGATGGGAGTAACATTTCTGCTTACACACCAATATCCTTGTTTCTTTTGTAAAAGCTTTTTCCCCCTCTTCCTCCCCCGCTCCCATCCCCCTGTTGTCTTTGTGCCTAGTATTTTTCCACACTTTATTTCCTAAAAGACTAGCAGGTTTGACGATGCATTGTGATTTCTTTTCTACAGGGCTTTATGAAGGAAGCTGGAGGCAGTTCTCATTAGTCTCACTGACATCTTTTATCACTTATCAGAGGAACAAGCAAACGGAGAGCAATTCCTTTGATCATGGCAAAAGTAGAAAGAGTATTAAAAACCCTATGAAGATTCACAAAGTAGAAAGTGGAAAAGACAGTCTGTGGCATGTTTCAAAGTAGTAACATGATTTAAAGTTGCCAGATTTGCTTGTATATATTAAAGAATTGTTAATGATGCTACATCTTACATGCATCCTTAGGTCTTTGGTTTTTTGTTTAGGTTTGTTGTTTTTTTTTAACAGGCAAAGGAGTTCTTAGGTAGAATGGATGGATTAGATCAATTGAAAAATATCTCTAAAAGGTGAGCTGTGTCAGAGAAGAATTCTGTGATTCAATGAAAATTCTTGAAAATAAAAATAAGGTTGTAACAGTAGTACAATGGATTGAAAAAGAAACTTGCTCTCATGGGAGAATGTTAAGAAATCTTAAGAATTCCTTTTCTTTAGGAGCCATTCTGTGGTGAATCAATGCATGTTTGTGAAGACTGCATATAGGAACTGCAATGCTTGCAATTATCCATGTATACCTGACTGCCTAGCTCTGACCTCAGAGTGCTGCTGCTTCTTCATTCTATGGAGAAAATAAGACTTTTTTCAGTAGTTCTGAGTATTGATTCACCCACCATGATATCCTTGTCTTGTGCCTTACATCATTCCCAACAGGGCACAGACAAAGATAAGTGAATCTACCCTCCTACCCACAACTAATGAGCATTAGGTACTCCAGGTCCACTGGTATTTTTCTGTATGGCTGCAGCTCAGTTTTCCACTGATTAAAAATCCCTTCTCAATTTCTATGTGGTGATCAGCTCATGTCTCAAAGCATCAGATTCAAATTGCCCTTGACAACCTGTGACAATACAGAGATCACAACTATTTAGGCTTTTTTTTTTTCAGCACGGACTCTGTGCCAGCCTTGTCCCTGCAGCGTTTTTTACTACCATAGCTAATTTTTGACTATGTTGAATTTGATTTGGATACAATGCAATGCAATATATTTCTATATCACCTTTTATGCAAGAATCCCAGAGCACTTTCTGATCAAGCTAAAATTAGCTGTGAACTGCATACAAATTCCAAAAAGATTCGTTTAAAAGAAAACCAAAACAACTAAAAAACCCCCACCAACTTGTAAAGAGAAGGTAGAAGCTTATGCACTCAGTTCAAAGTTAAAACAGTGCAGATGGGCAAATTCTCTCTTATGAGAAGAGTAAGAGTATGCGGTGTATTGCTTTCTAGCAAGCTTGAGGTGTGATTATCCAAGCAGAGCAATGCACTGCACTAACTCTGCTGGCCAGAATGGATTGTGTGAGTGCTGTGAATGACCTGGAGGTGGCAGGTGAAGCAATACATGGGTGGGTTATCAGATCTCCCTTTATGTACACATTGTTCTAACGTTTACTGCTGCTGATAAGAAATGGGAAAGCCACACAATTTTTTGTGATACCTGGCCTCAGTCATCCATAAGGAAGACAGTGGGAGAAATAAACAAATAGCTTTGAGGGACGTGACTCATGGATCCAAAATGATACAAATGTTTTTGCAGAGCAAGGGGCTTAGAGATCAAGGAAACCTCAGTTGGTTTCTCAGGATTGAAAAAAGAAGATTGTTGCCAGAAGCTGTCAGGGGGGACACGGTGACATGCTGAGGAAGGAGGATGAGAGCTAATTTTTTTTTTCCTAGACCTGGAGATCTTAATGAAAATCAGACTAGCATATGACCTCTTTCATTGTTGCAAGATTTCCTTTGATCCTTTTCTTTTAAATACATAGAATGTTTCTTTAAGGCAGTAATTTGATCATCACCATTGTGTCTTCATGGAAGAGAAATTGTAGGTTGTGAAGATACATCAAAACAGAAGAGAGATGGTGCCTGAAATAGGTGCTGGTGCTCTAGACTAACATGAAGGGAACCGGAGGTTGTTAGTTCAGTGCTCTTACTAATGGTGGTCCTGCATGTTTGGTAACAGCTCTGCTTGTCCTGAAGGTCAGACTGGCAGAATTCCACCTCCATGGCTTTTCCCTGCTGCTTTCTGAGCAGTGAGACAAAGGGTATCAGTGGCAACCTTAGATCATGGCAACTGTGTGACCAGTGCAGATGCTTCAGGGGTACCTTCAACAGGCAGGAAAACCTTAAGTGGCAGTGAAAAAAAGGAAGAGTAAAGCTGCACTGTTAGAAAAGACAGCATTTGAAGTATGGCATGCGTTACAAAGAAGAATGAAAAAATATGTAGAGGAAAGTCAGATTTTTAAATGCAGCTGTACAGAGAGACATAAGCTCTTGTAACCATAGCTAGTAGATTAAGCAAGTTGCATCTTCTGCAGAGATGTGCCTTCTAACACCTGATAGTCCAGACTGCAGCTGAGCATTTACTACAGGATGCAGCTAAGGTGTACTGCAGGATGGGCAGGGAGCATGTATGTCTGAAAAAAGCTCAGAGGCTGAGCTTTTTAGGTTTCTAAGGCTGTGTGTGCTGTTGTGAAATTAAGAAGTTTACCAAAACAATAAGGAAAATTGTGGAGAGGGAATGCATTCAGACTACAGTGTTCAGTGAATAAATCTGGGATTAGACTGGGACAGGAGGAGGGAGCAGAGAAATCTCTGGAGCCACAAAGTGATGTTGTGAAACAGATGCAAAATAGCAGCTATAAATACATCCAGGGGAATGACTGAACCTCTGGAGTGACACATAATCTGTCCAGCTCTACCACATGGTTCCTCTGACAGTAGTTAGCTGTGTAACTGTGCATTGTCTCAACTTTCCACTTGATGCTTTTTGCTGTGTTTACTGCTCCCTCATCCTCTCTAGTGGGAGCATTGATGGCCAAAATAGGGAAAGCATGCTGAAATTAGATAAAGAATATTCTTCTGCCTTCATGCTCTGCCTCTTACCTTAAGTTTTGGAGGGCTTTGGGGTGGCAGCAGCAAACAAAGGTTGTTTCAGAATGCTCTGCCTCCCAAAAGGAAAATGAATTCCTTTCCTATACAGGAGATTTATATGGCAAATTAGGTCAGTTATCATTAAGCTACTGCACAGCAGGACAAATCATAATTTTAAATACATTTCAAATCTAAGTGTGTGTAAAATACATTCTGATGCAGTACAAATCAAGCCTCTTACAGTTGCTATGTGGACCAGTCAGATGAACATGGAGCATAATAATCAAGGAATAAGTTAGTTGTGCTTACTGCTGCTTGTGAAGACTATGTAATTTATACTGTTGTTTATGTTTACTTATAACCAAGTTTCCTCACTGCTATCTTCTTAGGATAAGAAAACTATAACTGCATAAACCAAAACCAGTTTTCTGTGTCAGTCTCTCTGGGGTACTGTTTTTACCATACAGATCTGCATGACCCTTTGTTCTCCAAAGGAGATTAAATGAATGAAAACATATACCTTTATGCAACTGACCAACCATTTGTTTCTTTTCCTAGATTTTTTTTCTCTGTCTTCTTGTTTCACAAAAAGCAAACTTTTTTTCCTGGCTACACCTTTTTGAGTCTCCTTTTTTTGATCATCATAATTTAGTCTCATGGCAGACTTTATAATCTCATGGGCACCAGAGCCCTCTGCCAAGGTTTATGCAGATTTAAAGCCTGGATTAATCTTGCCCAGTATTTATAAAATGTTCTGAACATATGAAGCACTATAAAAGCACCATATATTATTAGTGAGTCCATGAAAGTGCCCCCCCTGAGAACTCAGCACACATTTAAAGTGCTGTTTCTGGAGGTGAGGTGCAGTGACAGAAACAACCAAATCCATGTCTTTTCTTCTGAGATTGTGTGTCTCTTCTTTCTTCCTCTCTCTTATCTTTTTCATTTTTTTTCTTTTCCTTCCATGATTTCTGGAAGAAACTGAATAGCAAGGAGGCAGACACCCCTTCAAAGATTTCACCTCCTGAGACTATTTTTTCAAAGACTTTGGCAAAGTCTTCCTGCTTTTTACTGCCTCTGGACTGCCCAGTTCCCTCATGCTGTTTCTAACAGCTAGCAGATTCTGCAGAAACCTTTTGGAAAAAAAAAATCTTGATGCAGGGGGAGGCTGCTTTCAAACTCTGGTCTGCAGCTGGCACTCCGTGGGGGGAGAAGCCAGTCTCCAAATCCAGGCCATCCCAGCAACTTGACAAAAATCACGAGCACAACTCAAGGAGCTGCAGGCCTATGCTAGATCTGCTGTGTTTCTCAGGGGCTGCTTCCAAAAACATTTCTACATTTTGCTACTTAAAGCACAGATAAAGGACATGACTGGGAACTACGGTCCAGGTTTAGTCATCACATCTTCCCCTTCTGTGTTACTAACCAGAGGACAAAGCTCAAAATCAAAACATGCTCATGGATACTGTTTGCAGTATATTTATGCCTGTACATAAATTAACAGATATATTTCATAGTAGTTGGACTCAAAACAGAATCAGGTCTCATTTTCATACTTGGGAGTGCAGCTTTTTAAAATGGAGTCATTGAACTCTCCCCAGCACTATTCAGAAGGCATTATGGGCCCATTTATTTTTACTTCCCTCCCCCCATTATTTGATAGTTCTTTTAAGAGTTGTAAGTTTTACTTGGTTCCTTTTGATCAGAAGGAAAAGGTACTGTAGGAACTGAGACGCTGCAGTGACTCTGGCTTTGAACTCACCAGGTCTAAAAGCCTGCAAGAACATTTTCTCTTTCAGCTTTCCAGCCGGCTCCTAGAGCTGCCTGATAAAGGGCTGTGGTAAATTGTCCTGAAGGACAGCTGGAAAGCAAGGAGCTACAGTCCGAACCCACAATGGAGTTGAGAGATATATATTTAGTTTAATCATATTAAAATTTAAATGTTAGGCTTTAGAGTAGATTTTTTTAAAAAATAAAATTCAAGTCATTAAAAAAAGTTTTCATTTCCATTCCCTTGAGCTGGTGGGGTCCTGAGCTCCTGAAAATGCTGCGGCTCCATCTAGTGGCACTGCAGCCCCTGCCAGGGCATGTGAAGCCTTTAGAACCACTGCTAACCAGGAAAAATAGTGGGATTTAAATCCGTATTTTCAGTAAAATTCTTTACGAACTCCTTTCGGTTATCACAGAATCTCGCACTGTCTGGAATGAAAAATATTTAAATTGTGCTAGTTTGGAGAGATTAGTATATTAAAGTTCATCCAGTGTATTCCTCTGCAGCATTTTTCTGAATAATCACAGACTTACAAATGTAGTCCTATTCCTAATAAAAGAAGCTTGTATGTTTAAAACTATGACACTCTCTCTCTCCATTTACATATATGTATATAAAACCATGTGGTACTTGTAAAAGTACCTTTGATCCGAATTCCTTAAACACTTGGCAAACATTTATTAAGCATCAAAACATTCAAATTTGTTTGCTCTTTCCCCTCATTGACCATCTGTCCATCCACGCAGCCACTGAGTATGGGGGTTGTGCACATGTTTATACAGACAGTAGAACTTACTCTGCTCTCAACTACATTATAACTTATTTCAGTGTAGCTACTCTCAGCTCTTACTGGTCTGACATGAAAATTTGTGTCTTGTGCATCTATAGATTATATATATATACTCACAAAGTGTGATGAACATATGTTGTAATGTGATCTTAATGTAAATAGATTGGTTCTTTGGGGTTCTCACCTCATCCAGATGGGAATTGACATTCAGTATTTTACACCATTACAACTGTGTTTAGTTTTTCAACACATCTTTCTCCTGCCTTTGATCTAATAAAAAAATAAACATTCTTGATTTGATTTGCTCAGCTGCTGTCTGAGCCATGAAACCTAGATTTCATCTTGTGTCCTGAACTCGACTCCCATGCTGATTGTACAAATCCGTTGAATTCAATAAATGTATTTAGCCTTATTAAGATTCAGGAAAGCAAATATTATCCTCCAGTGATGCAGCAGATAACAGGAGTTAATAACAAGTATGTGATAAAGATCACAGGATTCCCTGTAAACAAGATGCTGCATTGCACAGAGAGCATCTTGTCTGCATATGTTTCATAAGTAACTAGGCATTCTCATGGGCTTCTTTAGTTATTTTAGAAAGTTGTGTAAACAGTATTATCTACTTAATGCCCCAAATGATATAATAGTTGATATGGAAATGGGGAAAAGCTCAATAGATCTCAATGCAACTCTCCATGGACTCTTGGAGATGATCTGCCCAGATTTTATTTAAATTTTCGTCTCACTTGTATGCAGCCTGTGCTTTGTTAGACATGCTAGGCAGATGTTGGTTGGACAGCATTTTTTTTTTTAAACTTTTTTCTGGGGAAAAAGTTAAATGTGAATTTGTACTTGGATTGTTATCTGTTGTAGGTATACTTCAGAGATGTCAACAACAATTGGAAAAGTAAGATCATACTGCAAAGCTCTGATGTATTGCGTGCTGTTGTTGAGAAAAGTGGATAATAACAGATTGCTGACGTACATGGTACTCTGTAGTGGTTGTGTGATTGTTCTTGTTCAGACTACAAGATCACTGGAACGAAATTCCAAAGTTCTAAGAAATTCTTAAAACTGGAAAAAATGTATTGGAAAATATTTTTCTGTTCCTTCTTGTGGAAAATGATACTGAAGTCTGGAGGGTTTTTATATATTCTAAAAATCTCTTAGGCAAGACTTTTGCTTTTTAATTTTTGTAAAGTAGTGGTTAAAATATTTGTGCTATTCAACCACTTTATTAGTTCTTCAAATATATTAATTAGTCAGATTAATTAATATTTCAGTGGAAATGTTTTCTCTTGCATAGACATCTTAGGCAGCTTTCTCACGTGTATGACACCAGGCAAGAGTGAAGCTGTGTTGTGGTTGCTCATGCAAGATGTACTTAAGAACACACAACAGTGACACCTCTCTTTCTGCAAAGCTGGGATGCCAGTTGTGCTTCACTATTCCTCCAGGCAGTCAGTGTGGTCTACACACCACTGTGCTAGACTTTGGGGAAAAATCACTTCTCTTACTTTTACCACAATTCCCCCCCCCCAGCTGTAAAATGGGGAAAAGGATATGTTGGAATATACTGCTAAAATATAAGTAAAATATAGCTTTATAGAACAGGACAAATATTAGTATTCAAAAGAAATCTGAGATTTGATTAGACTTGATCAAAGTCACTCAGTGGGCCTGTGACACTGCCAAGAGCAGAGCTTGGGTCTCCAGACCTTCAGCTGGAGACTGACTGCAGCCACCTTCCAGGTATGGAGAGCGGTGGATGAAGGTTAACAACGCAAACAGGACAAATGCCAACAACTGCTCTTTTCCATTCATTTCATCAAACTGAAGAAATATTTTGTAAAAAGGACACACTGGGGAGACCAAAAAATGATGAAATGGATTTGTTTATAAAACTGGTTTTAACACTCAAATATTGTACAGCAGCAAAGAGTAAAATGGCTGTGGGGAAGCAGGAACTACGTGCTTAGTTAATTTATGCTGTGCTTTTGCATATGTGGCAGTGCCAGAGTTTCCTTCTTCCAAAATAGTTCCACTGATGCAGTCCTGTTTCCTTTTGCTGGCCTGGCACCTGGAGGGGTGGGATGTGTGCTCTGGGGACAGCACATGAACCCCTTGGAAACTGCACAAGGATTTCAGCCATTGTTTCTCCAGTGGCTTCTCAACAGGAGGTAAGGGAGGGCAACAGATGAGCAAGACAGGTAGATGCGGATGAAAATGGTAGCTATTTCCCTTTTGAACCATTCTCAAAATATTATTCAGAGGAAAACTAAGATGAAGTTACAGGTGCAGAGCACCCATTCCATTGTTACACATCTTATGAAAAGCCAGGACAATACAGTAACACTACTCTGTTGCTGCAAAGGTAATGGGGAAGATGCTAATCTTGTCTGACTGCCTGCAGGAAATGTGTCTTACCTGGCTACGCATTTTTGACTGTGGAAGATAGTCACGTACAGGCAGAGGGAACCTGGTCCTTGCAGGCTGTCCTTACCAGTGGAAGACAGTTGAGTCAGTATGGGAGCAGGAATGCTATCACCTTTTAGTTTAACATGTAACTTCTGAATACTCACTTTGCTGTAAAAATTAAGTAAAAAAGAATATGCGGAAGTTGACTCTTGAAATGTGTGCAAAAGGAAGCAGAATTCTTTTGGCAGGTCCAACCACTCTCTGAGAGTCTACAGCTAAAAAATCGGAACTGGCTGATTGTCTGTGGGACTGGTCAGCCAGCATGGTGCCACTGCAGTACAATGTAATATAATTTTGTAACTTCTGTAGTTTATAAGGGAAGTAACACCTGATTCTAAAATAAGACTGCACTGGTAAAGAAACTATGCAATCCACAATAAGCACACAGATTTGGCAACTCAATACCTCTAAATTCTCTTCTGGTTCAAGATATCCTTGAGAAATGAAATAGGCTTGTATAAATCAAAATTGCTATCCTCATGCACATTTCCAAGTTAAATGCTGGAGTTAACTTATTTGGTCAAGCTGTTCTCTTCTATGAGTACTGAAAAACTGAATGAGGAAACTTAATGGGGAAGTACTGTGTGAGGAAATAGGGGCACAGAGATTAAGTTACTTGTGCTAAATTCAGACCAAGTCCATGGCAGAGCTCTAGGTGAAATCCAGGCTCTGTGGATCCCTTTTTGTTCCATAACCATCCTAGCTTTCTCTTTCCAAGGATTTTCGATGTAATCTCTGCAGAGATTAATAATTCCAAAGGTCTCTGTATTTGTAGGAAGGAAATATATAGATTATTTGCTTGGAGGAGGTTGAATTGCTAGGGAGATTTTAATTTTGCTGTATTCTAATAGTAATGAAATCACAAGCTCCTTTTATGAATATTAGGGTTGACCCTTTGAAGTCAAAGGTTTGACTGGTAGTCTCAATGCAGCACAAAATGACCTATTCTAGGATCATTTTGCAGGCAAATTCTGCTAGTACATTGTAGGGAAAAACATTCTCAAAAGAGATTTGGCTTACACCAACAAAACTGTGGGGTTTTTCGCACTGTTTATTTTAGTGAATTTTGAATCATGTAAATTTTTCCCTTAGCCCAATTGCACCTCAAAACACACCAGCAGAAATTGGTGAGCTTTAGATCAGTTAGTCCTTCAGAGATGGAAAGTTGTAATATCAGCACAAATAAAGGCTAATGTGCTGCTTTCCTGGTAATTGTCCTTGCCAGACACATGTACTTATGGACCCTCTAATCTTGTGGTCAGCTGCAAGGTGAGGGTCTGTGGGTGCAGGTAGATACTCATGTGCCACCCCATAGAAACTGAGGAGAATCCAAGAGAGCTGGGATGCTGCACTCAAGGAGGGGAGGGGGAAAAAGGGAGGAAATATTTTTTTTGTATTCTTTTGGTTTTTCATCCCATTCTGTTGTGGAGTTAGGGCAGTGTGAAGGCCATGCTTCCTTTCTACCTGAACTTCAAACTGCCTAGGTGTGATGCAGACCCCAGAAAAGCTTTTTTCTTCACTGCTTTGTTACTGATTCATGCATCCTCTAAGAAGGTGTTAGCTTTGATCCGTTCTAACTGTCCTGCAGTATGCTATGTTGTGGGAAGATTAAGTCCTTAAGTCTCTTAATTAATTACTCTTAATTCTATTACTTCTTGTATAACTAGAAAAAATAATAATTGTCAAATAACAAGTAATCCATGTATTTTGTGTTTAATGCCTAGCTGTTAATAGCTGCTTAAAATATTAACTTTCCACCCTAGACAGTCCTATTATTCTGGGTTTTTTTCAAGACAGCTTTCTTATAACAATGCACAACAAAGTTTTTCAGCTTCAGTGCACTTCCAATTAGCTGAATTTTTCATGTCTCTGGGAGGTAAATTCATACAGTTATTCCTAATTTATAGACAAATGTCATTGTGGTGCAGGTAGTATCTGTAACAGGCATACAGGCCTGAAAGTACTCAGTGGACTATGTTCAGCAGAGAATAATGAGCCATGTTAGATAATGACATGCTAATTACAATATTTATGAGAATTAATTTACCAATTTACCAGATTGTTATAATAAGTGTATGGGACAGACCTTAGAGTTGAGGGAAATTACAGAGGCAGGCAAACAAACAAGAATGTGCCTTCAATGCAGAGTCACAAAACTGTATTAGTTACAAAAGGGAAATGAATTGTATTCCCTCACCTCTGATGGAATGATCATCACTTGTATTTTTTCCTCCTACCAAAGTTGATTGTAAACCTTCCCCCCAGGTCCTCCTGCCCACAGCAGCTGAATTCAGTGGGAACAGGACCAACCCATCATCCTCAGAAATGGCAAGGTGCCATATGACTGGGCCCCAGCTGGAAGAGTAAAAAACTACATTCAGTGTCTGAAGATGCCCCCTTTAGACTGAGTCTACTGAGAAGATCTTTTTCTTCTTGAAAGGAAGTGATTTCCACATGAACAAGTAATGCCTCTGATTCTGCAGATTCTTAAGTGCTTTATTAAAGGTATTTTGTTTTATTCTGACTTTTCACACAAAATAAGCTATGTTCAAAATAACCAAATCATAAATGATTGTTGCAATTTTCCTTCAAAAACCTTAAGGTGCTCCTCAGGTACTCCTGGCATCTGTAGGGTAGCTGTAATATATTCCAACATAGATGTTAATGTCTCTTTTGAACATAGAAGATATTTAACTTTTTTCCTATTAATACAACGTTATGTAAGCCAAACAGGTAATTTCCAGTTCTCACTCTTTCAAAAGTTTGCTCTTTCATTACATCTTTCTTATGTTCATTGTACGTACTCCCGAACTGCGAGTTCTTTCAGGGTAAAAATCCGTATGGGATCTTTCTTCGTCTTCCATTCTTCCAGTTTTTCTTGCAAAGACAGGAAATCCTTGCCAAGTTCATAGGCCAGAGTGATCATTGTTTCTAACAGTGGAATATAATACCTGTGGCTGGTATGCACACAAAGGCGTGACAGAGCTTTTTCTCCATACTCAAAGGCACTTGCTGGGTTTTCCAGGTCCTTGTGGCACACAACGATGGCACAGAGAGTAGGGACAACCGAGACAGGGTTCCCTCTCGTCAGCCTTTCCTGCAGCCCAATGACTTCTAAAAGGATTTCCAAGGCTTTGGTGTACTGGCCACCCCGCAGGCAACCATATGCTTCCTGAAGCTCCGGCCTTGTTAAGAAGTCGATAAATTTTTTTGATCTTCTGATGTATTTCATAGAATATAGGAGTCTCAGGTAGTCCTTGAAGGCTAATTTTCTTTCATTGATTATTTCTTCTGTGAAGTTCCCTGTTAGAGTTTTTTTGGGAAAGGTCACATCTTCCATTTCTTCACTAAATTCCTCCAGCAGATTTCTGTGCAGTTTCTCAAAGTCTGAATAACGCCGTTCAATTACAGACTTGTTGCTGTCAAAACTCCCTGTTTGCAAAATGATGATTTTATACATCTAAACACAATCAAAGAGAAAAAAACAAGCATGAGAAGGGACTATGAAAAGACTTTGTGCTTGTTCAGTCTTCCAGCTGAAATACTCCTGCACCAATTTTCTGTGTGTAATCTCATGTACTCCTATAGCAGTGCTGCTAAATCAGTTACTGTCTGGGATTATGGTGCATGCTCAGTGTAGACCTGAAAGACTGCAGCCATCAAACTAAAAATTCCCACCTCCTGCCATTCTGTACTTCTGTCACCAGACTTAGGCTTAGCACGTAAATAAGGTGTACATAAACAGTGCACTAACAGATCCCATCCTGCAAGGTGCTGGGAAAGCAAACTAGCAGCAGACTGAAGCACATAAAAACACTTACAAAGCATGTCTGTAGCTGAACTTTGTTTATAACAGCCATGGCTGCTGCAATCAATCATCTTCAGTGAACTGAATGGATTTCCCAGACTTAATAATGAATGTAATCTATTTTACATTGGTCATAATATTCAGAAATGTTCTTTGTATAAGACATTCCTAGGGATTTGGGGGTGTTAGTAATGCTGTGAAAGAAGAGGGAGTATTTGGCAATATATCTGGTGTGTGCAGAAATAAGGTGGAGCAACTCCAAATCCTTTTCTCCCCTGTAAATCACTGTCCTGTATTCAAACTTACTTCACACTTAAATAATATAAAAAAGTGACATTTCTACAAGGGCTTGCTATCCAAACCCCTTCACTGGCAGCTAACAGCTGTGCTGCCCCACATTAACAGTACACAAGAGCATGTCTTCCTCAGCTCTTCACTAGCCTCAAAAAGACTGTAATGGATGTGATATTAGGCAAATAGCTGCAAACCAAAATTTTGTGCTGCGTTGTACAAATAATCTCTTCTGGTTCTGATCCAAGCGCAGTGATATTGAGGAAGGGCCAAATCCCTAATGTGTGTAAACCATGGCAGCTCCATGGAGGCCAGTTCAACTGTGTCACCAGACACCAGCTAAGGACACAGACTGTTGACCTTTTGGATGATGACCATGTTGACACTCAACTTCACCTTGTTCCCATTAATTTACACAGGAGCTGGAGGGGTTTTACTCATACCAGTTACTTCCTTTGCTGCTGTTGAAGGGTGCAAACTAGTACTCGCACTATGCCTGTCTGATTCTCTTTCTTGTTTTTCCTTAAAGAGAAAGTCTCTCTTTTAATCTTCATAAATGATCTTTACAGGCACTTCTTGAAAGGTTTCTAAATTTCAGCTGACTTCTCTGATCTCTTTTCATTTGTAAGCACTGTGACATTTTCCTATGCTTTGTCCTGCTCCCTGCTGAAAAGTGTATATATGCCTGATGCATTCTAAAACAATCATAAGAGCAATTTTTTTAAGCTATCATTTTATCAAGGGCAGCTAAGTGAATAATTTACAAGTACTTGCTTTCTTTATTTGCGGAGTGTGCATGAAAAAGGTAAGAAGTAGCATTTAATTAAACTGTCATTCAAATTGGCTCAATTTTGTTGTAACGTAAATCTTTTTGCCTAGGCACATAACTTATGACTAAGTTTAACTGCACATATGATGAATGATTCTCTTGCTCTCATACAGTTACACAAAACCAATTTTTAACTATTCAGCAAGCTGGATACTCAGGAGTGTATGCAAGAAAAGCAGCAACGAAGTAGGTGTGTACAGCATGCAACAAGATCTGAGGACAGTCTCTAAAACATTTACCTGCTTCAAATTCTACCAAACTGGATCACCCAGAATCAGCAATGCTGATTCTCAGCATTTTTCATCTACAGATCTCATAGACAGTAGCAAACAAGGAAATCATCCCTATCTGAATGTCACAGGCGTACTAAAAGGGACTCGCTCTAGATCAGTCCTTCTGAAGGCCAGGAGCAGAAACAGAAATAAAAACTAAGTGTCAGTACTGTGAATAAAGATTAAAAAATCCAACCTACTTCATTGTTCCCACTGCTCATACTCATATTTCATCTTAAAAATATGACAAATATGCCACCTAAGGGAGCTCTAAGTAGGGAAGGGGAACGATCCCAAGTGATCTGGCTGGAGGATGTCCTAGACTTTGTCAACATCAAAGAATTCTGCACTTGTGCTAAGAGAAATCTCTGATGTGGAAATTATACAAATGCACTGCAGCTGCTACAGCCAGCTAGCTCAGTGGAAGTGTAAATACACAGATATTTTTATATTTGTGTGAATTTCCTTAATGTTGACAAAACTCTGTGTTTTAAGGATACTCAAGATACTAATTTATTTGATAACACTTTTACACTGCAGCAGATTTTGTGAACTGACTGTCAGAGGGTTTTTTTAGAGGCGGATTCCACCAGCCAGGCCCATACAATCAGTGAGAAGAAGGTTCTACTCAGTGTGATCGTGGCTTGCAAAACTTGGCCTTTGGTAAGGCTTTCATGTAGCGAGGCCTGCTGTGTGCTGTGCAGACCCCTGTAGAGTGAATAAAAATTAATGATCTTCTTACATATTCATTTCTTAGCTTACCACATATTTAGATAAGTGGTGCTCTACAATTCTGGTTGATGGGATTTCAAAAAGGAGTTTGATTTGTTTGCACTGGCGTTTTTCATTCCTCCAATATTCCTGAAGCTCCTTAGTGGTCATCGAAGAGTTGGGACTTAGGGTTGCACTGGAACCTAAAACAAATATATTTAGTATTTCAGGTTATATTCTTTGGACTTGGAAAGAAAACTCTTATGCATTTGTTTTGAAAGGACAGCCTACATTTTCTGTTGCTGTAACAGCAAGACCTAAAGACTGATAAAATAAATGATTTCACTGCTAATAAAGACAGGAGCAGATGCTCTGAGGAAAGCTATTAGGGTCTGAAATTTTGAAAGACAACATATCATCTGTAGAATACAAAACTGTAGAGAAAACACTGCCAAGAAATACTGTATATCAAGGTTGTAACCTAGGGCACAATCTGAGCAGGAGATTTGCTTCAACATCCCAGAAATAACCCTAAGAAACACTGAGTCTTTTGAGTCAGATGTTTCTCCAGGCTTCTTTGTTGCTAATGGAGCAGATAATACAATGCAGCTGCAAATTCAGACATATATTCAAAAACTGACCCTATTCAAATATGGGGTTTGTGCAGTAATAGGAGAAAGCTGAGAAAACATGAATATCCTAACCTCAAAGTTGGATAACCAGCTCAACTGAAGGAAGAATTCTCACATCCTCTCTTCTTTTTGTGGCTGAACTGATGGCACAGTTCAGCTACAAATATTTTATATACCTCCCTCCTTTCCCCTCTCTCTCTTCCCACAGTCTCTCTCTCTCTCTTTCTCTCTCACACACACACACACACACACACGTGCATATGTAAAAACACAGGACAGCTGGTTAAAGAGTTTGCTTACAGGAGAATTTTGAGCATTTCAAAAAGGCGATTTCTCTGTCTTTGAAATCTACTGACAATAGATTTCATCAGGTGGCATTTAGGCTAGCTAGCAAAGTGGATAAAAGAAATGGAATATTTGTATCTCAGTGGGCACACCAGTCCCAGTTTCTAATCAAGGATATCTTTGTCAAGGCAGTCAGCTGAAGTCAGTCTGCAGTGTATTTAACATTCTGCTAATGGAGGTGAATGAGCACAAATGAAGGGGAAGAGAACAGCTTGATGCAGAAATAGACTTGTAAAGGCACCACAGTACTCTTTCAGTGGCCCCACTTTTACATGTTCTTAATCATTTGACCATACAGTTTCAATTATCAAGGCCTTGGGGGTTTGGCTCAATCCCTACAAAGCATCTATTTCCTAGGAGAGGTGGTTTTTATGACATCCTTCCAGGCTTAAAATCTTGATGAGATTATGTATATTTTGGGTTATACATAGCATTTTATTTAATAACAGATGAGAGCAATCTTAGGCATAGTAAATGTTCAGTGCTGGCTCTTTAAAGGCATGTGAGAACTGCCTGCTTGAGATTAGCTTCAAGTTGGTGTCCTTGCTGATACTGCCAAGAAGTTCAGATTTTGTGATGCACAGAAAGTGCATTCCCAAGACAGGCCATCTGATGACCACTGCTTTCATTGCTGGTGTGTAAATTAAATCTGTGATACATTTTCGGCAGGAGGTATTTGAAAGGAAAACTCGGTGTGTGTATATACAGACCGGGATGAGCATCAGTTTCACTATTGCTACATTATTACTACAAGTGTAATCAAGGCTTATTTTCAGTGGAGTATGGCAGTACAGGTTTGAACTACTGCTGCAATAAATAAGCAAAGTTTTTAATACAAGAGCATAAACAGCTAGAAGAAACAAAATTAAAGGATAGCATCAACCTTGTGTGTCATCTTTTTCTGGGTTTTCTTTTCTCACTTGACATGAAATTTCAGCTTTGGGTTGATTTTCTTCTTCATCAGATGGATTTGTGGTAGAAGATGTAGTAATTCTGCTTACAGCTTCCAACAGTTCCCTTTCTGCTGTGCAGTGTGAGTCTTGGTCCATTTCTTGATGTCACTGAAAGATTACAAACCTCATGACATTTCTTAGTACCACGCCTTTAGGGGATCCAGTTTGGTAATCTTATTACTTACTCATTGTTCTCTGTGAACTTGTATCAGTGCAACTTTATAAAAACAAAAGTAGTAAATAGAAATATCTACATAGTGCAGAACCATCCCTATTACTGTTACCACTGAAAGTGTCTGGACGTTCTTCTGGTAGCTTAAAATCAAACAAAAAAACCCATAAGAAGTTATGTTGAATAAGATTAGATGGGGAACTCAGTTCTTACCTATGAGAATTTTGTCATGAACTTCGGTGTTGGCAGATTTCTTCCTCCTTGTATTTTGCCCTCAAGCTTGCAAGTATGAGTTCAGATGAACTAAAATCTTGGAGATAATTAGTATAAGCAGCAGCCTGGTTCTCTTACACTGCTAAAATTTACTGTTCTCAAGACTTAAAAACTTGTTGTCTGTTCTTAATCACAACCTGTAGGGCAAAATAGGGTGATATCTAAAGCAGTATAAAGTTTTTATCATATTTCACAGCTTTAGGTTCCCTCCAAAGACTTGTCTCTGTAACTGTGAAAACAGAACAACTGAATTTGACAATGGTTTGGTGGAAGGAGATCTGAATTTTCTAATTATTATACAGAAGTATTCTCCTTTTACTTGTGCTTTTACCCTACATACTGTGCTGTATTAGAGCTGTTCTGCTAGGACCACTATTTCACCATGTACTAATAAAATGCTTAACACAATATACTCCTACTCCACAGACTCCACAGGTTGGCCATTCTGCTGCTTAAACATATCAAAATTTAGGGATTTTGTTTGTTTGTTTGTTAAACAAACAAACCCTGCCTGTTACACCATTGTGTTATATGAGCAGTTGAAGAAGTTCTAAGAACATCCTAAAACCTTTGCCAAGGTGCTGTATTCCCTCAGCATGAGCGAAGTGTTGCTCACAGTTCAGCCAACAAGTGAAAATCAAGTAACAGAACAATACAGTTTTACAAGAAACCCTGCTAAAATAATGCCCAAGCAGTGGTTATTAAGTAATGGGAGGGTTTAGGACAGGGTTGTTGCTACATATAATTTTGCCTCCACTTGTCTACCACACACTTATGCAATGCTGGATACAGAGGTGAGGAAACTCCTTCAGCAGACTTACTGATTTCTGGGCAAGCTGCAAGGCTATAAAAAGAAAAGAAATTACTTTCCCCACTGGAAATAATGGAAGTGCAAACACTTTCCTCTAACAGAAACCTTTCCTTTGGCTGGCTTGCACAAGCAGGTACACAAATGTTGTCATCCTCCTTAAGGAAAGCATCATGGAAGCCCTTATTCTCGGAGTGAAAGTTCTTACTGTTCTTCAGTCCTCCTTATGATCTGCTTTTTTAATATGAAGAATAGCCACTTACTTATTGTTTAACTGGTCAGTCTTTTGAAAATCAGACCAGTTTATCCCAAGAGAATATATAGTAGATTAAATGAGGAATCTGAAAATGGCCAAACAAATTTAAATGACAGCTTTTTTTCTTGGTTATAAGTTGGGATAACTTTATGAGAAAAATTGTATTTACATTGAAAAAAAATTTTTTTTATATTTATAGCTTTATATATGTAAATATATATATGAGTATACATGTGTATTATATACATATACACATACATACATATATATATATATATATATATATTAATACTACTTTAAAACATGGTTTACCAGAGATACATAACACACTTGTAAACAGAAGAATGCAGAAGTGGATGTTATGACACACAAGTCTTCTGCCTTGAATATATGTACCTTGAATACTAACTGCACTTCATGCAAACAGTTTCATTTTCACAGCTAAAACTCATCGCAAGCTCTTTTAACTAAGCTACTACTTATTTTTCCATATTAAAAAAAAAAAAAAATCCAAAACAACACAACCCCCCTGCAACAAATTACACGGTTTTATCTTGAGCAGACACGCATCCTGTTCCGTTTCAGGGTGAGTGCTGCTCCAGCTCCTTCACAGGGTTTTAAGTAGCCCTAGACCCCGAAGCGCCCAGAGCACCCACCTGGAAATCGCCGAGTTCTTTTAGTCGTGGCACATGTGAGCTCTGTGCGAGGCCACAGAGCAGAGCCCGCCCCGCGTGTCCGAAACGCAGAGAAAGATGTCCGTGCTTTCACCTAGCGGGCACATTCTGTGTCTTACAAAAAGGAAGGAAGAAGCCTCGGTTAAATCAGACTTCCCCGTCCCATTGGCTCGGTGCTGCCCGATTGCGCATGAACCCTCCTGAGCCTCCCGCAGCCCCGGGGCCGCCCGCGGCCCGGCCCGGCCCCGCTGCGGGCTCCGGCACCCAGCGTTAGCATCCCCCGCACCCAGCGCCAGCATCATCCCCCGGCACCCAGTGCTAGCATCATCCCCCGGCACCCAGCGCCAGCATCATCCCCCGGCACCCAGTGCTAGCATCATCCCCCGGCACCCAGCGCCAGCATCATACCCCGGGCACCCAGCGCCAGCATCATCCCCCGGCACCCAGCGCTAGCATCCCCCGGCACCCAGCGCTAGCATCCCCCGGCACCCAGCGCCAGCATCATCCCCCGGCACCCAGCTCTAGCGGCCCCTGGGCACGGAAGGGACTTCCATGCAGTCAACACAATCCAGGCAAACTTCTCTGCATGGGTTTCTGAAGCAAGAAAAAACACTCTCAGCAAAATGGAGATTAGGGGGGGAAAAGCCAAATACGTAAAGTGTACTTATGTGGAAAAATAATGCCCCTTGGGACGTCTTTAAAATACAGGCTTAACATCCAGTTCAGGAAAGAAAATGCAGATGGCATCACAACAAACAGCCTTGTTCTGTGTAAACTTGTGCTTCTGACAGAAATCCTGATTCTGCACAGTGCAGAATGTGATTAATTTCAAATATCTGCTCAATTAAAATTCAAATAGGAGCATTATTATATCTGACATGATTACTAAACTTGAGATGGGCTTACAAGTGTGCCTAAAATTAATCCTACATGTGCTTAAATTCATTGTTGAACTGAGGACAAAATGAAGAAGAATGTGGTATTAATCCACATGTCCTTTGGCCCAGATGCTTCTTTTTTTGGAGTTCACTTCAGTTTGGAAATTTGCTTTAAACCATCAGGATAGCTATTTCTGGGGTAAATAATATGGACACTATCTTTTTTTAGTAATGTAAGTTTCCCCTTTGCCAAAGTTCAGTCACTGAAAAACCAAGCAATTTTAATGCAGCACAAATGTGGGAGGCAAACATCCAAAGGACCACATGGATCCTGCCCCACACATTCCTTTAGAACAAACAATTTAAAATAATGTAAAACCAGGGCCATAAACTGGTAATGCTTCTCTTCTGCTTTATTTGCAACATAAAACAATGCCAACTTTAACTTGGACTTGGTCTAAATGTAGGAGTTTTGCTGAAATAGCTGTCAGAATGATGAAAAATCCCTTGCATGCAGCTACAGCCACATTGGCAAAAGCCCTGGAGAAGATGCTTTTATACTGGCAGAGTCCTTCGGCCACTTTAGAATATTCCATGAGGAAAGTGATTTAAGTTACACCCGAAAAGAAATCTGTGCTTGCCAATTCAGCTCTAAGGTGTAGCTATACCAGCCAACTCTTTTAAGTGTAGACAAGGCATGGGTTTCTGGCACTACTCTCATTCCTTTAAAGTTAGATTTATGGGTTTGGTTACAATTGTGAGCAACAACCAAGGGGGATTTCAGTGTATTTCACTCATGCTGACAGTTTATGGATGTATCTCAACTTTGAATTCTGAATCAGTTAATTTATGTGGTGCCAAAAAGCAATGAATTATTTTGTGATGCTTAGTGCTATTGTCCTGCTCTAGATAAAGCTAAAAGGAAAGAAAAAAGTACATTTATCAGTATATTAAGTGTGACCTCTACTTTCAATTATTTCAGAATAAGTAAGTTCTAGTACAATTAACCTGGATGATTAAAAGAAATGAAATGTGTTATTATATTTACAAATCAAGGGTGTTCCACAAGAATTCTGCTGTAGAGTCAGCTATTATGGTCACAATTGATTCCTGAGGGTGTTCCTCATGCTCAGGAGCTGTGACATCCACAGCAGGTTTAGCAGGCTGCTATTCCACATCCTGCTCCCAGGAGCTCAGGTTTGGTCCAAACAGTGCCTTGCCCTTCACTGGGACCTAGTTAGTCTGGCAGCATTTTACTTTTCTAAGTGTCTACTTGATTAGCACATGCAAAACCCACTGCAGTACACAGTGTTGTTTGCTGGAAGAATGCATAACTAATATCTTTCTTTTTGTATTCTCAGCTACACTTCCAACAGCCAAATATTATGTAAAGGTTAAACAGTAGAAAAGAAAATTTTCACAATGGCAGCAAAGCATTCTGAGAGATGGGCAAGTGCATTTACACCACCAATTTACCTTAATAGTCATAAAACTGTGGTAAATTTTAATGGAAAAACATCTTCTGTCATTGTCAGGGATGGAAAAGGGATCCTGATACAGTGGCTTATTCACAGTTTGTATTCTGTGAAAGCACTGACTTTGTCAGACATAAAGGGCACGGTGTTAAAATGCACCTACCAAGGGATACGGGAAAAGTGTGCTCTGCAATAATGTAGGAGTGAGGCAAGGTTAAAATCATAACAGTGCAGTGAATAAAAGGTGGCTGACATATGAGTTATATCCTCCATACCCATTTAAGATTAAATTACTCATTTTAAGAAGAACAGCCTGAAAGTTTATGGCCAAAACTTGGTGACCAGCCAAGAGATGAGCCAGCACTGTGATGCCATGTAAAGGATGCCTGCCACTATTGAAAGACTGTGTGCTTTTGACAGTTAAAGAACCAAAAAGGACTGCTGCCACTGTGTCAAACATTCTGCTTTGATTTATACCCCAATCTGGGCAGTTCCCATTTTCCCAATCAGACAGATTACACAAACCCTGACAGATACAATATTTAACCATAGACTACAAAGCTGGTATCAGCTGGAAAACTTGGGAGCTAAACCAATGTCATGTATGAACTGCAGTTTTCTGGCTGGTTTTATTTGCATTTTATCATAGGCAGAGTAAGGTCTTGTTAAGAAATGTGGCTGTAATATCCCTATTACAAAATACTCTTCAGCTTCTGTCCTAAGAAGTGCAGCTTCAGGCAACCTCGTAGTCTGCGCTACTTTTTCATCTCAAGCCCCAAACTATTTAGCTAAACAGTATTTAAATAATTCATTAGAACAGTAGATAATGACAAAACCCTAAACAAACAAGGGGACAGAAATACCTGACATATTTATCCAAGTCCCTTTTTATCATATAACTAATATTTAGAAAGTGTGGTCGTACTGTCTTTGATGCTTCTGCAAGCACCTTCCCTCTCTATTTTTTTCTGATGCAGCTGGATAAATACCAGCTGTTTCCATGTTTGAATTAGCAGAAAAAAAAAAAAATCATGTTTTGATGAATATTCTGCACTTTGGGGGTAATGCTGTGGTAAATGAATACCATACTCCTATCCTGGCACAGCACAAAATTCTGTTCCATGCTATGCTATAATAATGTAATTGTACAGTGTTGTGTCATTTGAAAGTGAAATTTGTTTATCATACTTCATTATTACAAAACATGTCTCTCTTAGCAAGAGTGTGGTTTAAAGAAATCATTCGCTGTTTAATGGCAAATGTCTTGTGCTGGTGTTACTGACAGGGTTTTCAACATAAAAGAGATATAACAGGCCCATTTTACACTGCCAAAGTCCTGTTATCACTTTACAACTCCTTTATACTTCTAAAGGAGTATGAAGGAGCTTTAGAGTAAACACCAGTCCTGGCCTGCCTTTCATCTGTGGTCTGTCAGTGACACGGAGCTGTGTGCAAGCCCAGTGGGTCAATGGGATATTAACTTGGGTTAAATGTCACAAGCACTGTTCTGTCTGCAGAATGACAGGCTTTGTAAATGGGCCATGTTGGCCCCTTTTCCAATGAATTCATAGAGGATTAAGTGCATAATTACATGGAATACAGAATATTTTTAAATATTTTGTTGTGAGTTATTAGGGACACTACATGTAGTCATTCCTATCAAGTAGTTTGATATTTTATGCTCACAATGTGTCTGTACCCTTTTCTTCTCACATATAATTATGGTGTACTTTGGCTAATACTTACAGTCATGCTCCACATGTGATTTATTTATACCCAAAATGTAAATATAATGAAATTTGGGATAACAGGATTTATAGCAGACACGTTAATGCAGCTTGCAGCAGCATAAAAGGCAGCTCTACAAGCGGAGGCTGCAGCAGCTGTGTATAGATAGCCACCTTGAGGATCAGCAGAGCATGACTTGGGGCTACTGTATGCTCTTCTGCAAAAGGAGGAAGGCATAAATCTTAGTATATTACTTAGTATAGTGTATTTTTCAATGCTATTTATTGTTTAAAAATTAAATGAGACTTTGAAATGCAATTTTGCTTTTAAGGGACTAGGTGGCATGATTAGTGTGAGCATTCATCCCATAGTGGATGGAATCTCATTGTTTCCTCAGGGGTTTCTTGGAAACTCCTGCTGGTGTCTGTGTCCTTTCCGTCTTGAACATACCCACACAAATAAAAACCCTGCCTTCTCATCTTCCTAGCAAAAGCCTTGGTAGTGACTCACATTGCTTCAGAGCTTAGAAATGGGCACTCAACCCCTGATTTGGGGCTGCATTGGATCTGCTTACTGACTGTCTCTGGATTCCAGAGAGCTGTAGGGAACAGGATTTACTGGAACAGCCTTTACTTTAGCTAATGTTGAACTGCACATCTTACTAAATTACATAAAAACATATATTAAAGGAATGCTACAGATGCTAAGAAACCAGGAAAGTGTTTATTTATGTGCCAATATTACTGTAACCTCCTGAGGTACAGGATCAAATGTTGTATCCTTAAAAGATGCTTCTTTGTAGGAAGTCCATCTCTAAAAGTGCAAAACTTTAGAAATATTTTAAAAATGAAATTTAAAGCACCAGTTTAGAATACTACATGAATAAAAAGAAATCTTCTCTAAACTAAATGTTGTTTTTTGGAAATACTGCATGCATGAATAGAGTCTTTAAACATAACTGTCCTGTTGAGCAATTCCCTTCTATTCCAGAGTTCATTCTCTCATTCATAATTTAAGCAGAGCTCACTATCTATAAACAACAGTGATGCTAAGTGGATAAAATAGCGCAGCATTCAGATGACAGGCACAAACAAAAGTAGGTCGGTTTAAGAGGAGCTACACTTGGCTTTTATTAAATGAAATATTCAGTAGCATTTCTTCAATTTCTTGTGAGTGAAAATATTTCCGAAGTGGGTATTGAATCCAGACCGAAGCCTGACATTGGCGAACAGGCTCTGGGAACTCTGCGGAACTGCCCCGAGCTCACCACGCGGAAAGGTCAGGGCTGTGCAGGGGAAACCGCCCCTTGTGCACCGGCACGGCTGAAATCGCTCCGGCGCTCCTCCCGAGCCCACACGGAGGGCCTGTTATTAATTCTGCAATTAATTCTTCCCGGGGAGCATCGTGACTGCACCGGGACGTCTCTGCCACCTCCCGAGGAACCTCTCTGCGCGCGCCGGGGACAACCACCAGCGACTCCGGCTCAGGACACAGCGCTGGACGCGGGCGTGTCCCTTCCCAGAGCGGGCTGGAGCGGGGCGGCCTCGGGCAGCGCATCCCGCAGGCTCCAGAGCCCTCAGGGAGCCAAGCCCCCGCGCAGGGCCGGCACCGGGGCGTGGCAGCGGCACCGACCCCGCGGCGCAGTGCCCGCCCACCGCTGGGGGCACGCGCACGCCATCCAATCAGCGTCTCCGGAGAGCCAGAAGTCCCGCCCCCTCGCTCTGCGCGACCAATCAGCGCTCTCTAGGGGGCGGGTTCGGCCATCCGCCCCCTCCCCTGCGGCTCATACAACCGCGATGCACTGGAAAGCCCCGGATCCGCTCGTGACTGGCGGCGCTTCTCGCCAATAGTGCTGCGCAGCGGTGGCCCCGGCGCGCTGTGATTGGCTGCGGGCACGGCGGAGGGTCGAGGGGGAGGGCCTGCCGGGGCAGCAGGAGCGGGTGTGCGGGCGCTCGCTGCGCGGCCGTGGCGGCTATGGGGGAGCGCGGAGAGGGCAGGGCCGGCGCGTCGGGCGCGTGAGGGCGCCGGGACGGACCCGCGGGCGGGAGGCCCAGCCCGGGCCGAGCATGAGGAGGTGAGGAGCGAGCGGGGTCGGGCGCTGCCGCGGGACGTCGCTCGGCGCCGTCAGGCAGGGGCGCGGCTGGCGCGGGCGCCTGATCAGGCCGCGCTCCGGCCGATTCCGTGGGCGGTCGCCGTGAGCCGCCGCAGGCGCCCCTGCGATTCTGGGGGAGCCGGGCCCAGCGGCGGGGCCGGGCTGGGCCGGGGGTGGCGGTGGCTCCGCTCTTGGCGGGCCCTGCTGGGCCTTTCTGGCACTTCAGCCTCAATCCCCGGGCAACGCGTTGGCTACTCAAGAAGTGTTTCGGGACTTTCCTTCCCCGTCCTGCACACAGCCGCCTGGGGAGGAGAGAAAATGCTCAGATTTGGGGGGGGGAGGATAATAATTCTCCAAAGCTGAGCCTTGCACGGAGCCATGTGGTTCTCATGGACGTGTCTTGACATGAAACACTCCGTGAGAGAACCAAGTGAAATACGATATTCCGTATCATTTCGGAATCTGAGCACACGTATTTCATATTTTTTGGGGAAGACTGGACGCGGGGTGTCTGCAGGGTGGCCGTACTGGCAAATCTCGTAACGCCACAGCATTCTGGCCCTTGAGAATGATTCCTGTTCTTCCTCTCGCGGGGATTTTTTGAATCAGATTTATAACGCCGAACACAACTGCCGGTGCATTTTCCCTTAGGAATCATGTTACCAGTACGAACGTCTTTGTATTAGGCTGTTTCAACCGCTGTTTTTGAGAAACAGTTTCTATTTCTTCCACTCATGGCTTGTATTGCCAGCATGTAATTCTGTGTACATTGAGCTGCAACTAAATTTCCCTGCTCCTAGTTTTAACCTTCACGTGAAAATTGGTTTTGGGCTGTTGAAAAACAGAGCTGTGCATCTCAGGTGGTTAAATTATTTTTGGTATTAAAGTGGAAGTTTTTTTAATAAACTGTGCAGTTTATTTTAGCCTTTTCATTTTCTGCTCTGGATCAGAGCCACAGACGTGTGTTCATTCCAAAACCTGATAGCTGGTTTAAACATCTCTATATAGTTCATGTAAGGTTCCTGCAGGGTAGAAGCAGAGTTCTTGAATTTCAGAGCAAACTGTTATTCTGATGAGATGTCTCTGTAGCGGCAACAGTGGCTCATGACAGAGGAATAAAGGAAGTTAGGGAAGCTTTGAAGTTAGGTAGCTTATGGCCTACACCTGACAATTTTTTAAAAGTGTTTTTCTTGCAAACTGTGTGGTGTTGCAGTTGTAACTGTGTTTTGCCTGTTTCTCCCCAAAGTCTTTAGAGCATGAAAAAAATGAGGTATTAGGTGGAACAGAAGGATGCAGCTTAACAGGCTCTGACACTTAAATTGTCTGTATTGGTGGTCAAGTACTCTGGGGTTTGCAGAAGTGTTGTAGTTGCTGGTGTGTTGTGCAGTGTTGACTTTTTGGTAAGGATTAAGTTGTTTGGTTTCCAAATTAATCATACAGTGGTCTAATAGTTGATTTTGGTCATAGTCTGATATGACTACCCTGTTTGTTCAGCAAATATTTTACTTTATTCACAGAATTCCATGGAAAATGGCTGTAAAAATAATCCTAAAATCAGTGGTGTATGCAAATGTACTTTTGATACACTGCCAAAACTTAATGTCCTTTTAACAAGCTTTTCTGTGCTCTTGAAATATAATTTATCACTTGTATTATTCTAAAAGAAGGGTATTTGGCTTTTAAAGCTGTATGAGACGGTGGTTGTAGATAAGTTTTTAAAGGAAGGCATAGGGATATAGGGATAATGAATTATTTATTGAAAGAAAGCCATTTGGTACTATATCCAGTGGGTTTAGTAGCATTTCTGTGGATGACTAGGGCTTTGAAAGACTGACCACACACCACATAAAGTTATTACATAATCTAAATGCAGCTGTTGGCATGTTTTCTCACTGAATTCTTTACTACTAAACACGTGAAGATTTTATTATTGCAGCAATGAACTTGCAAGCAAGCTATACTTACTAAAAATAGATATGATAAAGCTTATTTTAAATAAATTTTTTCAATCAGCCTTTTTCAAGCTGTTGAACGGACTTCCTCTTTTAATATATTATTCCATACATACTTATTAAAATTAATTATTTATCAGAATCCCTGTAATGTCAGAGATACTTGTTTGTAGTCTACTGGGGATTGAGAAACTTTGTGGAATGGCTCAAAAAAAAAAGAAAGGTAAGTGAAGTGTGCCAGCTTTTGAAAGCTGAGAACATAAAATGGAACTATGAAGAGCAAGACAAGGTTTTTTTCCCATTGTGTGAAAAAAAGTAAGGGAAGCAAACCAATCAGAACTTGTATGAAACTCTTATTTTAACATCTGAGTAGACTTAAAAAAAACTAATGGTCATTTAATCATGTTTCCATGTGGCGCAGGGGGAGGGGAATCCTGCTGTGTTTTTCATCAGTTTCCACATAAACTATTTCAGTCCCATGCTCACACCACTTTTTTGTTAATCATCAACAAACATTAAAGCCCATTTATACGTATCAAATGAAAGTGAGGAAAAATATTTTTTAGCTTGGAAACACATGGATGGTCTACCAGACTTTCCTTCAGTGAGATCAGAAACTGTCTAGATCCTGCTCCTCAGGTGTTAATTACTTTGCAGATGGAAACACATTAAGCCACAGAACTCCTGTGAGCTGCTGCAGCAGCAGTGTTGAAGTGTGGTGGTGACACTGACACCCACGTGTCACATCTGTGCAGATGAGAAACAGGTTTGAGTGTCTGGATGGTACAGGAGCCTCACTGAGGCAGCACAGGAATGTGTGAGTTCCTAGGGACTGAAAGTTGAGACTTTGCCCAAATTTCAGGTTGTCTATAGTTACTACTTTTCTTTGGGGAAAGAGTTTTGTTAAATACTCTGTCTGTTTAAAAAGATGAGAAAAATAATTACAGCACTATTAGTAGCAATGGGGAACAAAGACAACAGACCCCTTTGTATGTCCCAAGAAGATCCGTTTATTTCTGAAAGTCTCTTTCTTTGTGTATCCAGTGTGAACTAACGACACATATGCTCAAAGAAGTATTTTTAAATTGTTCTTTTTCACTTCATTGGTTGTGAGCTATAGTTCTTAAGATGATGTTTAACCAAGGTGTTTGCTTCCATGGTTTTTTAATAGCTGAAAGTGAGGTATTTTTTACTTTGAAGTGAACTATCTTTCTAGAATGATAAAAGTAACAGCCTCCAATTTTTTTTCTGAGAACTGCATGTTGCAATGTTGGCACAATTTGGTTTTCATATATTGTATATTACTGGAACTGTCCATTTCTATTAAAGAAATGGCTGTTACAAGTTACTAAAGTTCCCATTTTCTGCTGCTCTATTTTGTCAACAAAATTTTCTGCTTCACTAAATCAAAATGTTATGCAGAATGACAGATGCAGTGCACTTTGTCAGAAATAAGTAGTCACTAAACATGGGAAAAGAACTTTATAGTGGAAAGTTTCATTAAAATATTGTTTGTAAACCAGAGCAGGTTGTTTATTCATGTTCATTTGCACTTAAGTTTTCTTTTTGCTTTCACTTATGTGTGTTTTCTTTGTTTTCTGCATTTCATTACATGTTTTCCACAACCCCTTTTTTCAAGGAACTAGAGAAGGAAATGAAATACACAGCAATAAGGAGCAGAGATGGGTAAATGGGTCTGTCCATGATCAGCAGTACAGTGGCTGTTCTGGGATTGTGGTCACTGCCTTGCATTTGCTGAACTCTGATCTGTATGAGGAATGAGTCTGGTCACAGATTTAAATTGTTTTATGTTTTATTTAAGACTAGCTGTACTTACCCAATTCAATTGTTTTTTCTTTTCTTTTTATTCTAGACTTCCTGCTCTGAATGTGTTTCTTTGCAGAAGGGATATTGCACTGTTTCACAAAGATTGGACCCTTCAGTAGAATTTGGAAAGATCTCTGCATATAAATCAAGAGCTTATTTTTCTTGAAGACTTCTGTGCAGCTTTTAAAGTTTTAATCACAATGAATTCAGGCTTATGGAGTCAAGAAAAAGCAAGTTCATCCTACTGGGAAGAGCGGATCTTTTACTTGCTTCTCCAGGAATGCAGTGTCATAGACAAGCAGACTCAAAAGCTCTTGAAAGTGCCCAAAGGTAGCATTGGGCAGTTTTTTCAAGACCGTTCTTCTGTGGCACACTCCAGAAATATTCCATGTAAAGGCAAGAAACTGCAGATTGGATTAAAGATTCTGGAACAACCTCATGCAATCTTGTTTGTGGATGAGAAGGATGTTATAGAAATAAATGAAAAACTAGCAGAGTTGCTTCTGGCTATTACTAACTGTGAGGAAAGATACAGTTTGTTTAAAAGCAAAAGCAGGTTAGCTAAAGGCGTCCAGATAGATATTGGCTCACCTGTTAGAGTACAGCTGAGATCAGGGGATGAGAAATATCCTGGAGTTGTTCGCTTCAGAGGGCCCTTAATGCAAGAAAGGTCCCTAACAGGGATATACTTTGGAGTAGAATTGCTGGTAAGTTACTTGCTAAGGGGTAGTATCAGATATGCTTTATGAGGTGAGCTAAATAAATCTTCACTATAAGGAGAAACTCCTAATATTTTTTTTTCTAGAAGCATAGTTACCCCTAAAAACTGTACCTTCATTCTCATAAATATTTTTATGTGAATGTGCCATATCGCATCAGCCTTGTAATCTCCATGTTAAGTGAAGCTGGATGTGGTGCATGGGCTGGCAGAAAGACTTGAGCATGCTCTGAGTCCTCTAGCCCAGAAAAATTTAATTCATAGAATCATGGAATGGTTTGGGTTGGAAGAGACCTTAAATATCATGTAGTCCCAAACCTCTTGCTATGGGCAGGGACACCTTCCACTAGACCAGGTTCCCCAGAGTTCCGTCCATCGTGGCCTTGAACACTGCCATGGATGGGGCATCCACAACTTCTCTGGGCAAAAATGCTTGCATCCCTATCATGGTGAATATCAGACTCTCAGATTTCTGTTGAGTGCTTTGTTTTCTGGTGTCAGGATACAGTCCATAAATGCAGGGTTGGATTTTAGGGCTGCTGTTTTTGTAGATTCCTAAAAGTCCAATGGCAACTAGTTAAAATAGAGAATGTACCTGTTGTATGCTCCTTGTGAGATACTTGTACAAAATTAATGGCAACCGTAAGCTATTGAACTCAGGAGAGTTCTCATCTTGTTGTAGGAGTATATTTTTCAAAGTACTCTTTAAACTTTTCCTGGACTCTTTGTAATTCCCACTAAGAACCTCAGGGAATATCAGGCCCAAGTGTTTCTGAAAATCATTTCACTTTATATGGCATATAAGTGGAATTTTTGAATGCTTAGCATTATGTCTAGTAAGAAGTAGTCTTGTCTTGATATGGCAAAAATTTGATGATTGAAGCAAAATTTGCACCTGAAGAGAACATGCTTCTCTGACTATAAAGGCTTCTGCCTGCGGCTACTCCCTAATGTAATGACATCTTGCTCTTTATTCTCCTGAGATAGACAGTTTGTGTATTTGCCACAGATGCTGACAACAGAATTCTCTCAATATAACGATAGTTCATCAGGCAAATTCTTAGTGCAGCTTGTCCAAAACACTGGATTGTGTTGCTGCTTTTTTAGTAGTCTGTTTTTTCACAGAATACATGGTTTGGTTTTTTATCTTTTCTTTTTTTTTCCCTTCCTCTTCCTCCTCCGACACTTAGGAAGAAGGTCGCGGTCAGGGCTTTACTGATGGACAGTACCAAGGCAAGCAGCTTTTCAGATGTGATGAGGATTGTGGGGTTTTTGTTGCTTTGGACAAACTGGAGCTGGTGGAAGATGATGACAATGAACTGGAAAGTGACTATGCAGCTCCAGTTGACACAATGCAGGTAGAACTTCCTCCTCTGGAGATCAACTCCAGGGTTTCTCTGAAGATAGGAGAGAGTATAGAGTATGGGACAGTTATATTCTGTGATGTCTTACCAGGAAACGAAAGTTTAGGATACGTTGTTGGAGTGGACATGGTAAGAAAATAATCTGACTTTAGTAACTTCTGCATGTGTGTTAGCTAGTGAATGACATGCACTTAGAAGAAGAAACATTATCCACAAGCTACTTCAGCGGAGGCTGACCTAAAATGGGAAATAAACACTGTGTTCAAAGATGCCCCTTGGTGGTAATTGTTTCTTGGCATCAGGTAAATGGTGTCCTATTTGATGCTAAACAGTTCAGGCAAAATACTCTGCTTACTCTGAGGAGCCTCCACTGAGCTACTTGCCATGTTAGGTGTCAGTCCTGAAGTCATGGAGTTGAGTGTTCGTCTTGTGAGACTGGCTTTGTTCTGCCTGTTAAAAAAGTAGGCTGGATGTCTTTTTCTTTTGTTAGCCGTTTTAAAAAGCTTTTTTTCATGTAACTGTTTTGTTTGACTTTGTTCTACCTTAAAAGTATGAGCTTCAAGTACAAAAGTTGATCTCTCAAGAAAATGTGAAGCTTGTCATTAAAAATTGTTTCTAGCAACATGAATTTTTTTTAAATAAGCAGCTTTTAAATTTTTGGTAGTTCAAGATTGTTCTGGTTTTATAGGTTAGATGCTTCCATTTTCTTGGTTGCAGCAGCTGTTCCATAACAATGCACTGGAGTTGTTCTAGCTTGTTTATCAGCAATGTTTTTTAGAAGAGAAATGCTTGTTAAAGTAGGAACTACTTCTCAAGAGAGCAGGTTTTAAGCTTTTGTCTTTAAAGACTGTAATGTTTGCCTATTCTAAATAGAAAATTTGTTACAGGAAAAAGTAGATGTTGTCAAATCTTTCATTTTCCTACTTTTTATATTCCTAAAGACATATGTGTGTACTCAGTATGATGTAAATCTTCTTTTGGGATACATGTAATGTGTTTTTCTATTTTTAGGATAATCCGATTGGAAACTGGGATGGAAGATATAATGGAATACAGCTGTGCAGTTTTGCAAGTGTTGAAAGTACACTTCTTTTGCATATCAATGATGTTATTCCAGGTATGCCCTGCTTTCTTAGCCAGAAGGCAGACTTCGACAGCATCTAGGACATCCTCCACCTAGGCACAGTTATATGATTAAAACAGTACAGCAGAATTAATATCCTAAATTCACTTGAATTACCTTCTGTGTTATACTTCTCTTCAGTTTCACCCTCCTTTGGGTTACAGTCTCACTAGTAGAAAAGCTTTAATACTGAACACAATTCCTGTCAAATTGTATAGTATTTATAATACTATGCAGTGTATAATATTCATGAATATGTGAGTGTCTGTAGTGGGAATCTTTTCTATGGACTGTTGTTCAGTTTACTCCAGGAGTTCAAGTATCTTGATCAGAAAGCTGTTCTTTCTTTGCTTGAAAGGTGTTGACAGTATTAGGTGTACATTCTGTGAATAAATACTTGGAAATGCCTGTCAAGACTGGAAAAATTCACTGAAGTAATTCACTGAATAGTGTTAATTTGTAACAACTACAGTACCCTGATTCCTTTTCTGAAGAAAAGAAAGTTTATATGAGACTTTTGTTTGGGCTCTGTCTCTAGGCAGGTTCTAATGACTGTAGTCTGTAACTGTTGTTCTCACTCTTCAGTTTGACTGACTTTTCTTATGTCTGCCTCCTGCATGCTGGTTTAGTTGAGATGCATGTTTTTGCACAAAGTTTCTGCTCTTCTCTGGAGAATTCATGGGGACGTCTCCATTTTTTTGAAAAGAGCATTTATTGTAGATGTGTTGGTAGAATAAAAACCTTAAAATTTCTTGCATCTGTTTCCCATAATGGAAATAGATACATATGTTGAAGGATGTAAAGTCAACCTATTTGATATGTTCAAGAAGTAATGGTAGACTTCAGAGTAAACAATTGCTGATGTGATAAAAGCAAATTGTATACATATAAAATGTTGGTTATGTGCCAAACAAGGCTTTGTTCCATTCAGCTTGTGATGGCAGACCTTTGTTCAGTTACATTCTGAGGTGAACTTTAGAAAAGGGAAGCTAATACTCTCTTCATGTACCACGTCTTAGAGACTGTGTCACAGGACAGGAGACCTCCCAAGCTTGCCTATACCTCAAGAAGTGGTGACAAAAGCTCGTTCAATCACAGTAAGCCAAAGGCTATAGGTACGTATGGCAAGGGATTTTCTTTAGTTATGTAAGATTACAAAATTCTGTTGCTTGCAAAAAAAAAAGTCTTTTTATCAGTTGATTTATTATTTCAGTTATGTGTCAAGTTCATAGAATCATCAAGGTGGGCGGAGACCTTTAAGATCAAGTGCAACTGTAGTTAAAAGTTAAATTTCTGTGAAGTAGAGTGTTAGTATGAATTTATTTAATCATTATAAAGATGGTAGACAGTTTAAGTTAAGATTGCTCAAACTGCCTTCATTTTCATGAAAAAGAGTTTGAGGTTTAGCAAAAATTCAAGACTGTATTACCTAGTTGTCTAGTATCACCGGGTCAGGGCTGCCTTCCGTTTCTCTGGAAGTGTGGTGTGTGTTTATTGTTTCGTTTTGGTTTGGTTTTTAGTATATATAGTTTGCTATTGTCTTCTTGCAGAACAAGGAACTTCAAAATTTTTAGCCCTGGAGCAGATCTACTTAATAGTGCCTGTATTAATTTTGCTGTGATTCAAAACCAGAATCGAATTCCTAAAATATAAACTTCCTTGACTCTGTTTTTGTCCAGCTCTGAAAATCCTCCCAGGAAAAAAACCCCAAAATTGAAAGAGAAACAATTTATCCTTTTTTTTTTTTTTTTCCTAAAGGCAAAAATCAAAATTCTGTGTCTACATTGGATAGTAGAATACTCATGATAGTATATTCTGTAAGTTGTCATTTTACTTGGCATTGGATGCTGGCAGAGATGATCTTCACTGTGGTAACTGTGGTTATATGTTGGCACAAGTTATAGAATTGAAAGTAGATCAGTAATTTATTTGCCTACTGTGAAATTTCAGTGCTTTAGAACCAAAACGCACCTGCTGTAACTGTATTGCAGATACTTTCTTCTGTCCATAATTTATAGTCACGAAAAATTTGCTCTTGAGAGATATCTGCTGCCTTCTTTTAAGCTTGGTGACTTGAAATTTCAGCTTAGAGTGTATGTTGGTTTGGTGTAGACTTCTACCTTGTAAGCTTAGAACTGTGTTAGCCTTGATGGGAGGGTTTGCTCCTTTGTGGAAAGGCAGTTGTATATTCTTGAAAGTATAACAAATTTATACTATGAAATAAGAGTGTAAGTGACCTTTTGTAAATAGAGATTAATCTCTTCAATAAAATATGTGTTCTAGGATCTACCTCTGAACCTGGAAATAGAAGCAGATCTGAAGTCTTCTATACATTAAATGGCTCATCAGTTGACTCTCAGCCTCAAACAAAAACAAAACCCCCATGGTATATTGATGAAGGTAAAGAGAGAGGATAGTTTTTTATATATTTATTTTAGAAACCCCCAAAACAAAACTAGAGTACATTATGCTCTTCAAATAAAACAAGGATGAGATTAAATGTAAAACAGTTGGACTGTGTTGTCTTAGTGGAATACATACTACAGAAAAAGCATCTTGAAAGCCCTGTAAAATGTACTCTTGTCTTGGTGTGACCTGTGGTTTTATTCTGCATGTAGGAGATTACGTTCTTGGCAACTCATGTGCAGCTCTGTGGGAATGCACGTGTCTCACAGGCAGAATAAAAGCTGAGGCTGGGATGGAAGACACGAAGATATTCCTTGTAGCTGAGTATACGGAGTAATTGCATTTCGCCTGTCTTTGTAGCTAATGTTACAGATCCAAGGGAACTGTAATATCTGCCATGCCAGCTAATCAGTCTGGAAGTGGGAGCAGGGAAGTTATCTAAGCATACATGGGGTTTTTTAAAAGTTACTTCTGTAAAATCTCCCTTTTGGTTTTTAAAAGTATGAGTGCACACACTTAAGGGATCAATATAGCTTGATTTGCTTCCAGACCTATTTTTTTTTTTTTTCTTTCCTGGTAAACTTTAGAAAAATGTGGCTAACTGGCTTCGTGACTGAAGGGGTAAATACTAAACTAATAATGTTAATTTGCAATGGAAACCTATAGCAGCAGTAGCCCCTAAATTCATTGAACCACAAAAGAAAATGGGTTAAAGTTTTTCTTGGTTGTGTAACAGATGTCTTTTTTTTTTTAAAACATTTTTTAAGACATTAACTTCATTTAATGAAATAGCATGGGGAGAACAGGTGAAGATGAATGAAGATTTTTGTTCTGTGAATAGCAATTGTGTATTAGAGACCCTTCCAACTCAGGGTATTCTATGACTATGTAGAGAGATAAGACACAGAGTGCTTGTGCTGTTACATAGAGTTGTGATCTCTTTTATCAGGCACTGCACTGGTCATGACATATTTAATCCTTTATTCTTTATAGATACTGATAGATTCCTTGTATTAAAACCAAAGTCTGTTGTGATAGTCAGGGGAATAAGCACTCTTCCGTTTGCAAATAATATTTGCAAGCAATTATTTATGTCTCTATAAGCTCTGAACCAAAGAATTCCCTTAGTCACAACGACCAATGAGCTCTTCCTGGTTTTGTCCCTTACAGTAATAATCCTTGGAGCTGTTAGCTCATGTTCAAAGAAAGCCTCATGTGAGGAGGAAAAAAAAGATTTCAATCTAAACCTTCCTGTAGTTTCTAACATCTCCTTTCTCTGTGCTGTTCATTTCTGTTGCTTGTGGTAAAAGTGGTGGGACTGCAGCAGTGTCTGCTCAGTCAGTTCTGTGTCTCCAGTGTTGCCAAGTGACAAAAGTCTTCCTAAATGTCCCCAGGTGTTAGTGCTTCCCACCTGTTAAATCAGATGTGGCTGGTTTGATAGCCAAGTCTTTCCTTTTTTAATACAGGGAAAAAAAACCCCAACACTTAACTAACATCTTGGTTTTGATTTTAACAGCTGCTGAAGACCCTTCAAAATCACTTACTGATTCATCTTCTGGATTTGGGCATTCTTCACCACCACTGCAGCCACCTGTAACAAACTCTGTGTCTACAGAAAACAGATTTCACTCCCTCCCCTTTAGCTTGACAAAAACAACAAGTACTAATGGTACTATGGGACATAGTCCTCTCTCTTTATCTGTTCAGTCAGTCATGGGTGATGCGAATACTACAGCTACCCAGGAGAGTCCATCAACAGCAGGACCAATTGGAAACTCACATGGTCTTGAAGCAGGTTCCTTGGCAGAAGTTAAAGAAAATCCTCCTTTCTATGGAGTAATCCGCTGGATTGGCCAGCCCCCTGGAGTAAATGAAGTATTAGCAGGACTGGAACTGGTAAATATAATTCTAGTTCATATTAATGTTAATTACTAGTTTTCTTTATCGGAGCTGGTACCTGTATATGCTGCAAAAACAGCCAGTCTGGGGGATTTGCCCCAACAGGTTACCATGTGATCTCCTTAGCACTAAATTCTTTGATAAGCTCTGACTTTTGTGGCTGCCCTACACCTTACCCTGTTAATAGGCTCTGAGATGTCTTTGTATCACAATGGGCAATGGAATATGTAGGACTGATCACTTTCTTGCATTAAAGGAGTGTCCTTTGTTTACATTATGGAGATTGTAATTGAAAAATGAAATTTAAAGGTCCTTTGAAATGGAAATTTACATAAAATTCTCTAGCTGTAGTAGTCTTTGTTGAATATAATTTTTTGTTTGTTTGTTGTTTGCATATCAGCAAACAGGCAGTCAGAGTGATGACTGTCAGAGCCATAGGACTGGTTTTGATAATTGACAGTAGTGATATTGTTGATTTGACAGCCATGTGCTTTATGTGTTTCTGTGGGCCCTTTGTGTAAAAAAAAAAAAAAGTACAGTTGCCTCAAACATTAATTGCTGTTGCGTACTGACATTTCCTCTGTGGCAGCTGCTGCCGAGGTTGTGATGGGGTATCGGTTAAATGAATGTATACACAATTAGGGAGAGGAGGTTCTTTATTTTGGGATAATACCCAATAAAATTTTACATGAAGCAGTATAAAATTTTGTAAAACACAAGCAAAGTGAGAATGTGACTGGAATTCCAGCTGTTGTAAAAAAGTCCTGATCTTGTGGGTGTTTTGGGTGAAGTTGAAGCCACAGGCATTCTGAGACTGCTCCATAGGGTGTCATGCATTAACCTGGGTGCCACTCGTGCATTTCTGCATTAAAGCCTAGCCCTTGTTAGTAAGCAGGCAATATACCTTAAATCCTGTTCTTGAAGAGAACAGCTTGTTGTTGTTCACTCCAAGTTTGTGTTATCTCTCCTTGATGTACATTTTGTGTGTTTTGAAGTAGGCATTTTTCTTGTGCAGCCTAGTCACACTGAAATTGTTCACACTACCCCATGCTCAGTGATTTAAATTAAGTTGTAAAAAGTGCTCTTTCTAACTACAGAAGGAATCTGGGCTAGGTTAAATTCACAGTCTCCCCTCCCACCTCTCCCACACTGCTTCTGATGGAATTCTTGTTTTATTTTGGATGGAGTGAAAGTTTAACCATGAAGAAAGAAACCTGCAACTCTTAATTTTCCTCAATAAATCCAGTTAAACAACACCTCAGTCGAGACTTTGGATACTAAATTCCAGAAAGAGTGTGCATCACGCTTCAGGGTAGCAGAAGGGTGACTTCTGGGTAGATACTTTATCAAATGTCTTACTGCAGAGTTGTAGAAATAAGAAAAACAGTGAATTCTCACTTGAATTTTCAGGAAGATGAATGTGCAGGCTGTACGGACGGAACGTTTAAAGGAACTCGATACTTTACTTGTGCTCCAAAGAAAGCTCTTTTTGTTAAACTCAAAAGCTGCAGGCCAGATTCCAGGTTTGCCTCACTCCAGCCTGTTTCCAACCAGATCGAGCGCTGCAACTCTCTAGGTACTGACCTTCTGCTTATTTCTTGTTTATCAGCTGGGAACTGGCCAGGGCTTTGGTTTCATTCATTCCTGCAGTAAGTTCTTTGTATTGAACACTTGGAAATCTGTACAGGTATTACTTAATTGAGAAGATCAGCCTGTACAGAATACAGTGATTCTTGAATTAATTCTTTTATGCTTTAGAACAAGAAAATGTTAATATATTAAAAGAAATGTCATAAAATTATAGGATTTTTTTATGCTGTACACTTTTTACTTTAGAAGTTGTAAAACAATCTTGCCGAAAATGGTATTTACAACTCTAGCATTGTATGATTACATTATCAGAAATAAAGGCAGTTATTTTTCTATAATCTATAACATAAAATTATTTTATTCTCTAAATATTAACAAAGAAAAGCATGTATTTTTATGATGGAAGTTAGTGGTGAAAAACTCCTTTTGTTCCCTAACTTCGGGTATTTTAGATTTCTTGGGTCATGTTGTATTGCCTGGGACAACAGCAAAAAAAAGTGTCTGATACTTGTAAGATAGTTTGAACAGGGCATTTGTAATGAAAGGAGAACTTCATTCCTACTGGATAAAATTAATTCAGTGCTGCAGGCTTTCTGAAGCACTCTAGTGTGGAATGTAAGGCCTTCTTCACTCTCTGGAAGACAGTGAGTCTCAGCTATAATGCTATTCTAGTCCAGAGAAGGAATGCTTACACTAAGGCAGCAGCTTAGCTATAAAACATTAATAGGAAAATCTCAAGGGGGATAAAATTTGAGGCTTTAAAGTGTCTTTTGAAAAAAAAAATTTCAGCCTTTGGAGGTTACTTAAGTGAAGTTGTAGAAGAAAACACTCCTCCAAAAATGGAAAAAGAAGGTTTAGAGACAATGATTGGAAAGAAGAAAGGTATCCAGGGTCATTACAACTCCTGTTACTTAGACTCCACCTTATTCTGGTAAGTTCATAATTTGTATAGTGGCATCCCATGCTAGAAATGCAGAACCTGTGATCTTTGCTTGAGTGACTGTCTGTGTGTATTGCTGTGCAGCTCCCAGTGTCCTGTGCTGCAGTCGCTGTGCTCTCCCAGTGCCAGCAATGAAGTGCTGGTCATGTCCAAACTGGACTAGCCCTTATGGATCTGCTTGTTTAGACTAAGGGAGTCCCTGGCCTGTAAATGGTTGAAGAATAAGGAGAGCACAGGCCAGGAGGTGGAGGGAGGGAAATGCCTCTTAGAGCTTCTTTGAGGAACCCTGCCTGGGCAACTGGTTCTGTACTTTGCGGAAAGGATACGGGGTTGGAGTGGACTTTGCTATTTAGTGCAGCTGTGTCCCCTGTCCATAACTGCTTCCTTTTGAGTTTGTTTAGTTAATTCTTCTGTGGCTTTGCTTGGTTTGTCTTATGTTGCTCAGGCATCTAAAATGGTCAAAACAACCTTCCTTTTTCTTTTTTCTTTGTAGCCTGTTTTCTTTTAGCTCTGTTTTGGACACTGTGCTACTCAGACCTAAAGAAATGAATGATGTAGAGTATTATAGTGAGACTCAGGAGCTGCTGCGGACAGAGATTGTGAATCCTCTGAGAATGTAAGTAAAGACAAGAACTGGTCTCTAGTCTAACGTGAATTAGAGAGATCCTGCAGTGTTTGCATTCCTACTGCAAATCTGAGAAATTTGGCTATCTTCTGCTACTCAGTGTACTTTTTTTAGTATTTTTACTTTTCCTTCATGGCAAATTTATTCAGTGATAACTGGGAATAGTTATTCATTGTTTAGTGATAAAATGTTTTCAGTAATTTCTTATTTGCAAATGAATCAGCACAAAGCCATTGTAAAATTTGTACAAAAACGAATACAAAAGTATTGATAAGTACAAGTTATGTTTTCTCAGAGCATTCATATTTACATATTTTTAATGGTGTTGTACTTGGTAAGAAAATTAGTTGGGTTATCTTATATGGAGTTTCACAGTTCAATAAATTTAGCAGTGTTTTAGAAGTTTCATTACCTTTTACATGTGGTCTGTAAGTGACCAAAATGCTTTTAATAAAAGAACTTAATATGACCTTTGTAATTTCTTAGGCACAATGAGCAAAGGAGATGCAACAAAAATCTCAGTGTAAAGTTATTGTTCTTAAGCTTAATTTTTTTCAAACAAGTGAATAATACAGTTGTAGTTCCAAAATTCTGTGGGCTGTCACTGAACAATTTATGTCAAAGTTTTTATTTGATTCCTGGAATAAAATGTTGGCCCCTGAAGCCTTGTTCTTGTCAGGGAGTGTGTGGTTTGTCTGGTGTGTTCCAGAGTGTGTGGAATAGGTAGGATAGCAGGATACACACTGAGTAGCAGAAATCTCAGGTGCCTGAGATGGCTGAATGTCTTACTGTCCTTTTACCATGCTTAAAACTTGAGAGGAAAGGACTAAATACTCAAAGCCTCAGCTTCTTAGGTCAGCAGTACAGCTCTGTGACTTTTTCTCAAATACTGAAATTTATTTTTTGTTAGCAACTCTGGCAGTGTTGTTTATTATGTGACATTCTGAAATGATGTATTAAGAGGTGCAAATTAGAGTGAAAACAAATCAAAAGTAATTGACTGACAAATCCGAAAACAGTTATCCTGGTAAGCTGATGATTAAAAATGCTCTTAAAGGTTATAAAAGAACATTGAGCACTGCATTAAATTTATACTACATTAAGAAAACTGGGAGTCAGATTAAATATGAGAAATCAGTATGTAGGTTTGAAGAAATACTGTATACAGTTAAAGAAGGGTTTGAGAACCTGTATTTCAGTATTTAAGTGGTTGGTTGGTTTGGGGGTTTTTTGTACTTCTCTGACTTGATCACAAACTAGCTCATAGCTTATTAAACCCATTTATCTTAGATATGGATATGTATGTGCTACAAAAATAATGAAACTGAGGAAAATACTTGAAAAAGTTGAGGCTGCATCAGGATTCACTTCAGAGGAAAAAGGTAATGGGGGAGGCTTGCCTTGCTTGGAGACTTATAAGACTCTAATATGAAGGAACTGAGGAACCTTAGTATATAATTATACCAGAACAAAACACCCAAATATTTTGCTGTGGCTGTAGTGTCTCTACCACAGATCTGAGGGACCATTGGCTCCTAGAAAGGTCTTTTCTGCTTCCTCAGGTATGTAAAGAACCTTATCTGAACAATTTGTGCAGTCTTCCACTGCCTGGATTTCTTCTAGTGCCTTCCTGTGCCTCTGTAACTCTCTTCTAGCAGTTGGTGGAGAAGACTGTGATAAGGCTGGGGTGTTTGTCCTCTTTCACAATGTCACTTTGATCCCCGAGGAATAAACTTTTGCACTACAACATTTCATTGTTACAATGGTTATGTAGTATTTTAAGGAACAAAATGTCCCAATCATATTAGAAAAATCAGTTCCCAACTTTTTGATCTTCTGCTCCATATATTGATTAATTAGCATTGTATTATGTAGCTGTTTTGCTTTTATTCAGGAGAATACTACTTTCTTTGTAAATACTGAATGCTGGAACCACTATTTACTGCAGTTAGTAGCAGGGAGAGAAATACACCAGCAAACTGTGATGGGGGAGAACAGCCCTCTGGGAAGCTGCTGTTGGCTGCATTCTTGATTAGAGAACTCGGTCTCTAGTTTAGATGAACTTGGGACTGTTGTGTAGTTTTTGTGTTACTGTCACTGCTCCTCACTGGCTCTCTGCAGATTCATTGTTTCATTTTGAAAGCTTTTCTTTCTCCTGGAAAGGTTGTGTGATGCCAGATGATTCCTCTGAAATACAAAGCATCTTTTTTAACTTTACGGGAAAGCTTTGTTGCCCTGTTGAGCCTGTACCTTCTATTAGGGCCATTTAACACTAAAAGAACAAATAGAGGTTTGTTATGAAAATGTTCATAGTTTGTCATAATCTTATTGTGGTAATAAAGCTGTAAAAACTAACTGTTACTAATTTTCTATGAAAATTTTGAAAATCTTCACTTTAAATGAGTCTTGAATAATGTATCTGGTTTTGCATGTTAACAAAACTTTTTTCTCTCCTCCCTCCAGATCCAGAAGAATTTTTGAATATTTTATTCCACCATATCCTAAGAGTTGAGCCACTATTGAAAATAAGGTGAATCTTTTTTCTTTGGCCTTCAAGGGTTTTGTCGTGTCTGTGCCATACAGAGAACAAAACATATCTTCCACCATTCAGCTTTTAGCACCAGTCTGTGTGTATTGTGCACATACCTGAACTTGTCAAGGAAAATTCAGAAGTCTCATTTCTTCTTAGAAGGCTTAAGATTAGTAGTGGTAACACTGAGCATCATGCTCTTAGAGTCCTCTCAACACCTGAGTACTCTAAAAAGCAACATTGGCTTAAATGCTGGGTGGGATGGGAGGAGGTTACAGTTTATAGCAAATCTGATGAAAGCTCCCAGGAATTTCATCCCAGGAACTTTTGCTGCTGAGATGAAACAGCTCCTACCTAACTGTTTTCATTTGCTGTTAGAGGCTAGTTAGTCCTATATGCTTTTTCTCTATAGTAGCAAAAACCATTTCTTCAACCTGAGCACAGTCTTCTATATCCTTTCTTTTGTACTTCCAGATCTCCTCCCAAATATATCAGATTTATGTTTATTTAACAGAAATATTATCTGAAAAACATTGGTACTTGATACTTGACTATGTTTTGAACATCTGACCTCAAAACATGCTTAAATTGGTAGCTTAATCCTGTGTCCCTCTCCCTGTCCATACGAAATGTGTTGTGATTTTGTGGTTCTTTTTATTTGAACGGGATAATTGGTTTGTGGTAGGGGTGTGTGTGTGTTTAGTGGAAAGGGTGGGTTTTTTGTGTGCTTTTTTTTTTTGCTGGTGCTTTTGTTTGGTTTTTTGTTTTGTTTTTGTTTGTTTGTTTTCTGGTGAGGATGAAGATGTTTCTTCAGACTATTTACTATGGCTTGCATTGGCAGTTTGTGGTAACCTGCCTCAGAGTTTGCCTAGGTCTGGAAGGAGTATTAACAATTAGAGCTGGACAGCCTTGAATCTGGATTATCCTTTTGGAGAATTCTCTGCTAACTATAGAGCAAGTCTAGCAACATTAGCCATCTGTGTGAGACTTCCACTGCAGGAAGCAGTGTAAATATCGCCCTGATTTAGAGGAAATGTTTCATTAAACCCATCATACTGAAGATAATTATTGTTGTTTCATTTGATATTTTATTACTGAAACTCCTAATTGTCTCTTCAATGAAAGCTGCTTTATTGTCTTGGAGTTTTTGATGCAGATGCTTAGGAAGTATGTGTCAGTTGGTAGTTCAGCCATGCATAGCCATATGTTTTTAAAACATGCTCTGAAACTCACACTGATTTTTTTTTTTTCTTTAAATTTTTCCATAATCAGTCCACATTTAATACTTGACTGCCTGGTACTTAGTCATTGGGGGCAGGAGGCTGTGTTTTGTTTGGCTTTGTTGTTTGTTTGGGGTTTTTTAAAGCACAATATATTTCAACGAAGAGGGAATGTTTTGTAGACTATTTTCATGTAGATGTTATTTTCCTAGTAAGATACTCGCTATTACAGTAGAGCTTCAGAATCTGTTGGTTTTTCTTTTCTTTAAATCTGTTTTTAGATCAGCAGGTCAGAAAGTACAAGACTGTTACTTCTATCAAATTTTTATGGACAAAAATGAGAAAGTTGGAGTCCCAACAATTCAGCAGTTACTAGAGTGGTCATTCATCAACAGCAACTTGAAGTTTGCAGAGGTTGGTGACAGCTGTTGCCTTGTTAGAAGTGATCATACCTAAATATCCGTCCATTCAGCAATGGGACAAAAGTAGGATTTGGTGTAAAAACATGCAGACATGGTGGAATTGGGAATATTGTGTCAGTGATCTGAATGCCTACGTAGCAAAAATATTTTAAGGTTCACTTAATGACATGTATTCTTTGGCTGAACAGATGAAAATGATTTAGGTAAAGAATTACTAAAAGAAAACTTCTTAGCTGCTGCCAGTAAGTTGTTTTAAGGACTAATACTTTTAGATACCTCTGTCAGTGGGCTGTGAGTTGAAATAACATGAATATATTTATAACATTAGAAGAATGTCTATAAACTTAGATAATTATTTATCTCAAGTTCATGACATTATATTCTGGTATTTTACTTAGGCACCCTCTTGCCTGATTATCCAGATGCCCCGGTTTGGAAAAGACTTCAAAATGTTCAATAAAATTTTTCCATCCTTGGAATTAAATATAACAGACTTACTTGAAGACAGTAAGTATGTAACATTGCATTGTATACTGAAAGGGAGTTGCTGAGAGTGCCTAACACAGTGAAAGTACTAATGGTACTTCTGGTGGGGTTTTTTTGGGTTGTTTTTCTATTAGATATTTACCAAGATAGTGTGAGATGCTCAGGGTGAGAAGTGAAAGTTTACTGGCTAGAAGGCTTTTTTCCCTTATGTTAAGTAGAAGCTCTAATACAGAAGAATGTATAAAATACATTGATTGTGTTGATTTAAGTCTTGAGTAGCGGTACAGCTGAAGTTATTTCAGGAGGGTGTTTTTAAAATTGAGTTGTTAGCAGCAAAGCAGTTCATTAATATGGCTGTTCATTTGGTTATCAGACTAGAAGGGAACCTGAGATGAAGATGTGCAGCTGTGGCATGTTGCGACTGCATTTTTCAACCATAATTGTATCACTTCTTTTTGTGACCTAAGTTTCTGACATTGATCATCCACTGAATTTTTCATTGCATTACCAAAGGAAGGACACCTAGTTTTAAATTTGAGATTAGAATTAATAAGACTGCCAAAATTCATTAGAGTAATAATTTCTGAAGTTGTCATGGCCTTTTTTTTTCACTGTCTTGGCCATTAGCTTATGCTTTTTTCTTTTTTTTTTTTTCTTTTTTTTTTTTTTTTTTTTTGGTGGTGTTGATAGCCATAGGGGCTAAGCAAGCTCTACCAATATGATAAGAGAGAGCTAACATGATTTAAAAGCCTGGTTTTGCTTTTGTTTTTGCACTTGATTTTTATCATCTTGTTTTGCAACTTACCAGTGTAAATGTTTTTCTCTTAATGCACATTGCACCAAAGAGAAGTTAAATAGAGTGGTACATTTCTGCTTTGATTAGCAATCTCATTTTAACTTTTTGTAAATGTAGTGTCTTTCTCCATTTAAAATAATAGTTCTCCTGCATTTTTGTATTCATTTTCTTAAAAAAAAAGCCTCCCCAGCCTGGAGACTAATGCCTTTCTTGCAAATGCAGCTCCCCGGCAGTGCCGCATCTGCGGAGGGCTCGCTATGTACGAGTGCAGGGAGTGTTATGAAGACACTGATATTTCTGCTGGCAAAATCAAGCAGTTCTGCAAAACATGCAATACGCAAGTAAGTGCTTGTCTTTGTTATTCTCATGGGTTTAACCCAAAACTATTAATGCTGTAATAATTGAAAGAAAGGTAGAAGAGCACAGTGAGAGTTCCTCACCAGCTGCCACCCACCAAGTGAAGTGTCTCCTTTGGTGACAGATCAGGAACTCCTGCCTGTTTATCAACATGGCAACTGCCAAATCCAGGACTGGACACAGTGGAGAAATAGTAATCATGTGCTTTAAATCCCAATTTTATGTACATGCTACGTTGGTAGACTTGATAAATTCATGACAGAAATGCTTAAGTTTGCTGTTTGGAAATTGCGTGAAGATGTCCCTTATGGCTTGTTTTCCAATCTGAGCTTAGTAGGAAATCGTTGCATTAAACCTGACCTCCCTTCTAACCTTAGATTTGAATTTTCTGGGCAATATTGAACTACACTGGTGGGGAAAAATAGATGAAACATTTAGTCAGCTACTGTTACTGCAGTTCCTTCTCTAATGCCATTAATCTTCTGTTCAGCAGTAATGTTTTTTCTAGCTTTGTCTGCCACTGAAACAAATAATCTTATGGGGTGTTTTTTCTTTTCTGAAATATCACTTCAATTGTAGGTTCATCTTCATCCCAAGAGACAGAGTCATAAATTCAATCCGTTGTCACTTCCTAAGGATCTGCCAGACTGGGACTGGCGGCACGGCTGCATCCCCTCGCAGAAGATGGAGCTGTTTGCAGTTCTGTGCATTGAGACCAGCCACTATGTAGCCTTTGTGAAGTACGGCAGGGACGACTCCGCCTGGCTCTTCTTCGACAGCATGGCAGATCGGGATGGTAACCTCTCATTTAGTCTCTTCATTTCCTCTTACTTGTTTGTATATGTATTTTAGATTTCAGTGACTATTTCTTGACATTTTGGGTTATTAGTATCATTTAACTTGATGTACGTGATGCTGGGATACTGATCTTGACTCAGCCTTACCTCAGCACATTGATTTTGTGGCAGCTGCTGATTTGCATATTCTGAATTTCACCTAAATTGGATACCTTAGTAAGCAGATGGTGTAGAAGTAACTGCAGAAGTTTTCTTGCAGGACTGCTTATACATTTTTCTATGCTTTGCAAATTTGGCAGAGAGAATTAATTTTAAATAATCAAGTTCAGGAATGTACTTTCAATTTGTATTTAACAGGAAGTATGTGATTATCAGTCAGCATGCAAATTTTTTTATTGCTTTTTCTTAAATGATTTACGGTAAATGCCTTTACAATAAAGGAAATAGTCACACATTACAACATCTATGCTATTCCTTTGAATCCCTTTAGAGTTATCAGTGGAAAATTGTTATCCTGTAATAATACAAATGTCATTAAAACAAGTGTTTTCTTAGATACTGCTATTTAAACAGATCCCATTTAAATATGGACTCTCAATTCTGGTGCCTGAGAAAAACAGTAACAGATGAAGTGTCAGACATATAGTAACAATTTTTGCATGAAGTATTCTTGAACCCCTCTGTTACAGTGTGAGTTGGAAGGGAGAAAAGAATCTTGCCTCTTGTTGAAAATGAAATTGCTACAGAATTAGAGTCACTTTCTTAGAACAGCCAGAAGATAATCAAGCTTTGTTTCAGACTCCTTGAAATATGTATGACTGAAGTTTGTAAAGAACCACTTTATTTCAGGAATTTAGATCACATGAGATGCTGGAAATATCTCCTGCTGATCTTATGGGGGTTTTTTGTATTGCAAATATTTTTCTTCAGCTTTTCTTCATAAGCTAAAAATATCGGCTGGGAACAGCAGAATATCCATACCTGTGTTGTTTGAATTTGCTCATTTTTATGTGGAAGATGGTCAGGAGCAAACCCTGCCTTAGTGTTGCAAGTCAGGTGCAGACACGGTTTGTAAATTCATCAGCTGCTACCAATTGTCTTGTTATTAACAAATTCAGTGCATGTGAGGTGGTTTATGTATTCAGGTCACTCTCCTAAAGTCATACAAAATTTTTAGTGTTAATGAAAACCCAAAGTTCTCCCCGGCTTTGTGTGGTGTTTGTGTGGGTGTGGTTTGTTGGTAAATACTACACTATTCTGACTCTAGTTGTGATTTCTTGAAAAATACACATTTCATAGATGTTTACCCTGCAGCAGTCCCGTGTGGCATATTTTAGAAGGCGTTTTCAAGAACTGGTGATGCTGTCATAATAAAAGTACATTATAAAGAGCAAACACATGTAGATGCTCTCCTAATCTGTTTCTTCTTCTTTCCTTATGGTTCAAAAGGAGGTCAGAATGGCTTTAACATTCCACAAGTCACCCCGTGTCCAGAAGTTGGTGAATACCTGAAGATGTCTCTAGAAGAATTGCACTCACTGGATTCCAGAAAAATCCAAGGTTGTGCACGAAGACTGCTTTGTGATGCTTACATGTGCATGTATCAAAGTCCAACGATGAGTTTATACAAATGATCCAGGATCTCTGCAGAACTGAAGAGACAGTTCAGAGTTACCCACTCTTAGGTTTGCTGCAGTTTTGAGTAGTTCAATGCAACCGTTGCTGGCAATGGAAGAAGTTGACTATGACATCAAGAGGATTTACTGTTCCAAAAACTACATATGGAGTTCTGTCACTGAAGTATTTAAGCATTTTGCACTCTAGGAAGTGTGCTTGCGTGTGTTTGTTTTATAAACAAAGTTAAGTTACTAAAACTTAAAAGCTTTAAGTGCATTGATGATACACAGGCATTTTTGAAGTGTTAAAGGTGAAATTATATGAGGAGAAATCTCCTTATCCATTGGGAATGTAAGGATACAGTGTTCTAGTTCAGTGCTTTTCTGTGGACAGGGATTCTCATGTGTTTCTCTACACCCACCCTGTCTCCTCACCCTTGATCTTTTTAACGCAGTAGATTCTCTCTGAAAGAGAGAATAACTTCAGTTTAATAAGATAAATTTTAGACTGCTCATTGCATATTATGTTATCTACTACATTCTTTTCAGTTCCAAAAATTAACATTCATTTAAAGATCTGAATCACTGTCTTGCAAAAATCAAGCACACAGACTTGCTGTGTTGTTAAGTTGCAATTTTTGGAGGGGAAAGAGAGGAAAAGAAGAGGGCATTAAGGGGACGCTTAATTGCTAAAATATAAAATTAGCAATGAAAGTTAACAGATGGCTTTTTCTAAGTGTCTATTTTTAAAGAAACAAAGCAGTCTGGAACAGAACAGCAACTGTACACAAATGATTCCAGGACAAAACAATAAAATTCATGGATTGCCTCAGGGAATGTTACTGAAGTGAATTCTAGTCCTTGGTAAACAAAACTGACTTTTCTACAGTACATTAAGCTACTGCCTGGGAATATGTTATACATCTGACTCTTCATTTCAGGATTAGTAATATTAAAAAGAGAATATTAAAAATCTCTGCCTGGAAAGATGAAACTATAAATAAAGGTAGATCAGAGTTTTACTGTATACCAAGTACCTGATGAAAACTAACTTGAAAAGCTGCAAAACCTGTGTTAATGTAAAATACTATACTTTGAAGTCTGTTGGTTCCTGTTTGCAATGAAATACTGTTGTTTTAGTTGCCTTTTAGCTACTTCTGTCTACACTGACTAGCAAACATGCAACTATATATATACAGTAACATCTGGTCGTACAAATTGCATATATATGAACTGTACATTTTCAACTCTTAAAATGTTTTATATGGAAACTTCCTTTTTGGGATGAAGTCTATAGAAGGGAAGAGATAACAAAATACAACAGAGGAAAAGCCACGTGAAAAAGCCACTGTTTTAGAGGCAATGGAGACTGATCCCTTATTGTAGAAAATGTGGTTACTTTGTTTTTCTTGGAAAACCTAGACTCTTTCTTTGGGACACACTCTACCATAGAATGGTAGTAGAGAGAGGTTTGAAAACTGCTTGGAGGACTAATCTGTGTAAAGCAGGGGGTGCTGAGGGGGTTGATCTGTTCCATTAGCCTTTGCATGAAGTGTGCTCTAATCTTTCACTCAAGAGTGAAAGGTTGTTAGAAGTGTCACTGTTGCTTTTGCCTCCAAGAGTCTCCTGGCTTTCATGTTCCCTTGCCTTATTTATCCTGTCTGTGCTCCTTGGCAAAACTCTTTTGTTTCAGTACTACCCTAAGCTCTTGACCTCTTTCTCTCCTGAAAAAATTCAGTGAGGTTTTAGGTGATGGATTCTATAACCATCTGTCAATGGATTGGTTATTGTCCATGGGCATTTCCTCAGCTGCATCCACCCTGCTTTGGGGCAGCAGCTCAGCTGTGTTGACAAAGATGCCACCAAAGCATCTTGTAGGTAACGAGAGTAGGGGCAGCCTGTGTTCATTCCCATGGGCTGGAGCCCACTGGGCAATCTGAGCAGCAGGTTTGGTAGCCCACCCTTGGCTGTGTATTGAAGAGGAGGATTGGCTGCAGCATCCATGTTCCTCAAGTGATGTTTTTAGAGCCCTGTTTGCAAAGCAAATGCTGAGGGGCCTTGCCAAGAAAGACAATAGTAATAGAATAGACTCAACTTGCTCTGCAAGGTTTGATCCTTTTAGCCCCAGGCCCACTGTGTCCCAACCTGGAAGGAGGTGCAAGCAGTGTCCCCTTTGAACGAGGAGCAAACACAGGCCCAAGCACAAACCTGTACCCATAAGACCAGTCTGCATGTGTGGATTCTTTCTCTTCCCTAGTCCTAGATTTATTTTTGACTTTCCCCAATGCATTAATTTCATGTCTTCCACTGGTGTCATCTTTCCAACCCTCCCAGCCTCATTACATATAGTTACCTCTTGCTGCCTGAGCTTGGAGAACAGTCTTGGACCTGCTATGGCCAGAGGAGAGAATTGGAATTGGCAGCCATATTAAAGTTTCCGAGGTGAATAATCTTGTAGCAAAATACCCACTCTTTTTTACTGGAATGTATCCAGCTTGTCAGGATACTCTTATTAGCAGAAATGAATTGATACAGATGGGTGCAAATGAGCTGCTTGGCTTCTTGCCTCCAATCTTCTGGCCTTTCAGTGGAAAAGGAAAAGAAGTGGGGACTCTTCCTGTGAGACATGTAGGGAGTATTCTTTACTGTGCATACTTCTTGGTGACAAATACTGTGTTTGGAAGGGCAGGCAGTGCTTTACAGCCTGCATTTTGTACTATAGATTACTGCCAAATGGTAAATAGTTTTGCGAGCAGTAGTGTATGATTACATGGTTGGTTAGTTGTTTACTGGTGAAGAGGGCAGAGATGTCTTCTGTAGCATGCAAAAAAAAATTAGTTTTGGCAATCAAGGAGTCTTCTTTTAATCTAAAATGTATTGCTGTGTGCTGTACTGCACAGCATTGGAGGTGATCTGGCAATGTAAATGAAATGTTAAGAAATAACCCCAATTTTATTTCCTTTCTCAGAAACAAGTATACAAACAGAAAAGTGATTTCACTGTGAAAGGAAACTTGTGAACTTATATGCATAACTTATATGCAAGGGTAAAAAAGGCAGACTTTTTTGTGGTTTTTTTTAAGCCTTCAGCATATATTTGTAGGGGATTTGAATAAGCTATTTTGAAGCCTGCATTTTAAGCATTTACTGCTGTTAACGGTAATGCCCAAAGATTCCAGTGACTAAGCACCCAATGTTTATGTTGTTTGATGCATTTGGAAACCTCCCAATCAGTTCTTTTCTCTTCCTTGTTTTTATATGGCGAATGTCCCCCCAAATTAATAGCACTTAGATCATTGCTTCATGGTTTGGCTCATAAGTACTGCTAAACAATGGCCTTAACATGTGAGTAGGAAAATACATTGACAACGTGGTTCCTTACAGCCTGTAAAAATGTAAAGTTTCATAGGACATAAACTTTTGTAGCTGGGAAAAAACCTTCACCCCATACAACTTGCCTGCTCTGCTAAACATTTTTAGAACTAGGGGTTCAAAATGGAACAAATCACTGTGCCACTAAATCCTTGCTTATTTTGAATATGGAGGGTAAAGAGAAGGTATTAGTTAAAGGTGATGCCTTACAGATTTACTCAAGCAAACAAAATCCTTCAAGAAAACCCCAACCAAACCCACCATAAGTTACATCAGGCTTGTCTTGGGTGGGGCAGATAATTGGAGGAAAAAATACAAAAAATATCTATGTTCAGTAAAGGTCTTTCTAATATGTGATACTGATTCTGTGCTCTTGAAAATTGTAATACTGTGTTGTACTGAACAGCCTGTGAGATTCCCATTTTAAGCAAGTACTCTGTGTAACAAGAATTGCTCTTGCTCATAAATGGTTCATTTCAATGCACTTATTTTTCTTGTGCACTTTATACTGCACTGAGCTGGGCGTGGTCACCATGATCCCTGACACTTGCCTGTTCCATACAATACCGAGGCACCACCATGCTGCACACCAGGCTGGTGTGGTTTCCTAACTGAGCTGGTGTAAAAAGCAGCTTGAAAGCTCTGTATTTTTACCACTGTAACAAAGCATGTTTTTATCTGTTCTTGATGTTTTGCTAAATAAACATCCCATGTTTTGTGCACAAATAGTCTCTTAAACTTACAAGGCTGTCTCCAAGAAGGCACTAGGGAAACAAACCATTGGATCAGATTGCCCTCAACTAGCCTTAATTTATTTTTTTTTTCCAATGATAGGGCTGAATGAGCTGCTGCTGGAAAGGAATGTACTATGTGCTCTTTCTGTATTAATATTAATTAAAAATATTATTCTTATGGCTCTATTTGTTTCTTTGGGGCTTGGAAATTTGGGAGTTTCATACAAAAGCATGAATACAGGGTGTACTAGCTTGTTTTGTGTACTTACCAGAGGATTTATGTTCATACATTTCTTTTAGTCCTTCCTTCACCTTTTCTGGGAAACTTAGGACTTGTTGTACTATATAAAATCAAGTCTAAGAATACTACTTGTGTTTGACCAGTTAGCACCTGGTGCTGTAAGGGAAAACCACCGAAGAGTGATTATAGCTACCTGGAGTTTTCGTGGGGGGAAAATGATTTCATTTTTAAATGCTTAGTACGCCACCTTACTAACCCTAGTGAGCAGCTCCTCCTGGAATAATGCTGCTGCTCCCACTTCATGTGTGTTTTCTGTCTGGAGAAATTCTATCCAGTACTTCTAGGTTTACCTTTTTATTTATTTATTTTCCTGAGTATTTTTGTAATAATAAATAAATAAAAATAGATAAGAATAGTGAATAAAGTCCTACCTGGGTGTGCAAAAGGAATGCCGTTAATTTAAGTAATTTTAAAACCTTTATCTTACTGAAAATTCTTAAACACTTGTAAAAATAGATGCAGAAGTTCTGTTTAGGAGACGGCTGCTGTAAAGGGTCGGTTTGTGCTCTCGGCGGAGCTTTTCCCGGGCAGTAGGCTGCTGCTCGGGCTGCGCGCAGGCCGGGGCGGGGCCGATGTCGCCGGCCCGGCTGCGGCTCCGGCTGCGGCCACGCGGGGGCAGTGCCGGCCCCGGCTGCGCGCGGAGCGGGAGCGCCGCTCCTGTGTCCCCGCGCGGCTCCGCGGCTGAGGGCGGGCTGGGGCCGGCTGCTCTGAGGCTGCCTGTGCCTCGCCCGGCCAGCTGCACATAGAGCTCTCGCACGTTTATGCATCTCGAGCCTGCCCCAAGCAGAAGGCAGGGGTGTGACTCCCTCCTGCTCGAGCCCACGGGCAGTCCGTGGGGCCGGAGCGACCCAGGGCTGGGCTGGCAGTGTGACCCACGGCCCGAGGCCAGGCACGCCGGCCAGGTTCCACTGCAACAGCTCTGGGCTCATCATGGAAGGCTGGATCCAAATGGTGCCTGTGTCGGAGTGATGAAAGCAGATACTGCTTGGGAGATGAAAAATGCCAAGGAAATCTGAGGGCAAATGCAGCACTCAGTGGAAGCTGATGAAAACTGTATCAACAACAGGAATTTTCACACCAAAAAGTTTCATGCTAAATGAAGTGTCACAGAAGAGAACCCAGGCACTCCATGAGAAGAGGTCCAGCCATGAGAGCTGGGCCTGGTGGTGTGGCTGCACCTCAGCCTCCCTCAGTCCCTGTCTTCCCTCCCGGCTCTCCAAGAGCAGCCTGCTCCCAGCCAGCTCAGGAACCGTGCCCTGGAGGAATCCCACCGCCCCTGGGAGCTGGTGCAGGCTCCAGGTTGTAAAGACCAAAATAAAAGCACCACCCCCACCAAAAACCAACCTGCATTTTGCAGCCCTAACTGACAAGTTTTGTAGCTGGTTGATATGTGTATATAGAAATTTGATAGTGGCTATTGTTATTCATTAATAACTTTAATAAAATCATTAGTTTTAATTAATTGAAAAAAAAATCAGAGTTTTTCTGGGTCTAAACTATTCCCTATATGTCTTAATAACTGAAAATGGAAATAATTCTCTGTGTGTATTTTCTATCTCTGACTCTCTGAGGCACCATTTGGTTGCTGGTGCTGTGCTGGAGCTGTGGGGCTGAGCTGCCCCGGCAGGAGCTGCCCACCCACACTGACAGCAAGGCAGGCCTGGCTTCACCACGTGCTCTGCAAACTTTCTACACCTTTAGCTTTATAATTTTTGACGAGTCTTTGCTTTCCATCCTCTTTGTCCTTCGTTTTTCAGCCGGTGCCCTGTTCCATGAAGCAAAGAGACATCTGGGAATGTAAGGATAATTGTACAGAAGTTACATAGTAATTTCTTTCTAAACAGTATATAAATTGGCTGGATTTGCCTTCACTTTGTAATGAGACCAGTTTGACGCTGCTAGTGCTTATGTGTGAAGATGTTATTCACTGGGTGACATCTCACATTCCACACTGCATGTTGGGGTATTTTTAACCATGCAAACTTCCCACCTATCAAAGTAATTTGCAAAGGTAATTTTGTTTCTACTCATCTATCACAATAAATCAATGAATAAATAAATTATAATGCAGCAATTAAATGTATAATGAGATGGGGAACAACTATTAATAAATGCAGAGCTAGTTGCCCAAAGGTGAACAGACTCCCTCTCTCTTCTTACAAATCAGGTAATGATCTTTCTATAATGGAGAAACAAGCAGCTGTTAAACATGTAAATGAAACCAAGGGATATATGAGTTCACACTATAATACTGTTCTTCAGCCCCTTTATTATTGTTACTTTATCGGTTCTTCTGTGACTTTTCCTCTGAATATTTAAAGACAGGGAGGGGATATGCAATTATGCTTAAACATCCTTCTGCCAAATGATTGACTGAATGAACTCATCCCTGTTGCTGAGGAAGGAATTGGCTCCCTTCAGCAACCTAACTGGTACAGGCTGAGTTTTACGCCAGCAGAGCTATTACAAAACCAGTGTTGATCTCCTGGATAATTCAAAAGAGAATGCCAAAATTTCATGAGGGATAGAGGTCCCTTTAAAAAACCCCCCAACAAATTGGCATTATTAAACATCTAATCTAAACAAAACTATACAAGTTATAAACAATATATATAAACTATATATAAACAATATATATAAACTATACAAGGTATAAACTAGTGTATCTTCTAATTTTAAATATGGCTGTGAATTGTAATATCACTGCTGCTCTCAGTATTTGATATTGCTATAAGGAAAAGCAGAATACAGTTTTCCCCCTGAAGTCTTGTTGCTGTAATAGGCATGCTTGGGGATGCTTACTGTTCCTTCAATTCCCACCTATCCTCAATATTTTTTTTCTCTTCAAAATTAATTGTCAGAGACTTACCGTTTCATTGAAACACCTTTACTTCTTTCTTCAATGGTGAATCCCTAGTCATTTTCCTCTGGCTCTTTCCTGAATGTGTGCTCGTGTTCTCTGTCTCTCTGTGCCACTTGCTGTGTTTGTGCTTTACCACCCGAGATCACATTATTCAAAAAACTTGTTTTCCAAGGAATGATTGATGCATTGGGGTTTGCCTCAGTCTATGCTGACTCTGGCACACCATTAATGTGGGGCTGAGGAAGTACAGCATTGCCCAGAATATCAAGTTGTTTATCTAAAACTTTCTTATATTTAGAAGAGTACAGATTTCCCTCCCAGCCCCCCATACAGTCTGAGAATTTCAAGGGCAGCAGTTGGCAGAGAATTCAATGAAGCTACAGTGGTTGATTTATTGTAATAGGTGGCAGAAAACAGAATTATCTTAGCAAATTAGTTTGGCTGATAGGAAAGCTGGCCAGCAGATAAGGGGCACTGCTGATGCCTGACCTGACCTGCACATGCCTCTGACGGAGTTTCACCGATTTGCAGTTCTGGATGAGTCACTACACTGAGCAGAAAGTGCTCAGGAAGAGCAAACAAAGCAGGACATGGCCACGAGCTGCACGCAGTATACTCCCTGGAAGCACTGTCCTTGACACTGTCCAGCTGCCCTGCAGTTTCTGGGTAAGGTGAGAAACACTATCTGATCCATTCATCATTTTATACAATTCAAACATTCAGGAAGAGGTTGTTTCACAGAAAAAGCTGGACAAGTTTTTCAACTGCATATTGCAGTCACTGAAGTTCAACTGTATTTATCAACCCCAGTGAAGTGATTTCTTTGGCTTTCCACTGCTGGACCTCTCTGGCTCTTTAAAGCCCAGCAGGAGCTGGATGAGGGGACCTGTGGCAGTCAGGTGACCCATGGAGATTTATTAAAAGCTCGTAGTCTTATATGGGTCTTGCCTGCAGACAGAAACAAAAGTATTTAACTCTCCCCAAACACTGTGTACTCCCACTTTTCCTGTTTATACAGGAAAAATTAGAACTCTCAAAGCCTTGAATAAGTTCACAGTATATTCTATTTAGCACTGAATGAAGCTGTTTGTGCAGTAGGGCACAGAAGCTGTTTAAAACTGGGCAGAAAGAAAAGATACATACAAATATAAAAAGCTCACATTTGAGAGGAGTTCAGTTTGGGAGTTGTCACTAACTGCACACACACGTGTGTGTGTTTGTGTGTTTGTGTCTGTGTGGTTGAGAAGCACAGTTGTCATAAAGGGAAGCAAGACCTTTCCTGCTGTATTTCATCTTGCTGGAGCTCCCTGGAGCAGGATGGTCAGGGTGGGAACCGTAGGACAAAGCCTTCAGGTGACATCGTTGGTGCATTGCTGTACAAGGTGCTCAGAAGATATTTTTTAAGCAGGCACTGGATGTGCCTTTGATTTTATGTTGGGCTGCTGAGGATAGCAAGAAGAATTTTTCAGTTTAAACTCTGACTTTGTCAGCAGACCCCAAAGGATCCTCCTCTGGAAACTGACAGTTTAAATATCTTTCATCCTGGGGAAGCAAGTGCTTCCCATGCCCTGGGAATTCGCTCAGAAGTGCTGACTGGGATCTCACAGACAAAAATGTTGGAATTTAGTGGAGCAGTTGATTCTATGCCCCAAGTCCCCCATAAACTCAAAAGTGCAGAGTTGTGGAACACCTCATGGCAAGAGCAGGCTGAGAAATGTACACGGTGCCCTGGTCCCTGCAGGTGCAAAAAGGTACCAGTAGGTGCTAAAGCTTTGACCCCTGCCGGCCACCTGGATTAGCATACTCATCAGGAGTGTGCAGGAATGAGTTTTGCACTCTTGGTTAGTAGCATTCATCTTGTCTTTGCACAGGCTGGGAGCCCTGCTTGGCTCCTACAGCCAGAACCAGCAGCCGCCTCTTAGTTCTTGTGACAAGTGTGAGGAAATTAAATTATAAACATGGAGAAAAATACTACGCTAAACATTGGGGGCAGGGGGGTGGGGAGAGAGGGACAGAATTGGACCCTTTCTACAAGGTAAGAACTCAGTGATAAATAGATCTGTGCATATTTCCCAGTCTCATTCCTCACTTGCCAAGTCTGATGCTATTTTCATTAGGCCATGTTACCATACATGTCATTTTATACAAAGGTGCAGTATATCACAACTGGAGGTTGAGGTGCTTGTAGTGAACACAAATGAGCTTGTAATGGTCCATCTGCTTTGATTTTATTTAGTGATCCCTCAAGGGCTGGGAGCTAGAGTGAGAATAACAATGCTTCAACCCATCTGCTATTGTAGTACCAGCTCCAGTTGAATTATCACATGTTCTGAGTGGCTGGCATATGCTGTGACATAAAGCCACAAGAAAGTGTTGCTCTCCAGCTGTTGTGTTGACAAATACTTTTCAGCCAGTCATTAAGTTCAGCTCAGTAACCAGGGGGAAACTGTAGCTAAAAGTTGATTATTATTTTATTTTATTTTATTTTAAGCATTAGAAATCACTAGTACAATATATTTTATTTAAAAATGTGTCACTAAGGGCACACATTGTATATGAGCTCTAACAATAAAAAATTCTCTGTGATGCCCATAAATTTATGTGTTACAGGATTGGATGGGCATCTCTGTAACTGACGGTGTAAATCTTAGTAATGAGGCTCTGGCTAGCCTTGTTTAAGCAGCAGCACATCTCAGGATGTGTATGTATAAACTTGCTGGCCTGGCAGTGCTATGGGCCACGAACACACCTGACCGTGGAAGGAACGACTCAGAAAGAGATTGTGATCTGAGGCCCCATGCAGGGATGGATAACTGGACTGGCTTTAAATTGAGCAGGAAAGTGAGGCAAGACCTCCACAGAGACAGGTACCTTGTGGGTGCAACAGGTTCAGATGGCTCATCCGGCACTGCCCCTCATCTGGGCTGCAAAGTCTCACGGCTAAAAGTGGCCACTAATTTGGCCTTTACTCCCTCTTCCACCCTTGGTGGCCTCCTGAAGAGCTCAGGTCACTCTGGGGGCACCCAATTTGTGCCTGCACAGAAAGCTTGCTCCAGAGCAAGCCTTAGAAGAGTGTTTGTGGATCTCTACTGACGATAGTCAGATTGCCCCCTTCTCCTTCCTCTCTCCACCGTGTCCTCTCAGGGCTGCTGGAATCCACCACTGTGCCTGGGAACAAAATAAAAGGCATTTCCCATAGGTTCAAAGGCTGATACACAGACAGATGTACGTGGGGAAGGAGATGTTCCCTGCTCAGGCTGAGAGAACGTTCTCTCTTTCTGCAGGTAACACACCCAAGGACAGCACACACCTTTTGGGCACTGGCCACTGTCCAGTAGGCACACTTTCAATGAGAACAGAGACAATAAAATCTCTTCTTGATATTCCAAACCACTCTCCAGAATTTTCATCCCTAATCTAAGCCATCCCTGCTGCAGGTGATAGGTTTGGTGAGGGGTTACAACCAGAGGACCCTGAGGGATGGTGCCAAAGCCCGAGTGCTGCCAGTGCCCCAGGAAGGCCAGGTGGGCTCACTGAGCTCTTGTGCCCTTCTGTTAACCATTGCACTGGGGAGGCAGTTCTTAAATAGGACTTACACTTCTATTTTCCCTCAGAAAAACAATGGGCACTGTTCATACCAAGGCATTTCAGTTCTAGAGGTTTGTATTTCCTATTGTACCCAAAGACCTGTGGGTGCCAGCTGTCACTGGTGCTGCCATTGTATCATGATCCCCTGGCTAGTGCAGGAATTGTTGATTACGTTGCCTTTTGAATCAGTTGATTGCCATGAATAATAGGCCAAAAAGGCTGTCAGCATTTTTGACTTTAACTATAACTATTACAATTAATTATGGGTTTAATTAGCATATATGCCTAGCAGTAGAGAATATAATACTTCATGGGTAACAGATGATCCTGCAGCTGTAGCATAAAGTGTGATACAGGTTGGGACACAGATAGTTATTAATAAATGGCTTCTATTGTTTGAGGTCCTTATTTATACAAATTAGCAGGCACGACATAATCAACCCAAACTGTATAATTTATAATAATTGATTTCATTTTGACTGACCACCAGTCGGCCTACTACATGCCCTCAGAAGAAAAATAGCCCTATTAGGATAAGTTTAATCCTAAACATAGCTAATGAATCCTATTACTTTAAGGTCATATTTGAAGCTTTTGTTAATTGTCAGAACCATTTAAAATTGATTAGAGTTAAATTAAATCAATGTAATGTTTAGAAAAACAATATTTCTAATGGATGAGGCCAAGCTGACCTCGAATAAACATATTTATCAACCGATTTCAGTGAATGAGAAGGCTAGCAGCTGGGCTCATAATTCATGATTGTCTATAATATGGGAAATGTCACTATCTAGGCCATTAATTATGTCAGGTAATAAATCTGTTGCTCACAGTTGAGCATTTGCCAGTTGGGGTAACAACCCCCTCAGCAAGGTTATGACGTTTAGAGACTCCTTTCTTGTTAAACCCACACTTTACAGCAGCAGAACAACTGCATGCAACTTTGGGTGGAATGAATGTGGTCTTTTCATAGCTGTCAATTACCTGACAACATGCCAGAATCTAATAACTTAGTATGGAATCATCATTTGAAACAACAAGGATGTTCTATGAGGAAAAAGTTTTGCTGCACTATGTAACTACATTTCCCAGGCTGGAGAGGTCAGCTGTTATTAATAGTTCCTTACAGACCAGCACTAAGTGACTGATTTCAGTAAATATATCCTGTGGCAAAATGTATAATGATAGTAGAAATAACTGCTTTTCACAAGTTTGAGAGCGTGAGAAATTCAGAATGGATTAATATGAACTAGGGTACATGACCTATCCCAGGTAATGATGGGTACAGTTTAACACAACAGGATATAGGAAAAATGATACACAGAAGCAGGAACAGTTTAAAGTTAATCATGCATTCAGCAGCTTAGGAAAAGGTCTGGCATTATTGCAGACAAATGACAAAAAACACCTGCTCCCTGTTCAGTAGTTTGTCAAAAAAAAAAAACAAAACAACAAAAAAACCAACAAGGATAAACTCACTTTTCATAAAGAAAGGGTGAGAAAATAGCAAAAAAAAGTCACAGTAGCAACCAGAAGGAGAGGAATTCTCATTTTTATAGTATTATCACAGAAAAATATAACTAACGTAATATAATATTTCTACTGAAAAAGACCAGGATAAGTGATGAAAGGTTTACAAAATTAAAGAGAATCTGGAGCAGATGAAAAAGATTCCTGAAATATTTTGCGCTGCTTTACTTATTCCCTAGAACTGGCCTTTCCATGTTGGTACAAGATGCTGTGTTTTGTCACCCACTGAACTGACCCTGTGTTTGCAATCCTCTTCCTTGCAGGCTGCTCTGCTTTTAGAACATCAGCTGGATTTACAATTCAGGCTCAGCTGTAAGCTTGAACACTGAATTTGACCATTAGTACTAATAAATGGTCACATCCTGACAATATTAATCAAAAGTTAACACAGCGTCTCAATCTCAGGTTTCGCACAGGTAAGGTATGAGGCGCTAGCAGGCACACACTGCACTTGCATGGACACCATCAGCAGTTGGACTTCATAAATTAGGTGTGTCTTCACTGAACCACATCGAATGGCTCTGAACAGCCACAAATATGTTGTGGATTGGCCTTTTTTTGCCTTCAGTGTATCAGCAGCTCCATGCAAAGCACTTGTGAAAATAAACATTAAATGCGAGTTGTAAACTTACATGTATTATGAACAACAGAAAAATAAAGGGGCCTTTTAGTCACAATATAAAAATAGTTTCCTATGAGTACAATAAAATACAGATGCTTTCTTGACTTCAAATCTCTGGCAGATACTTTGCTGACACTACTTGCAATTAAGCATTTAAATAGAAATTGGTTCCATTTGTGTGTAAATTAACAGCAGGTTAGGAAGAATATGAGAAAATCAAACACTCGGCTGTGAAACACTGCACTGGAGAGCTGCTTTAGGATATTAAGGCAATTTGTGTGTGTGTGTGTGTGTGTGGAGAAAGAATAAGAGACTATGTTTCTATGGGTGTATATAATGACTATTTCATTTCTTGGGTAAAGCCCTGTGTGTGTGTGTGTGTGTGTCCTTTCCTTTATGGCAAGGAAAATTGCTCTTCTAACCTGTCTTCAAAATGTAATAACTTTACTTGCAACCAACCGCTGTAGACCTGGACTGGACTCTGAATTATTACTGTGAGTTGAAACATTTCTTTAACAAAACTGAGTCCTTTAATATCCCCCACCTCTGTTATTAGATGGACGAATGAATTTTACTTTGAACATAACATGTGGCATTGTCTGAAAATTGCCGGTATGAACTGAAGTTGGCAGGTATTTTCTTGCTCTCCTCGTCAGTGATTGCCATTTATTATATGTTGCACCTTTACCTGTCAAATACCGCAGAGCGCTATATTGATTTGTGTCTGCCGCAAAGCAAAGGTCACTTTGATCAACATACTACAAAACCAGAAAAAGTAGGGTTCTGACATTTCATTACCTGGGAAAAAAAGGACTAAAATAAATAAGAATATGTTTGAGAACAGAGCACTTCAATATCACAGTGTGCAGTAACTGTAATTAACAAAAGAACTGCTCTATTGAGGTTAAAGAGAAAAAAAAAAAGAAGGCAGGTTTTCTTCCAGTGACTGTTCTTTACATGACTGATTCTGTAACATTACAGCTGTGATCTTACTGAAGGGTTACATTCATTACAAATCAAATACGTTTTGCTTCTCAGATTCAGACTTTTAATGAGCAATAAAACTCTGGAACCATTTAAGGACTGGGGAAGATTTTATAAAACTTTTAACTTTGACTAAGAAACCCTAATCAAATTGGGGACTTTTAACACTATACCCAGTTGAGGACATGGTCTCTACGTTAGGAACGCACAGTCTGAAGAGATAAATCACAGGAGAAAGAACTGGACCCACTGCAAAATTCTGTGTGCCCCAGGTCCACAAGGACTTAAAGGCTGAGCCAGAAATTAAGCCCATATCTTATCTCCATTTTCTAATTCTAGGTCCCAAGAACTTGGTAATATTTAGGAACTAGCACACAAAATAATGATTTGGGAGGAAAGTGATGCTGCAGGTGATGTAGTCTTGTTATTTTCCTTCATGCCCAGTGTCTTTTGGGCACCCCCTACATACTGCTTCACTGGGGTCAGCAGACACTTCTTTGCATGGTGTAAATAAAATAGGACCAAATTTCTGTGGAAATTTTTCATTCTGGCAGAAACTGCTTTTGGGAATGTACTTTTCATTGTAGTTCCCCATCCCTTTCCCAGTAGATCCTGCAAAAACACCTTTCATTTTTCCACAAGGAACCTAATTTTCATAATAAACATAACAATATGGCAGTTTTGGGGTCTTTTTCCCCATGCAGCACCCTGATGCCCTCAAGATGGATCTGGTATTTCACATCCCTGGTCTTTCTAAACAGAGAAATGAATCTTACAAGTGCTACTGCTCTACCTGAACACAGGTAACAAAGTGGCCAGGCTGCTTTCCCGTTATTACTGCTGGGAAGTTTTGTTTTTTTCTGGTTTCACAGTGTTCAGTTCTTCACCTGAAGCCACATTTGCATGGAAACCCAGCGAGCAGTGGCACCTCAGAGCTTTGCTGCACCTCCGAGCAGTAGGGTGCATATCACAGCTTGCACGGCATATGGCAGTGCTTATCATGTCAATAACAAAGTCTGAATAATGCAATTCTTGGTTGTAATTACCTTTTATTATTATCAAGGGTCATTCCTGGGCTCTTCATCCTTTCATCTCATGCGGAATTTTGGGCTTCCTTATTAATTAAATAGCCAGTGTGATTGAATTAGCCGATTAGCTCTGCCTGAAGGGATGAGCACTGATCCAAACAAAGGGCTTGATTCCACAAACTTGTTGCTGTGAGGGAGAGTCTTGCAGGGAGCTGGCTGCCAAGAGCGGGCTCCTAGGACTTGGCAAACCTGATCCCAGTTAATTTGCAATTATTAGAGCAGGTAAAAAATTCCATTTGGATACTTTCCTTCTAGGAAATAACTGTTCATCAAGCATGAAACTTTCCATGGGGATGTTTGATTTTATTAAAAATAATGTGTTTGAAAATAATCATGTTTCTGTATAGTGTTCTACTGCTACCATTTTTTTTCCAGAATCATATTGTAATTTTAGATTTGTAAAATTTGAAGTGAAAATGGCAACAAATCCTTTTAGCATTAAGAGAGGAGTCCTGACTGTTCCCACGTATTGGAAGAGTTTTGCTGTAAATTCCTGTATGGCAGAAAAGTCCCACTAATAAAAAGATTAGTCTCTGTCTCCAACAGTTACTTCAACCAGACAATGTATGTTCCCTACTCCTAAAGCACAGATTAAAATCCCACATGGCAGCAGGGCTATGCATCTCTAAAGTATCTGTGCCTGAAAGGCACATTGGAAATGTATGCAAATGCAGCTCATCTCTATCCTGCTCCACTGTTCTCACTCCCTTTTTTCCTCCCTTTATCTTGACATGTTTACTATTTCTTCTACAGTGTGCTTCACTGAATAGCAGATCAAACTTCAAAGCAACTTTTAGTTTGAAATTTGTTTCCAAGCTCCTAAGCTATTCTTTTTCTGACAGCAGTGGATAAGAAATTGTCACTACCACTGGTGACATGTCATCGGGAGATACAGGAATAACAGATGGGCAGCACTGAGATAACAGGAAGTAACTTCTTAAAAGATTGTGTTGACATCACCAACTATGAGAGCAAGGTAGAATGACCCCCAGAAGGGAATCCAATCCACTCAGGTCTTTCTGACTCACAGGAGCTTTTTCTTATTTATTTCCATTCACAGATCATGTTGGATCTAAAATTGTTTGAAGTTTTAACACAGCTATGTTAGAATTAATAGTAACTATTAACAGGGATTAAGAAAAGGATGAATGGATTTAGTCACTAACTTCAGTGTTTTAAATGATACTAGTAAAATGATAAAATTATCATAAATGATAAAATGATTGCTGATGTTACTGGCGTAACAGAATGCCATTAATAAGAGTCAAGATTCCTTGATTGTAATGTGAGATCAATGGGTTATGACATTTTGATGACAGGCTGATGGATCTGACTTTCTAAATGAAGAATGATTGATTATGACTCCTCAAAAGTATGGCTCATTATCAGCATATCTAGGCAACTCTTGACACCCACTATACATAACACCTATTATGGAATGTCACAAGTCTTTGCTTTGGGTGCATGACCACGATTTGAGAGGAAATTAATTGTTCTGCTTACTGCAAGATACTATAGCATATTGCATAAAACAAAACAGTGCCTGGTATCTACAAGGAAAGCAGCACAGAAACCAAGAAAAGCAGTGATTTTTTAGCCCTCAATGCATTTCATATCTAACAGATGGCCCACAAGCCTGTAAGAAAACTGTACTTCCTGATGGCAGTAGGAAAATGATAAAAAGCACGACATGGGCTTCATATGCTGCATTTTATAAAAGTCTATGAATTTGTCTTCCAAACCAGGGATGACACAGAACCATAGGAAAACATATTTCTTAATTTGAAAGAGAGATGCATTAGTGCTAATTACATTTGAAAGTCCCCTGCTGTGCTGCACTTCAATTTTAAAAAGAAGTGTCAGTGTTTTATTTACAGTATGTTACAATGCAATTCAAAGTTTTGGTCTAGGGTGTAAATTCTACTGTGTAAAATGGTTGTACAGTGGATAACATGGATGCTGTCATGGAGAGTGTGTCAGATGCAGGAAATTGTTATGGTAATAAAATAATGCCTGAACTGTCCGGCCCAATGCCCCATCCTGTACTGAGAACCATTTTTGAAAGAAGTTGATATTACACAAGAAACTGCTAAATATAATTTTAAAAAGGTATATTAAAGGTGATATGTTAATCAGTGCAGGGTGTTTTCTTGTCTCCATCAGAATTCTTGGAAAAGATCTGGGCCACTGAAGGAAAATCAGTCACAGCAGAAGTTTTTGCCTGCCTGACAGAGTTAAAACAGCAAATAGCCAGGAAGAGACAGATTTATCCAGGGAGATAGAGCACCCAACTACCCTCTGCTATGAGCTTCTGAATCACTAGATGTAGATATGCAGGATTTCAAACAGGCATTTCAGACAGTTTCAAACCATCACATTTAAAATTATATTAAATTGGCTTGGGACACATCATAATGTATTGATTTTCCATCTAGAACACTAAGACATTAGACAATTACAAGTTCAAGAATATTACTAATTCTGCCAATTATTTTGTCTCCCAAAGGACAAAGAATACAGAAGAGCTTCATACTGAGAAAATTACCTCTTTTTACATTAAAAAAAGAAATTAAGGAAGAACTATTGTGAATAAATATTCTTTTAAACCAAGGAATGATCAGCTGAAAAAGAATTCCGTTTTCCCTACTGGAAAACAGTTGGTGTCTGGCTAAAATAAGGTGCCAGTTATTCAGGCAGGGATTTACCCTGGAGTGCTCCTAGCAGGAGTTGGACTTTCACCTGTGGAACAGCTTTGGAATAGTGAAGTCTTTAAAATAGCTAACAATTACTTAATACACAGTAACTAATACCAAATTCCTCTCTGCTTTGGAAGGTCAGTGAATTCCTAAGTGTCCCCTGATCTAGGCTCACCATTTCATGTCTCTGCCTGCAGAACCTGTGCCAGAATGGTGCTGGAGAAGTGGCAATTTCCAGCCCTTGCTGAGCTGATGGACTTGCCATTTCATGTGACAAAACGGGAGGTCTCTGCTGGACTTGGGAAGGCACATTCACGTTTGTGGTATTGACTGACATGTGAGTCACAATTTGCTCGTCTCTGACCTGGACCCAAACACACGTGAAGAGCCCTGTTCCACTTTGATCTGTGCTTGTTTTATGTCTGCACTGACTGGGGCAAGAGATTACACAAATCACAGGACAATGGACATCTGTCCTGGGCCTCTGTTGCTGGAACATCACCAGCCAGCAACACCCAGAGTTTCAGTTCGTATAAATCAGTGTAACTATGAGCTTGTGTTTTCAGGAGAGCCACTGCTTTGTGCTTTATCAGATCTTAAGAAATATCCTAATGTTATGTCACCGTATCATTACAGAGAAACCCTAGTAAGCAAAGATTGATCAAGCCCTAAGTGTCAATTCAGAGACACAGGACTCTAGGCTGCTAGTTTTTAAATTCAGTTTCTTTTCTGGGGGAAAAAAAAAAAAAGAATTCAAAATCGGCCCACATCTGGTAGATTTGATGTGATGAACAGTTCATAGTCTGCTAACTGAAGCCTTCTAAGCAGACCATTGATTATCAAATTTAAACCAAAATATTTCTTCATCCTTAATGGAGAAATCTGCTACAATTTAATAGTTGAGCTACAGAATATTAATAGTGGGTTTCAAGAAATTGCCCTGTGTATCTCCAGAATTCAGTGTTGCTTGTTGTCCAGCTGTGGCAGTATGAATGGTTAACAGAAGAGAACACTGTTCTCCATAAATTTTACAAACAGAAAGAGGCTGAATCTATTTCCAGCAGCTCCAGCACTGGAGCTCCTGCGGAACTGCAGAGGGCCTGTGCTCCCCCAGGAGAGTTTGCAGCCCCTCTTGCACCCCTTCCCATCTGTTTGCTTCTCTGGCTACCAAACTGCCCCTTGGGGGGTCTTCACCTGCTGCCTGCTGTCACAGGGTGCACCATCCTTCCAGAGCTGTGTACCTGCTATTTTGTTTAAGAAGTCCCTAAGACAATGACAAAAATCTTCCAAATAAATTGCTACAATTCAGCCCCATGTCACTCCCTGACTGCATCCCTTCCACCTGCTGCACGTTAATTGTTTTATTTAGTAATTCTCCTTTTTGGTTTTACTGTCTCTAGAATAATTCTGTATCACTTTTATTCTGCCAAATCAATGAATTTTCTGAAGTTTCTGAAATGGCTGGTCATGGCGGGTGGGTGAGGGTGGGGGCCACTGTGCTTTCCTGTATGAAATACCTTCATATGTGCCAGTAACTTTTAATAAGGGCAGATTTAGAAAAAACCCAAGTCCTCACCCTAATGAGTGAGGTAGCTCATCCCCAGATGCCCAATTTCCAGTTTTAGGAAGTATTTTTCTCTCAAACTTCCTGGTGAACATGAGCCCAGGATGACCAAAGCAGATACTTGGATGTGCAGAGCTCTTGGGACAATTACCTTATTGCTTTATTCATGCCTGTGAGGTGTTAACCTGGACACTCAGGAATGGTAATTTAGATGTCACGAGGAGTTATTGAACTCCTCATGTAAGAAAGATCTGTACAATTTGCTGTGAGTGACATCTCAGTGTCACAAGGGGGTGATAGCTGGATGATAATGCCACTTACTTGTTTCTTCTCCCATCAAAAAGAAGAAAAACCTAGAAAAACAGGAAAGTTCCTAGCAAATGATCACAATAATTTGTTATATTAATGTGCTTTTTTAATATTTCAAATTGTAAGAATGTTTTGCACTTGCTGCTGTACAACTGAGGAACTAAAGATGACCCTGTCCTCAAAAGGCTTTCAAAGAAAAACTGCACTAGGAAGATGGACTAACACAGTCCTGGTAAATATAGTAGTCTGTGAGTTAAATACTTGCTCATTTGCATGGCATAAAATGAGTGTCAGTTCTGATTAACTGGGCTTGGTTTGAAAGCTGGAAGAGCAGCACTGGCAGCACAAGCTGGGAGAGCAAGTCAAAGATGGGATAGAGCTGCCTAATTATCACAAGAGTTGGAGAAAAACAGAAGATTCTCCTATTCAGAAAAGTAGTTCTGCTCTCTCCCCATCCAGATTCCCACTTTGTGTTAGTATGAAGGACTGAAGAAATGAAGAATAGTAGTAGCTGAAATTAAAACATAAAACTCTTGTGAATATAACTGGAAAAGACTTTCACCACTGCATTGGTGAAGAAATCTGGAAGAAGTTCTGCTTCTTAAAGAAGTAAAATGTAAGATTTGGAGAGGGAGGCCAATTTCAATTTTAGGGCATTAGCTCTTATTCCCTGAAAATTCCTTCTAGCCACTAATTCAGATCAATAAATAACAGAAAACTAATCCATGGACTACTACTTAGGTTACTACTTGAATGTTTCAAGGATATAACTTAGAAATGTGATTTTCCCCACCCCCCATCCCATCCCACAGAAAACTTGTGATTTTATGTGCTTTTTTATGCATGTATTAAACAAATGGCACAGCTGAATAGCTTTTCTTAAAAACTGGACATTCACCAAAAAGAAGTTTGCCAGCACAGACAATTAGGCTTTCTTCTTTTAACAATAGATTGACTGACTGGCACATTTGAAATGCGAGCGTATTTTTTATTCCTCTGTTCACCCTTTGAGCTGATAAACATGAACAATGGGAAACAGCTGGGACAGGAAAACATTTTAGTTTGTATTTTCAAAGCAAGCAAGAAATAAACCCATCAGTGGAAGCCAGATCACATCTTCTGCCTTAGGGGTAGTCAGCAATTGGGGGGAAAAATACGATCCATATTTTTAATCAAACATTACATATTTATTAATGTGCAGCTGGCCTATTGTGTGCATGATTTTTTTTCTTTAACGCTGTGCTGCGTCCGTCAGCCTGACATTGTTCTGTAACTGACATTACTCTATAAGGATCTGGAAATGCACAGATTTAATAGGAATCATTGAGACAATTGCTTTCTGTATTATTAGGTCTGTGTGACGTAGGTACCATCTGAAATTCAATTTTAGAAGAAAAATAAGATATTGTTCTATCAAGGCAATTTTGTGCACCTGTGATACAGTAAGAATACACACCCCCATGCTCCTATTTTCCTCCTCACTCGTCTAACTTCATGGCCATTTAATGATATGTGCCACTCTTTTGTTAAAAATGTTTGGCCAAATGTATTTTGATGCTTATTGAGATTAAACTTTCAGTACATCTCCGTGGTAGCAAAGGTTGGGCTGTTCATTAGTTGGAGGTTTGGCCTTGTCAGGTTCCATTGACTGCTGGCTAAAAGGATCACTTTATCATCATTTGTCTGCAATGGAGACAGTCTTTATTCAGCCTTGATTCCTCTGGGGTCACAGCTGTCATAACTTCACTTGCTTTATAATGCAGACCCCAGTTTCACAATCCCCTTAGGTAATTGTCTAACAGATTCAGTTTACCTTAATATAGGTAATATGTTATTTACAAAGAAATACAAGGGAAAGGAAGGGACAGTATTGTTCAAAACATCCCCCTCCTAACCTACTGCTTGGGATCAATCATTTGGAAATTATGTTAAACTCAGTTCTCATTTTGAACCCAAAAGGGAAATATACCTTTTTTTCTGAGTTTTACTCTGATCCTTCAGCTGCAAATCTCTAGCCTGAGCCCTCAGGCCTGGTTTTCTGGTGGTCAAAGTTGAGATAACTCTGCAAATTTTGGTAAGGCAATGGTGTTTTGGAGAACAAGGCCTTCATTTGCCCTTACAGTTCGATCCTGCATATTTTATGTGCTGAAAACTATAGTTAATTTAACTTGAAACAGTAAGTTTGACTTAAGGTCAATGTGTTAACCTTTTGAGCCAAAAATCAGCAAGGGGAAGGATGGGCTACTGCTGGCCCTTCTTGTCCAAGGGGAGCACCCACCCTGGTGCTCTCTTCTATGGAGTGCCTCCAGTTTTTCATCTCTTGACAAAGGAACTGGAAATGAGACAATTTTCCCCAAGACAAGGCCAAAGAATCAGCTTGTCTCCATTTGATTTAGTAAAACCTGCAATCTTTTTACAAAACCTGGAAGAGCTCCCTCACGAGCATGTGAGCGGCCCATTTTTGAGTGCCTTGGTAACCGGTGCATTCCCTTTGCAGGTCAGCTCCTGTCTTTTTCAAAACCAGAAACAGCCTGGCTCCCAAGAGGAGATGGGCTGAGCAACTTCCACATTTTGTCTTCTTTAAAATTCCCATTAAAAAATGAGGGGAAACAATCAGAGCTTGATTTTCACACTGGTACTACTGCTTTTGCAGACTGCTGCCAGCTTCAGTTACTCTTAAGATATACTCCTCATATTTTTTATTTTGTGTCTTTTAAGGATTACACAGAAACCATTGTGTAATTCACAGACAGTAGTTGCCACATAATGTTCTTAGTAGACCTACCAATAAAGATTTGCATTTCACTATTTTTCAATAGGAAGAATGATGTTGCCAAAGTAACAGGGAAAGCACGTAACAGAGACAGTTCTACACCAGATTTCTAATACAGAGCTATATGGGTCCAGACAGATCCCTCTTTGAAGGTAACTGCTTAAGGGGAGCAGTTTCAGAGACTTTAATCATTAACAGAAAACCCTGATGTAAAGTAAAACATAATGAAAAATAAAACACCTTGTGGTTGGAGTCTTAACTTCAAGAGGGAAGTTGTACTTTACTTTCCGTTTGTGGAAGTTTGTGAATGCTCAGATCCTCACAATGATCCTACACCTTCCTCTGCAGGAGGATCCAAACACCAAATCCTCTCCACAATTAACTGACTGACTATTTCTTTTTCAAAGTTCTTCCTGAATGAGTGTCCTTATTTTTGAAACAAACCATGTACTCTTTCAAGAGCAGATTCTCACAGTAAAGTTTCTTTCAAATTCCGCTCAGTCATAACTTGTGTTTGAAATGAACCAGCATGTGTTGAATTTCCCAGCTAATATCTTAACTAGAAGCTTATTTTCATTTGGGCTTCTAATTCAATGCCACAACTCATTGCCCTGCAATATCTTAATTACAGTTGGAGATTGATAAGTAAACAAGGAAATGCAGCTGTAATGTTGTGGAAAGTTACCCTTTAAATACTAGCTTTCATTTACTTCCTGTTATTTTTTCCCAAATACATTCCATATAATAAATTAATTAAAAATAGCTATAGAGGAAATAAGCATTATATGGGGGGAAAAGAAGCAACAAAAATACCCACAACCCCCAAAGCAATGTTTTAAAGGATTGCATAAAAGCTGGATATAAATGCCTGTTTCTATGTGTACTGCTGCGCCATCCATGAAAACAGCCTTTAAGACAACTCATCTTACAAAGGAAAATGTGACTAGATATAGTGTTGATCATTAGGAGCACTACAGTGCTTTCGTCTGCTTGTACCCCACTTTGATTACTATACAGCAAAGATGGCCACAAGCACTCAGAAAGTTTTATTGAGGCTTAAATCTTCATTCAAATGATGTAAAGGGGCATTGAATGAAGATTTAGAACTCTATAAAGCTGCTTGGCAGTGTCTGTGGCAATCTATGCCACATAAAAACTGAAATGCTTCTACTTTCTTATTGAAACATTTCTACTGTAATTCTTTAATATTAGGTAGCAGCCACAGTGTTGGGACATTACCACATCTGGGAGTATTTCTCTTACTGAGGGCTTGCCTGCAATCGATTGTGCAGGATATTATAGAATGTTGATGTCTAGGACATAATGGAAGAGGAATTGTTACTGCAATTACATATTATTATGCTTTTCAGAAGATAATGTGGGTTCATTCATGTGAGTATTTTGAACTAGCAAATACCCTAATTGCTTACATGTCTGTTATAATCCTAAATCCAGTTGACATATCTGATGCACTGTTGCATTTTAATCTGGCCACTGCACGTGTCCTCTTTATGATTTTCCTCTGACCTGCATGAACTGTGCAAACAAGGAACACGAGTGTCTTGCATATTGCCTTTGCAGTTTTGGTCTGAATAAACGCCCAGGGGGACAAAGAGGCAGAGCAATGTAACCAAGTGTACTTTTTTCAGGAATATAGAATTAGCCTGTGCAAGACCAGGGCAAGTGCAAATGACCTGATTATGCTATAATGACAAATTTATGAATCAGAGAGAGTGTGTATTGCTTCAACTGTCCTTTCCCACTGTGTTGGATTGACAGACGACGTGTGGCAAAGTATTCACCCATTCACTTAACCAGAAAACAAAGGCAGATGATTAAGAAACATCAGTATTCTGAAGCAGCAATCAAACTGACCCTGCCAAGGAGTGAAGAATAGCAAGCCCAGCCAAAAGTGCTGCAGTTGTCTCGTGTTATAACTGCAGGTTTATGGGCAGAATTTTTTCGCAGAATTTCCTGAGGCAGCAAGCAGGGACAGACAACAACAGCTCGCCCCATGAAACAGCATGGTGCCTATGGTAGCCTCATGTGCACCTGGAGTGACAGATAATGGTCAGAGAAAAGATGTGCTTTTATAAATTCCTGCTTAATAATCCACTAGAGGGAGCTTATGTATAACCTCTGCCAGGCCAATTATCTCAGAATCTGGTTTTGCATAATTAACAAAGATGAGGCAGCTATAAGGGGGATACCTGCACTGCTGTTCTTTTCTCCACCTGTCATCTTGGAGCTCAGGAATGGCATTTTGGAGTCTCCAGTTCTATCCAGAAGAGCAATTTGCTTTTCTCAAGTGGAAGCAGCATTCTTGTTGGCATTAGCTGGGATTCACCTTCATCACTGACACACTCAAACCTGAGAAAGAGCAGCCACTGCTGAGTGAGGACTTACACTTAAAGCTTCATTTAACCTATCCTCTGCCCTTGCCTGTTTCAATTCTGACTGTAAAACAAGAATTCAGTAGCTGTGATTCCCACAATAGGCAAGCTACCTGGATTGCAGACTTTGCTGCCTGTCTGTTTCAGTAGGACAAGGCTTCCAGCACAGTGTTTGCCTGGCACTGCTTGCCTTCCAACTGGAAACTGCCTCCTTTCTTTGGGAGACAGCTGGTATAAAAATTGGTGTCCTTGACAATATTTAACATGCAGACATCTTCAACTATTTCCTATAGTGTAAGCTAACAAAAGACAGGTTTAACTCTCATATCAGAAATATCAACTTTAGTTTAGTAGCAGAGATGTACCTGCAATTAAAATTCTAGCTAAATCTAGACATAACACACTTTCAAGCTACATACCCACATAGTACAGTCTAAGTAGTCAGATACACTATCAAAAAGCTTATCATAAAACTTGAAATTGCTGTATCCTTTACACTCATTTTGTTGCCTCTTTTTCTTTCTGTTTTTTCTGTTGGAAGAGAAAACTTATGACTACACTTCAGCTGTCACCAGCTTTCAAGGTTATACTGATAGGAATGAGAAACATATTCCTAATCTGCATACCAATGCATTGAGAATGCAAAGGCAGGCTTTTTGCCATTGAATAGATGATGATAAGGTCTTAAGTCTTTTGAATTTCTTGTGTTGTACTTGTATTATCATATGATTTCTTAAGCCAAGAATGAATATGTAAATTTCTTGCCACTGACTTGCTCCAAAATAATGGACATTACACTTGCACAGTGGCAATTCAGAGTGTAAAATTGATTAATATTTGTTTTCAAAATGACATGCAATGATGTATGGATCCTTTTACAACTTAAATTAATACTTTAAAGAGATGAATGGTCTCTACAGAGGATGTTAAAGTTCAAGCTGAGAAATTTGCATATTTATATTACAACCAACTGATAATAATTGTCGAAACAGAATGTAATGTGGTTCGTTTTTCATTTTAATCTGGTTGTACTCAAACACAGGACCTCATTAACTTCCAGCAACTAATACAGCATTATCAGTCCCCATAAACCAGGCTTGCCTTGAATTTATGAATTTCAAAGACTATTTCCAGTGGTGAATCACTGTTAAACACTGGGTCAGTCACTAGCAGGTGAACTCCATGTCAGATGCTGTAGAAGCATGAAAGTTACCTAGGCTAAAGTGCTGGAGAATCCCATGGCCAGGTGCCTACTTGTTGGCTGACACTCAGAACCAAAATTAAGGTGTGATATAAACACCTTGCCTTTGATGGCTCACTCAAGGCAAACTGGTTTCCTTTGAATGACCAAAGTCAGAAAATCCAACTTCATCCATTTCCTATGTTAGGCAGTATTCTTTAAGATTAAAAAAAACAACAAAAAGCCAAAAATGAACAAGAGATTTTTTTATTAAGATATAAGTGTTGCAAAAGGAAAATGCACAACTTTTGATAGAGTAGATAAGCAAATTTGGAAGATATTGAGGATACAGCCCAAATAAATATTATCCACTTGGGTTTAAATAACAGTAGCAATAGAATTAGCGGTATATTGCTTTTCTGAGGAGAGAAATTTAAAATAAGCATGCTGTCAACATGTCTTGGGTAGTGCATTATAGGTATTCTCGTGGGTATTCTTTTACATTTCCAGATGTATTGGGAAAATGTACATCTCTCTAAGAATGAACAGCTAGCAAGAAACTTCACATCTCTGTGAATTTCTTGTTGTGAAATGGATATTGAATCTTCTAAAAATGACTCTTATTTCTTTGGTTCACTAAAAGTTAATGGCTATAAAAAGAGGAGGCATTGCTTACAGTGCACTTCAGCTGGTTTTCATTTTCCCACATAGGTGTTAGTTAAAGGATGGCGTGACCCATCTGCTCAAGAGATCTGGTGTGTGACTGGTCTGGTAGGATGGAAGAGCAAATGTAGCTTTCCTTTAATACTGTAACAGCTACAGGTAACTCAGGACTCAAAGGGGCTGTCTGACAGCTCACAATAGCTGGAGTATGGATGCAATTGCAATCTCCTAACTATATTCCTACAGGGAAGAGGATAACATTCCTAAACTAACTTCCTTGTCCTTAGGCAAAGAGCAAGGCAGTAAGGTCAGCCCTATGGCTGCTTTGTGCAGTACTGGGAAAGTCCCAAGAAGCTGTGAAAAAGAGAAAGAACACTATAGAAACTCTGTAAAGAAAGTAAATGTATATTTTGCTAATAACTAGAACTTTTACTTAAGTGAATGAAAAGCTCTAAAATGTCAATACCTGGCATTATAACTTATTTCCTAAGAAGCCATCCAAACTTCCCATTATAACCTCACAAAAAACATCTTAATAGATATTCCCATCAGCTGACAAATCCCTGGAGGACAACCTGTTCCAACCTTTCCAGCCTGTTCCAGCTGCACAGGCATTGGGCATTCATTTGTTGCAACTTCATAGTGGTGCAAGAATTGACTCTTTAGATGTCCTTTGCAAAATAAATCCCCAGAACAGGCCAGGGAGATGTCTTGTTGAATTCCCAAATTTGTTATTGAGTGAGCTATGCTGAATCTGGGCCACCAAAAAACTTAAAAACTAAATCAAAAAAAGGGCAGGCAGAGCAGTGAAACGTCTTCTCCAGCATATAAATTCATCCATCCTACATGTTGGTAACTAAATGATGATTAAATAATTGATTTTTCATTGTGAAGGGTATGCACCTTCCTATAGAACTCTGTAGTGGGACCTGTGCTGTAGCATATTCATAACTGACTTAGAAAAATGGAGGAGTGCATATCCTGGTGGCAATTTAATATCTAGTAGAACATTACCAGGACAGTGAAAACATACACTGACTGAGGCTTGGCAAAGAATCTCTGAGCAACTTGGTGATAAAATGGCTGAAGAGACAAGATGCTGACAAAAGCAAACATTGCACAGGTGGGGGGAAGGGAAAAGAAAACAATACCCCAAACCAGAAACACAGTATGCCACCCTAAATAATTTATTATCACTTAGCAGAGTGGGAGAGTAATTATGGACAGTAAACATTAACTCAATGCTTAGGTGAGGAATGGAAAAAACATTATTTATGCAAAGCACCCGTGATTCATGAATATTTCTCAGCGTTTGATCTCAAACATGGTATTACAGAATAACATAGAGGAAAATAATAATGAAAATAACATATTGGAAAGGGTTTTTAAAAATTAATTAGATAAGATTCCTCTGATTAGGACAGGAAATCTTGAGGAAGCTTTTGTGAGGAGGCTATAAGAATGCTTCTTGACATGGAAAAGGTGATTTGGGAATAAATGGTCACCATTTCTCATAATACTGCATCATTTAGGGAGCAATCTGGAAAATTACAAAACAGCAGGCATATAGAAATATATATTACTTTACATGTTTTCTATTTTATCAAAACAGACTTCTGCACTAAATTTGGATGTTAAAATTGTGAGTTCAGAAGGTGACTGGAGAGAATTAAGACAGGAAATGTCCATCAGAGATTATTAAACACAATGATGCAGATCAAAACAGGAGTCCCTGAACTCCAGATTGCTGGAAGCTGTAATACTGCTGGGGGAAATCTTCATTTCATTGCTCCAGCCTTATGCCTGCTTTTGCAAACCTCTGCAGGAGCCAGTGTGTAGGGCTAGCTCCCTGCACAGAGCACAGCCACTGCTGTGCTCCAGTGGAGTGAAGGAATGGCCCAGAACTGGCACACAGGAATTCCTGTCCTGTTCTAGTCACAGCTAAGCAGATCACAGAACATTTTGCTTTTCACTTCCACCAACCATACTGGCAAATTTTCTTACTGTAGCAAAATTCTTTGCCAGTGAACCCGGGGTTTTGTAGTACAAGTTCTGGCAGTCCCTATGAGGCAATGAGGGCAAGTTAAGCCCTCAGAAATATATATTTACACATGGAAACTGTTAGTAATACTGCTCTTCTTTTCCCCAGACACAGCTCCATTGCCACAGCCTTGAGAAATGCACACACACACAGAGACACAGAGAAACAATCAATAGATACACTTAGAAAGCCCCTTATACCATGTCGTGCTTCACGGATTTTGATAATATCAATCATAATTGAGTTAGATAAAATCCATCTGACTTTCAGGATGCTGGGGTCAGCTGGGGACGCAATGCCTCACTTCACATCAATTACCACATGCAGCAAGGTGGTGGTAAGCAATTCCATTTGATAGTTTGCAGCTATAAATAATTATATGGCAATAGCAGTAAAGTTGGCTCTTGGGCACAATACAGAATCATGAATTTTCATTTACTTATATCTCAGAAGCTGCTAGGCCTCCTGGTTTGAAATGTGAACCCCTGATTAGGTATATCAGTCTTTCTATTAATACAGTATATGCAGCCGGTAGATGCTTTTGAATGAACACTTCATGCTTTTTCTTATTTAATGAGAATATTTTCATTATAAATATGACCACACGATACATAAGGATTGATTAGAAATTGCTATGAAAAAGCAAACTTGGATTCAGTCTCCTCTATTATCATATTCCATCTTTCATTCAGTTTAGGGTCTGTCCCGTCCAAGTCTCTACAGGATTTCAGTAAGAATTTTTTTTTACATGCTGCATAGTAAATTCTCAGCAATTTGAAAACAAACAGGGTAAAGCAGGTTTATTAATCAGAACAGTAGTGTAGAAATGTTGAAAAAAGGATCAGATAGTTTTTGTACTTCCTCGCTGTGTCTGGACACCTGTTTCTTTTAAAATGCTGTTCTTTATGACATATTCTGCATTTTTGACAATATTAGTCAACAGAGGCAGAATGGACACAGACATGAAGTCATATTAAGAATAAGGCAGGAGCATGGGATGGATTTTAGCTGCTTTAAGTGTGAAGATCAGAGAGAACTAGGCTGAGGGACACCTAAGGAAGACTGGACAGGTACAATAAGAGCAGGATGATGAAGCAGAGAACTGGAAGAAGTACAAAAGCCAAGTCTTCCTAAACATATCGAGGTAGCTCTATGGCCCATAAAAATGCCACAGAATTCACTTGAAGTTTTAGAAGCAATATGGAAGTGGGGGATGGGAAGTGTGAAGATGTACAAAGTCCTGACAAGAAGAAACCCACCCCAAGCAGCAGCTTCTGTCTTACACCACATTTCACCATCGATCACAGAACGAATAGAGGAACATTTCATGCTCTCTCCTAGAGACTCCCATGGTGGAACAGGGGCTGAATTCACTGATGAGCTTGTTTTCAGAAGTCAGTCTGCCATAAAGAGGGTTACCAGAGCACTCACACAGAATGCTACTTCCAGTTTGCAGACATGCTGGGGCTGGAGGTGCTGTACAGGACAGGAGGCAGGGAAAAAAAGCACTGGGGCAGGAATCAAATGATGTGAAATGGGGTAACAGTGGCTATGCAACACCAAGAAGGATTTAACAGTCAAGAACAGAAAAAAGATGCATTATCAGCAAGATGTTGCCATGCAGTCTAGATTTTAGGAGTCTTGTTCTTTCTTTCACTCTGACCTGAAGACCATTAGCATTTTGATCAGTAAGGAAAATCAAAAAATATTCAGTAACCTGAAAAAGAATTAATCTAAGAGAAAGTCTTTAAACAGGAGGAAGATAAAATGCATTAAGGATGTCATAGATATTTGACCAAGAGTCAATGATTTAAAGGAAAGACAGATTTCATGTGCCCAAGGAATGCACAGTTGTCACTAATTCTAGATGAGTACCTAAAAAACATTTGAATATGAAAGGGAAGGCTTGCTGTAGGATCAGGTAAGAACTGTATCCTTAATTATGATTGGATAGGATAAACCTAATTTTAGTAGTGCAACCTATGTAAAAATTGAGCATCCATGGCTTTGGGAGGCCCAGGTCACAGCCCACAGAGCAGCATCTTGCTGATCAGAGAACTGGTATTTAGCAGCATGAACTGAACTGCAATCAACAAGGAGCCTGATTTGTGTTCTAAATTGGTGTTTAGCAGCGTGATCCGAACGGCAATCAAGGGAGAACTCATAGCCTTTTCTAGGGGGAGCAAATGGATAATTTCCAATCTCATTACACAAAATATTTGTAGCATCTTCAGTTAGATTGGAAAAGATCCCAAATTATTTTAACATGTAGAAGGGGAACTTTTTGAATCTGTTTTTAGTGCAAAAACCTGCACAAATGTAAAGGTTCTAGTAAAAATCTTACTCTAAATGTGCCTTTTGTAATTTTTCACATGATAAAAGGAAAAATCTCTGAAAAGCCATTGTAGTATAACAAGTAGGTATTTTGTGGCTGTGTTTTTCAGTCTGTTCCTTCATTAATTTCTCTGCTATAGCACACTGCAGTACCTGTATGAGTTGTTGTTTGTTTTTTCTCCAGCAAATTAGAATGCTTCCCAGAAAAATTGCAACACATCTTGATATAAAAGGTATACTGCCTTGTGTCATAGGTCAGTTTACTGATGTCACTGCTCAGAGGACACTTGATCACAGCATCAAGTAAAAATCCCTAGCCATATTCAAGAATTTGGTGGCCTTACAGTGAACCTGGCCCTGTGCATCATCCCACTGGCACTGTTTTCCCTGTAACTATGTCATCAATTTGATATTATACCCCAACTACAATATTGCACAATATCCTCACACTTGGATATTCTAACAACCACCTCTCATGCTGGTTTTGTACATTCTGTGTTTGTCTCGTGTTTTATTTCTTCTTCCATCTCAATCACAGCCAACGGTCAATGTGAAGATCTGGCTCCCCGGCCTGTTGCCATTCCTCTGCATATTCATGAGCAAAATCTTTCCATATCCACATGGCAAACCTTTCAAACTGTCATAAAGAAGAAATAATCACCTTTTCTTTAAAATCTAACAAAGCCCACCAGAGCTGTGTTCTTTGTATAATAGTTAACATTGTCACTAGTAATCAATTTATTTTACTGGTAAAGACAGTATTCTCATGACAAGTCAAAGACCTTTGGAAACAGTACATCTGTGCCTGCTATTTAAGCACACACAGACACAAAGAAGCAGAATATATTAGAAACAAAAAATATGTCAGCTTGTATAATGGTCCCATTGTTTGCTCTACCAGAGAGGGATTGTGCCATAACATATGATGCTGAATGTGCTTTTCTTGTTCTCCAGCCTTCATAATAAAGTATTTGATGCAAATACTCTAATCACATGGAGAAGATGCGGATGTTAGCTGTCCTTCCTTTCATTGCTATCCCTGCTGCCTCAAGAAATATACTTTTATGAATATTAAAAATCCCAAACAGCAAATTGATGGAATCCTGCTTTAGTGTGTTACTTTTAATAGCAGGTGCTTGATATGGCTCAATATGAGTCCCTCTGCCAGACACTGGAGCTACATCACTGCAATGTTCAGAAAATGGCACTTCTCTTGTGCCTTCTCCATTAGGCTGCTTAATTATTTTGTATAGGATAAACCAGAAAAGGTAAAAAAAGGCACAGAGACCAGCATATACCCTATTAAATTGTTCCATATATAGCACTGTAACTGTATGCAGCCCTGTGCAGCACTTCCCAATGGGTAGTGCCCACAGTTTACAGAAAAAAGTGGTTTTCCAGAGTGTAGCGAGAGGTAGAGTAGGTCAGTTCATTAATTTATAACACCTCCTCCTGTGCAGGGAAAGTCTTTAAGTCTAAGGTAAAACTTCAAACACACAAAGTGACCATACGTAGGAAGGTGCACGTTGACCTTTAATTATGCTGCATGGACCACAGAATTACCCACTGCTAAAACAGCTCATCCAGTTCAATATTTCTGTTCCTACTCACTCATTTATCAATGCTTCATAAAGAACAGGGAACATCTGCCCACAAGAGAAAGACAAAGGGCAGGAATAACTTTGGAGAGGATTATGGCCTGTAATAAGGACTGGCAGCAGAGAGGAGTCACAGGTCCACCCCAGCCACACTCCACAAAGTGCCATTCTCTGTTGACAGGCAACAAACCCCTGGCAAGCCTGCCCCTTCCCTGGCTGTGCACACAGCTCTGCACAACTGGAAGCTGCCAATTTTTCTGTAATGGGAGAAAGGGTCCCCCATGAAACAAACAGGACAGGGATTCATTCCTTTAAGCCAGCATACTTTGTTGTAGTGCAGCTACACCACATTTCTATCAGAAGCAGCAGCCTCAATCCTACCATACCTAGGGCTGTACATCTCATGGTGTGGTGCAGGAGCTGCCTAGAAAACAGAAGTTTCCAGAGTCCTGCTTTGTGAGACAAACATGTTCTTCCCAAGTTGTTTGGTAGGAATATCATAATGCTTCTCTGCTTGCCTGGATTTGGAAAGAAAGGACAAAGTGAGCAAATGCTCTTCTGCTTGCCCTTCCTGGGCATCCACTCATTAATTGGGCTGTTATGTGCATATCTACATGAGAGTATTGCATACACTGAAGCAGCACATGGGGCTTTAGAAAATCAATCACTTCCATGTTATTTTATCAAATTTCATACTTTTTTCCTTATGGAAACCAAGGAAACTTCATGTGTGTGTGAGTCAGCCACTGCAGAAAGCAATAATGCATCAAAATCAACTTTAAAGCAAGACTAGAATAGACTAAATATTGCCTGCTGCAGCATGCAGCCAGTGTGAAACAACCAGAAATAAAATCAGAGACACAATTTAAAAGCTCTGTCAAAGGTACTGATATTATGCACTAGGCCCATGTGGCCATTAATGTCTGGCAGGAGCAGAAGGGGCCTGCAGTGGTTTGTGTAAGGGATGGAGCTCCTCGGGACCCATTAACAACCTCAGCAGCCCTTCCCCCATACACTGGGCAATGTAACAGAATTCCTACATCTCAAAAGCCCACTCTATAAACAGAGAGAAAAATCTGAATATTCAAACCTTAGGCCCTCCTGCTGAGCACAGCTGAACATGCTGCAGCTCGACTTCAAAGCAGGAGAGCCATGAGAAAGGAAGCACAGCCTGGTGGCACCGGGACAGGGAGCAGGGAGCTGGTGCTGGCTAGGCTGGATGGCTGCGTGTGCTGTTAAACTGTGCTGTAATGTACACAGCACATCTTCAGCTTTGCAAAAACAGGCTCAACATTTGGCTTTTCTCAGGGTCAGAAGCACCTAGTTATTACTCGACGGTTAATTCGCATTTCAAAAGGCCAGGCCAGCTCTGAATATATCACTGCTATATTACAGCTTACTGTGGGCTGGATAATATTTTAGACTATGCAGTGAGAGCAGAGGTTACTTTGTGCTGGGGCCAGCTGCTGCAAGCCATGAAGCTTTTGAATCCTGGGGCATGTGGTTGGGACCATGCACACTAATCCCCATCACCAGGTCTGTGCAGCAAGGCCAGGGATCTAAGCTGCTGCTGGCCAAAGATGGAAATTCTGATTCCTGGGGCACAAGGAGAGTCAGGCTATACTGCAACAGCCAAGACTGGTGATTTAAAAAAATGTTCATGGATTTGGAGATCCAGTTGTCGTTCTCTGTACTGCTAAATTTTGACTTTGCATCTTCTGCATGCCACGCATGTAATCAAACCACTGGCAGTTCAGAGGATCACTATCAATGATAGGTCCTCAAAACTTAACACTGTTCTGACTTCCCTACTCCCTGTCTAATTCTTCACTAAAACAAAAGCATCTTTCCTTCAAAAGATTTCCCAAAATTGAATGTTTGAAATTTAGACTGGAAGAAAGTAATATCCCTTTTGAGGGAGAGGGACAAGAAGATACCTTAGTCTTACTGGGGCTTCTGCTGGTGCCTAGGGACTATATCCAGTGTTTTCATCTAGAATTCCATGCAAGTATCATTAGGGACACCTTAACACATTCAATCTCTAATGAACAACCATGAAGGAGCCTGGGGTGCTTCCTTGTAAAAGTGTCCAAAGGTGTCCTTTGTAAGAGCACACTTTCTTTCTGCAGGAGTGACCAGACAGCAGGACACTGCAAGGAAAACTATTTGTCTATTCTTTATGACTTAGGACTTTTAAATTGTTTAATTGAAATTGTTGAGGCTTTTGCTAGGACAGTTCACAGCTTGCAGTGTTTGAAACGAACCAGGTAACTGTAATGCAGCCAGATAGAAGCACTGCTGACATCCCTGGCAGAGCTATTAGAAGTTGCAATATCTGAGGCTGAGATCGATTTACCTTTCTCCATCTTTTAGAAACACCGCCTGAACTGAAATCTGTTTGGTTTTGGTAGTGGATTTACTTGTTGCTTCTTTTACCCTTTATGGGAACACACACACACATTTACTTTTGGGTCACTCATAATTTCTGTTCACTCTCTGAGCTCTCAGACTGAGCCCTGTTAGCCAGCACTTTTTAATGATCTCCACTGCAAGGCCCATTCTAAAAGATAAAATTATAAGAGCATTTGTGCAACCTGTGCCCAAGTATCTCAATATGCCCTTGTCAGGCTGTAACAGCACGATTGCCTCTCACCGAGGGCAGCAGCTCTCCGAAGTTTAGATGGTAGCAATGGAAATGTTGGATGGTAACACATTGATAGGTTCCATTTTTCAGTGTCAGTGAAAGCATTTTTATTAGGCAGATATGTTAAAAGTGAAAGGATTTCAAGAGCATGCCGTGAGGTGAGCTGCAGCTGGGAAAGCCATCTTTACCTTGACAGCAGGTGCAGAAGTCCATCCTCATGGATATCTTTTAAAAATATAGATCTGAGATTAACTTTACTGGCCATTGTAGATCATATGCATGTCATCAAAACCTCAGCATGGACCTGGCAGTAGAAATATTTGGTTCCAATTAAATAAAAAGTGAGGTGGTGATGAGAGTTTTCCACAGTTCAGCATGTTGCTTATTTCTGGCTCACTGGTTTGGGGCTGGAGCAGTAGCAGCAGGGCAGAAACATTCATTTCAGGCCCTGATGCTGAAAACTTTCACACCTTAACCTTACTCAACAAAAGAACTTGCATGTATGAATCACACATGTACACAGCTATGTGTGAACTCTGGCACTAAATATTTACTCAGTAAACTGCCTAGCTGGCAAACAGCTCCGACTCAGTATATATAGCATAGTTGCACCTCTAAACTGCACTGAAAATTCCTACAATCAAGGAAGATTCCTTAGCAGAGATTATTTTAATGAAGAAACAGCCAAAACTTCAAGATCTGGCACAAACCGACTTGTATAACAAGTAATGAATTGCAAAGAAAGATTTTGCCAAGGAAGAGATACAGCAGCTTTTTCCTCCAGTTACTGCCCAACTTATTTGCTTATCCCACCAAGGCTGAACAGAACAAACTGAGTGACTATCCAGAAGCCCTGCTCCTTTCCCAGCCCCAACACTCAGTAGCTCTAATGGAATTTTGAAAGCAGTGAATGAAACAAAAACTTCACCTGATCCTGCTCTCCTCAGGATCCTGAAAGGCAAATCTCTCATTGCATTCACAACTTTTGCTAAGACAGAAAAGAGTCTGGAAAGGTGTTAGTGAAATTGCTACTACATAATTTATAGGGAAGCCAAATCAGGTTTTGAACTGATTAGTTACTTACATCCTGGTTTGGAGATTATAATATAATTATATTACACTCAGCCAACTGCTTTTTGTGCAATGACAGATTAAATATTTTAATTGCAACTCATAAGCCAATTTTTTTTCTGGAAGTGTTGTTAGTATATTTGTAAAACATGCTTGCTGATAGCTCAGCTGATTAAAAATTGTAGTTAGTTATATTAACAGTTTATCCCAGATTTTACTAATTCAAGCCATTCTTGGTAATCCCAGCACATATCGAATTGGTATGGAGGAAAGACATCCTGATCAAGCCCTTAAATGAGACCCAGCACATCAAGGATGGGATCTGTGCCCATGGGAAATCTGTCCTGCCAAGGACCAGACTGGTGCATGCAAATGTTGAGGCTACCAGTGCAACACATCACTAGCTAAATATTTCAGCCTGTCGTGACACAAACACTTTTTCAGAATGCAGGTGTGAAGTTCAACTCTGTTCACTTATTCCTAGCAACAATGTGAGGTGATATTGGTTTTATTTTCCCCAACCTGTTTGACATAAAGCAGTGTTCATCTTTTAATCTGATATCCCAATATTTAGGTCTTTCACAGGGAAAAAGAGATAGGGTAAAATCACTTTTTGGATGTGCATTAATTACTTTATTCTAAATTTCCATGAGATGAAGACACTGGAAAAACCTATTCATTGCAGGTAAGCCACATCTGTGACACATCACATGATATTTTTTCTTCAAATGCCTATTTTAAAATAATATCAAAACTACAGTGATAAGTATTTCAAACTACAGTGATAAGTATTTCCTTATCAAAAGAGACAGAAAAATTGAATTATGAGAAATAATTATGTTTTCCTTTTGTTCTCTTCTATCTCTAGAGATGGAAAAAAGTAGAAATCAAAATTCCTCAAAAGCTCTAAAAATTACTCCTCCATTTAATGAGAAAGCAGTCAAACATATAGTTTTTCATAGACTTATTCAAAACTTTCTTTTAGTCATGGGAGATTACAGAATAAATCCAGGCACATTTACACCCTGAAGGTGGGATGAGAACTCATGAGCACCAATGCAAATGCAGAATATGCCCAATTGATTTCTGCAGAGTTTTATTTCTACAGTACACAAGAATACATTGCAAATAGTTAAAACCACTGTGAAATGTCTTTTCCTGCATTTTTAAAGGGTGCCTCTATAGTCTCAGCTGTTTTCAGAGAGAAATATTGCTCGTTATTACTTGACTTGCGACTTGGAGTCAATTCTAAATGCAACTCTCATTTTAGTGTAGCTGCAACTAGTATTCATTATTAGGCCCAAGTTAGCCACAGATTTAAAGACCAATTCTTTCCATATCATTGTCTGTGAGATTTGATGAGGGACAGAAAATGCATTAAAAATAAAGGATAATTTCTTTTAGCATTATTTCCCATTTTAAAAGGAAAAAAAGGAACCTGAAATTCAAAGTAAGCCTGTTATATTTCCCTTGTTTTAACAAATGAAACCATTCTTATACAAAAAGATGAATTAATAACTCCTGTGTATCAGCATCAGAGATTGTCTATGAAAAAAAATAACCCCTTTCCATTTGGATTGTGCTGATAACATTTATTTTTCTCTTTCCATCTGGAAACCCTGTGGGTATCATGAGAATTGTAGCGAAGCTGATTGGGGTCATGAGTGAGGGCACTGGGATCAGAGCCAATGTCACATCCAGCCCCCTGCAGCTTCAACAGCTCCCAGAGAGAGTGTAAGTACAAATCTGTGGCATATTGGGAAATGAGGGTGGTAACAACTGAGGTCAGTGGCCAGAGTGTTTCAAATAGCCTTGGGAGCAGTGATAGGTTCTTAACCTGCAGCAGATATATTGAATGGAGTTTCAATGAGGAGTGGTGGTGTGTCCTGCAGCTCTAATCCTGCTGCTTTATGGAAGTTGGGTGCAATCACAGAAATACACGAACCTCCCAAATTGCATGGAGAGAGCCTTCTGCGTTCATCTGGTACAGAAGTTAGAACAGCAGATCTCATGCCTCTGGTTTATTTATTTGTTTAGCAGGATTGCTGAGAAGAAAATTAGAAGACAATTATATCAGTATTTTAATGATAGCAAGACAGAGTTTTCAAGTTCCTCAGAGAAAGGCAAAAGTGAGAAACATCTATAGCAGTAGCCTGTGGGTTTCCACACACTGCTCTTGCATTGCCTTTCTGAGACTGAAAATTATGTGGAAAATGCACTGTCTATGCTATATTTCATATAATAAAATATGAGTTGCTTTTTCACCCCCAGCCCCAGTCTCTGCTTTAGCTATGCTCTGCTACCGTGTTAAAAAGGATGGTACAGGTCCACTGGTACTGCACCAGAGGAGAAAGAGGAGACATTTGTGGCCTAGACCACAATACAAGGTAGCAGAGAACTTGTGACAAACATCCTTTCCTATGCAAGCATCCAGAACCAACATAAAAATCTCTGAGGAGAAATGGTGCTGAGTAGCAGATGCCTTCTCAAACTGCCCCAAGAGCCTGACTGCTTTGACACACTTGAGTGCTCAGAGCACACTTGAGTGCCTGAGCTACAGGCCACTAAGCCCCTGGGGGACATGAAGAAGACATGTCTGAAAGCCCCTCTCTCTCTCTCACAAAGTCAACCTTATGAATAGAATGAATACAGCTTCTGCAACCGCAGCTGCAAGAATACCTGGTGCTCCTGACTCTGTCCATGCTGCAGTCCGGTAGCTGGAGCATTTGAAGTGGCAGAATCTGATTGTTTCCCACCTTGGCCCAAGGGTGTTCAGCATCCCTTGGAGGAAGGCTGGCTACCAGACAGCAGGAGCTATGTGGGCTCCTTGTTTTTCCCTTTCTTTTCCCACTGACATGCAGTGTATCAAGTCCCTAAGTAGCAGGATCAGACCATGCAAATCCAGAGCTGCCTGTCTCCCAACAGCACTTGTATCACAAAGATTGGGTCATTTTCCTTGCTCACACATTATGAACTGTGTGACAGGACAAAAGAAACTGAAGCCCTGCATTTATTTCTGCCCTCTGAGTACAGCTACCAACATGTGCTCCTCAGGGAATTTGAGCCTATGGATGCCTGGTCCCTGAACCCTACCAAGTGTAGGTATGAGATACACTAAACACACAGCTTTGCCAAGCTGGCAGTTGTAGGCACATAAAACTGCCCAGTGTCCCACTAGCAGCAATTAGGCAGAGCTTTAAAAACATCCAACTTCTCAACAGTATTAGCTACGGCAAAGCAAAGATTCTTTAACTGAGATGGAAATGAATGCATGTGTAATCCTGCAGAAGGAGGCATTTATCTAATGAAAATAGTTTGATAGCTTCAAATGACAGTGAATTCCCTGGGATAACAAATCTGGGTGGCTGGTATCATCTCCAGAGAGGGCATATTCCAAATTAATCTTGTTATCATGCAAAGAACTACAATTTAACAATTCATCTTTCCAAAGAGATGAATGTTTTCACCAGATGTTGGCATGGGATGCACTTAGGTCATCTGCTCTGCCTCAAACCCCATCCTGAAATTAGTAAGTGCTTTTAAGGTGCTCTTTCAAAAAAAACCTGTTATGTGATTGTCACTTCACAGTATCATACATGGGTGTGTAAACGTGTGTATAGTTATATGTATGTTTATATACATACATACACATATGTGTGTGTATGAGAAGAGAACAGAAATTAACAGCTGTGCTTTAGTCCAGCACCTGTACTTTTTGCCTCTCTGAAAACACAAGTTGCTGAAGGAGCAGATCACTCTTGGATCTTTCTCAACATCAGCAGCAACACTGCACCGTTACACCTCAGTGCTTCAATAGATGAACATGTCTCCTAGTGAGAAGTCCAGTGCCCTGTTATTCAAAGTCAGACTGTTGTTAACCACATGCTCTCAGCTTGTAAACAACAGTAAAATCAGTAGACAGCCCTCAGAAACAGATTCTCTCATGCTAGCCTCTTAAACTATGTCTGGACTTTAATTGTGCTTGGACTGCAAAACCATATATATATTGCATAAGTTGAAAAATTCCTTACAATGTTTTCAGATTTCTTTGTAATAAATCAGGTTCTAATTAAAGTATTTATTTCCCACTGGATTTGCATGTAAGGTTAAGACAGCTGCCACATAGAAAATGCAATATAGAGTTTATTGCCTGATTCCTAGCATGTAAAAGGAGATTCTAATGGGAGTATCACAGATTTGAAAGTGAGCATGGATACCACAGGTATCCCTGCTCAAATAGGTACTGTTTCACTGGGTTCATTTGGTACACCCATTTGACAAATATGGCAAAATCTGAGAAATGAAAAGGGCCAAAACATTTTTCAAATTCATGAGCTAACCATTTAACTTCAGCCTGTTGGGGAATGTGGTCAGCACAAATGGGATAAGCTTCAAAAATTTAGAAATCCTATAAATTAGAGCAGAAATTCTTCTGCCAAATTTTACTAGTTTTAGAACGAAGAAAGACCTTTTGAACAAAAAAAAATGCTCGGGTGATTTGTTAAAAGTTGCTCCAGCTCCTTCAGCTTAGGTGGATAAAATAACAGTGATAATATAATTTGCCAGGTATCTTTCACCTGACAGCAAGCTTTTGAGTTCAATTGTTCTGTTTGCCCCATTTATGAAATTAATCTCATAGTTATAAGAGATCTCTCTGCAGATTATGGGAAATACCTGACTTGTTCTTCCTGGGAAGCACAGCAGCTTCAATACTGCCAGTAATGAAAAAAATCTGCATTTTTACAGCTTGTGGTATAGCCACAGAAGAGAGACAGATCTCTGAGGGGAGTAGGAGCAAGTCAACTTGTGCTGAATGAAACTCCCAGCAACAATGCTTTGGGTTGCTGCTGTTAGAAGCTCTCAGAACCAGTATGAGGAATCCGGTAAGGCACTGCTGCCCTCAGCACCCAGAGGGACATGGGACACCATGCAGCTGTCAGAGACTTGCTGCTGGGGGCAAACTCTGCCCCACTCTGGGAGCCCAGCTATGGCTGAGGTGTGCACTGGGCTCCCTGCACTGGCCAACACACTCAGGAGAGCCAAACCTTTGGGTGCCAGGTACAGTGGAAGCAGTACCTGTATTGTTTTAAACTATCTTTCCACACAAAAAGCCTGCAAAATCTGCTTACATTGAGGAGATACAGGTATCCTGTGCTATCCCTGGGTTCTTTCTACCTTTAAGCTGTCCTTTTCTATTCCAAGCTTCCCCCCCTCTGCTCCTGCTCCTTCTCCCCCAGTTAATATGTTGCATCTTATTTCATGCTGTGACACCATTAGTGGAACCTAATCTCCTCTCTAAAGTAGACTATTAGTGTTTGGTTGGGGCCACTTATGAGGTCATACACTCACACAGCACTTATCTGAAGTAAATGCCTTGTAGCTAATCAGGAAAAGGTAACATGCCATCACCCTGCCCACGGCTTCCGAGCACCCAAATTCCACTCATTTACAGTGAGAGAAACCCCAAGCAGCCCAAGGTTTGATTTTTCCTTTTACATGACAGAAGCCATAGCCCTTGAGTGACTAGGATGGAATGAGAAAGGAATAAACAATTAGACAGGGCTGCTGGAACAAATCCTCCTGTTTCATTTTTCTTCTTCACTTGTCTCAGTGGGAGTAGTTTTACCTCCTATTGACACCCATTGTGCTCTTGGCTGCTTGCTACGATGCAGCTGTTTTCTTAATGCCTATCAACCCTCTCCCTTTTTATGATACAAAGGTGACTTGTTAATACAAATGTTGTTGAAACCTTAATAACAATGAGTCCCAGTCGTGATCAATGATATTGCACCTTGGCAAGGGAATGTATCAATGCTTATGGATTCATTTAAAAGTCATCTGCACAAGGCTGCTGATTTTTTATTTTAAAAATCTCCACATAAGAAATATGACTGCTCTATCAGAATGACGTTTCTAACTCGACTGGGTGCAGTAACACAGTATTACAGCTCTACGATTTCCTGTGATACCCACTTAGTCTCGTATCTATCTTTTTCTATCTGCTCCAGAGACTACATTTAAACAGAACCTGAGTCTTCCAATGAAATCCTCACATCCCAGTTATGCTCAGTCCTCTTAAAAAGGTACTTTGATGCATCTGTTCTCCAGAGGTACTTCCAAGGAAGCCACATGATTCTCAATGCCATTTTTGTTTCATTATCAAAACCTCTGCTCAAACCGAATGTTATCCCCACCTAAACACCAGCTGAATTGTCTCTGGACTTACTAAGCAGCATGTTAATGTTATTTCAGAAAGTGTATTACCCATCAAAGCTGTGTGTATGAATGGCCACACCTCAAAATGCCATTTTGCTCAAAAGTAAATATACCATTTATAAAGATGACTCCTTTGCTTTATGGCATTCTTGTATGGCTGTTGGCCTGGTCACATCAGCAGCTGTATGCTAGTGCAAAGTGATATTGGATTAAAAGATCAGGAATGATGAAATCGAATAAAGATACCCATACATGTAACTGACAGGGTGCATAATCCATAGAGAAGTGTTGTTTTCAGATGGGAAACAAGCTTGAGAGAACTTCATTCCTCAAATATTCTCAGTTCTGGATCAGGGTATTTTAAGTTATTTCCTACTTAATCCACTCAGCCAGAGACATGATCATTGGACTCTGTAGGGATAGGTTTGCCCTAGAGAATAAACGGTTTTGGTGCTCAAAACACGAAAGCTGAATCGTTCAGAAAGTGAGCTACACTGCTATTGTAATTCTGAGTAGAGGAGCCATGTAACACAGCTGCTTTATGCTTTGAAAACTGTTTCCAGTGTTCCAGTGTCATATATTCCTCTAGATCATTACACTCTCACATGAAACTAATCAACATTACAAATTGAAATTAATCTAGCAAACACACTGTTCCTCATTAAAAAATTATTAGGTTCCATTACACTGTTTTTAAAATCCACACAGGGATTAGCTAGAATTTTGACAAGTGTCAACCCCAAAAGCAGGAATAGTTGCTAATGCCTGATTTAAAAGTCTTCCGATTTTGTACCTCTGTATTGGGAACAATAGAGTCTTTTTTGGACCTTTGGTTTGTGCAAGGACTCTGAGTCACCGAATATTTTATGTTATTCAATGAACTACAGTATGAGTCATTCATGAGCTTTCAAGTATTTTTGGAATTGTGTTATTTTGCTTAAAATTGCAGAAAAATCGACTAGCAGAAGTGACAAAAAATGCACCACTGTAGATTTAATAAGATCACATGGTGGAAGCAGAGCATATACACACATCAGCATAAAAATTAATTTAAGCAAAAATTAGGTCTACAAAGGAAACGAGGGATTCAACAATGAATTGTTAGAGAGTTATTGTATTCTGAACAGGACCCATTTTACTGAAGCTAGTCATGGTTGCCAAAAAGTTCTTGCCTCAGATGCTGTCCGTGCTTACAATACTTATTTCCATACTCTGCTGCAGTTTACCATTTCTACAGCATTCTGCAGACATGCAAGATTTTTATGAGCGGTAAATGATTAAGAGCTTGATCATAGGGATATCAGACACCATTCAAAGGACATGACCAAATTCCATTGGTGAGGCCAGTGAAGAACTAAATCCAATTGAAAAGAGTCAGTCCCTCTGCAGTCTAGGACACAGATTATTCACACTACTCCTAGTGTGAAACAGTATTCCTAGATTTACATAAGGATTTTGTTACTTTGTCTGGTGTGGGTTTGGGTTTTTTTTTGTGTGTGTGGATGTTTTTTTGGTTTGTTCATTTTAAATGGTGCCTAGACACACTATATACCATAAGGAGTGACTTCAGTGTAAGGACCTGAATCTCCAGCCTCACTGGGAGACAGGAAAAATAAACCAAGCTTCACACAGAGCACATGAAGAGCTGTGGCAGAGCTCTGAGCTCACAACCTTGTTTGTGGTGACCATCCAACACCGCTTTTCACACAGGTTCAAACTAAATGACATTTAGTCATGGTTCTCTTGAGCAGAAATCAGTTTTGGCTTTCTAGCGAGGCTGAATTAAAGCCATTTGGAGAAATAATGAGAAGGATTGTGTCAAAATCTGGAAGTTTTTCCTCCACTGAGAGCCAAAGTTCTTGTGTCACAAGACTTCGCCTGAAAGAGAAAGTTTTCTCAGATGCATGACTGTGTTGACACTCTTATTCTTGCTTGAGAGTGGCTTTTCATGTTTTTTTTGAAAGTCCTTGCTAAGCAGTATAAAATAAGTCAAATAAGAATGGGCTCATGGGGCTTCTTTGGACAGAACTAACAAATTTACACTTTAGTGAATTCTGAACAAACCTTCCCAGAATACACAAGATGTCAGCCAGTGAGAAATTCACCATTTCTCAAACATTTGATGTCAATTGGACATCAAATGGATGGACATCCCATATTGCTTTCTGCAAAGGGAGCAAGAGGTAACTATGAAGTTGGTTCCAAATGACCTTCACTGTTTCCAAGTCTCTGAGTGATTACAGGATGAGGGATCTTCTAGTGTGATGCTATGAAAAAGGCAGTTGCATCCAGCCTGTCCCAAATAATTTTAACAGCCTTTCCTAGTGCATAACTGCTAATCTGCTGCTGATGAGTGCCATGCAAGGCAAGGACCTCTCTTCCTGTACAATTCATTGTCTGCTGCGTACAGATGAAAGAGTGGGGAGCCCAGAGCTCATGAGAGTGGCCATTCAGCTGCTTCTGCACGACTGTCCTAAAATATGAGAACATTAGGTATTGTTAATAGATATTAGGTATTATTAATAGGTATTATTAGTACTAGCAGAGCACTTTTCAGAAAATATTTTATCAGAATACTATGGTTGGTCAAGGTCAAAGAAATATTTCATATAGAATATTTAGAATAGGTTTTCTGTTGACATGAGAGGAAGCAGGCTATGGATAAATTCTCAGCTGGCCATGGAAATGATGCACTGAACCATACAAAGTAGAACGTATGCCCATCATCATTGGTCTGATATGGTGGGAATAGCAGGGAGTGCTAATGAGGTGCATTTGCAAGTAAATGGTAACATGGCAATTATTATGCAAACTGATTTTTTTAATGAAAAAAAATTTAAGAACTCCAATCATCTTGATACAAAAAAATTAGCTTTGGGAAAAGAGTTTCTGCATACAGCTTCAGTATTTAACTGATGAAAAAACTGAGGGAAAGGGTTTGTCTATCACTAGAAAATCTGCAAGACTAAGAATTTTGCTTGGACTTCAAACTCCTTCCTGTCATGCATGAATGACAGGTGCCACTTGCAGTAGTTTTCTATTCTCCTTTCTGAGAAATTTGAATTGTGCTCCGTCAAAGAAAGAGCTGGCTGCCCACTCACATTCACAGCTACAATAAGAACTTCGACAAACTTCCTTACCATAGTCCTCGTTTGGAGGTAAATTCTCCAAAGTTCTAGAAAAATGGCTGCTTAAAAATGAAGAGGCTAAAGATAAAAGGGATCTGGGGAGTGACTGCTTCTCATGCTGCCCTATCAAAGGACAGCACGAGTTAAATAGTTTTTCATAAAAAGGCAAAGGAAAAAAAAAGGTGCGTGTATCACTTAAAGACAGAGGAGAAATCTGTTATTAACGTTTTGGAAGAAAGGCTGCCTATATTTTTGCTGATATTTTTTCTCTGAGCAGAGCTAACAAAACAGCATTTGTCTCAGTCATCCTAGTACATCATGTAATTGTATCATTCAAGCTTGTTTCAGGTACGGGCTGCTTTTCCATTAATTATATTCCATGCACATGTATACATATCAGAGCTGTTGGGATGTCTATTTCTATTAGTTTAACAAGCCCTGGTATTAATGAGATTGCTCTATAATTGAACCTTTTCATGGGTCCCTTGGTGATGAAATTATGCTAATCTGAATCTGCAACCACAAGGCATCCATCATACTTGATCAAATAGTAAACATCAACAGTGATATGCTGGGAGTGTAAATGTACCGTTAATTATTACATAAATGAACAAGCCCCATTATTTCATCTTTATATTCATGCAACTTAATAAAATGGATGAAGACAGGGTATATCAGACCTCCACTATGTGGCAGCATGGTCCACTTAACAGGAGCGTGAGCTTGTAAATATTGTTATATCTTGAGGCCTGATATTCTCTGCATATAAAAGAGGAAAGAAGGAGGATATATTTCATTTCCCTGAGTCACTTTTGTGGCAAACAATGATACTGATCAATTACATACCTTTAAAAGGGAAAAAACATCTGATTTCTTTGATGCTATAATTGTTTGGTTTTAAAACCTGTGTGGATTGTGGATCACGAAGGGTTTTAAGCAAGAGATATATCTCAGAATGTCTGAAGTGGAATGATTTACATCAACTTCAGAAAATGTCTGTAAACTTAAGCAGATAAGATCTTCTGTACCTACACTTGCAAAAATAAATGGATTTGCAGGATGCCTGTGTTGCTGCAGGCATCACTCCTCAGCGATTGCTACACCACACTAAAGAAAAGAAGTAAAAATTTCAGGCTGCTGTTAATCAATAATATGAGGAGGACCAGAATTGCCACAGAGAAAGCATAAACATTAATATCATTTTTTGGTCAATGTTTTTTATTAGGTGCACTGTACCTTGTAACTATCTGAGCAAGAACTAAATTTCAATGCAAGTTGCATTTATTTTTGCCTCAACATGTACAGACGTAAACAGAAATTAAAAGAAGATTTTATTTTGTTTGGTAGCATTTTAGTTTGACAAATCACAAGCCCAATTTTATCTAGTGACCAGAATATTCTTCCACAAATTCTGATAAAGGAGAAATACCTTATCAGAGATCTTACAAATATATTGAGCAAGATATGTGCTTCACTGATGTGAAATGCATCCGTGCCAGATGTCACTGACTAACTTCAAAAAACAAGATCAGTTTTCGGTTTTGAGCATGTTCTGCTAATTTCTATATAAGAGTATGTTGTGCTGATGATAGCAAATCTACTTTTAAATCCCTTTTGACTCATGCTTTGCCTCTGCCTTTTTAATATGTAACAGAGCTACTTTAAATACATTTGTAGAAAAACGTTCTGTAAGCCATCAAGTTATACATTCAATTAATATAAAAATATAGGGATATATATTATGACTTTTCATAGGAGAAATACATAATTCAATAGAGGAGCATTTGAAAATGTACTTAATAACTTTCAGACATAGTTCAAAATAAGTTCCCTGGATTGATGCAATCCTGGGGCAATACAACTTATAGAACTGCAAGCTGCTTACTCCAAGCTGATTCTACTGCTGCTAAAATCAAGATAAAGGCCTTTGCGACAGGGCCTATTCCAGTATTTATGTTACCTCTATTGGCAAGTGAACTACAAAACCCTGGGCTGATTTAAAAAAAAAAAATCATAAAAAAAAATTTGTTTAACAGACTTCTTAAAACATTCTCATTTGGCTTCTACTGTTAACATACTTATTTAAAAACATTTCCATTTAAAAACTGAAGTCCTGAGCTTTTGTATAGATAATGACTTAGAAACAAGCAGAAGGAGAGAGGGCTGCCCCTCTGAGCTCCCAGGCTCATAATGTATTTATTCACATTCTGTTAATGACATTTTGCATTACTGAGACAGTTTGCCTCAACTTTCCTTTATCAAAATTGTTTTGAGATATATACCAATCATGGTAAGAGCTTCATATTACAGAAACAGCATATCAAAAAGTACCACACAACACCACATTCAATCTTGCAATTTCTTCTCTTTCCAACATCTGTCAGTGGAACTGCACAGGACTGTTTGTTCAGCACTCCTTCCAGAAAGCACCACATTCTGATACTTCTTCCCTTATTTACACCACCATCACTGCTCATTTCAGCAGCCTGACTCAGTTTCAAACAAGACTAGTGTCAGGCACTTTAAGAGATTGTTTCCATCCTTCCTTTTTCTTGTTTTTGACAGCATTGCCTAACGCTCTGGTTTCCCTCAGACGTGCTTTTGTAACTGTCTCCTGCTGAATCAGCAGCCTCTCCTACTGAATTTACCAATGCCAGCTACACCAGGTTCACCCTGTTCTGTGACACCACCTGGGAGTCTTAAACCAGCCAGAGAAGCCCTGCCACTCCAAAAGATTAGCCATCAAAATGTCAAGGGACCTGGAAAATTGGAGAGAGTTGAAGGAAGAGAGGAGCTCCAGGCAGAACCCCCCCCCCCAACAGCAAATGAGCAATGGAACCACCTCAGGTTTATGGGTGTGTAGGGATTTGACCATAGAAAGGGGTTTAAACTCCCTTTGTCCAACTGGTTGCTGAGGAATGCTGGCATCTGCAAAGGCAGGCTCTGCTCCTTGGCATGTCCAGGTGCCTCCCTGAATCTACAGAGGCTTGTGCTGAAATCACAAAACTGCTCCTTCCCTTTAGTGAGGTTACGGCACAGCCACCCCAGGGGAAGTGGGGCCGACGCACTCCTGTAGGAATGACTCCCCACAGCACAAGTCTTTGCCCTTTTGTGTCACCTGAGCTTGTCTAATCTCATATTCCAGTTAATGAATTTGATTTTTATTTATTTTTCGATTGAGGATTCCTTTATTAATGCAGATACATAAAATAATCCTCTAGATTTCTTTACGTAAACTATAATAATAATTTATTGCAAGTATTGTATGAGACAAAATCATGGAACAGCTTTTCCCAATGACAGAAAATTATTGAAAATTTGTACCGCTATTTATAATTATATCTGATTTTATTAATTACAGATGGGACAGCAAAACAATTTCTGAGGATCTTTTGTTCATGGCATTTTAAAAATCAAAACTATTCCTATAACTCCTAATCTATAGTCATCAAGAGAAATCTATCCTTTCTTGAGTTTTATTACTATACAAGGCCTTTGTTACTTATCAATATACATCTTTTGGTAATTATTTTTACTCTCTGTCCAAACAACATCAGCAAACTAGATCCAAGATCCTATTGCCCTTGATTTCTTAAAGTTTAGCAAAAGAATTCAAGCAGTTTCAAACTATGAATATTTCTATTGAAACCAGAAAACCTTAACTTAATTTACATTTCTGTTGTCGTTGTTATTATTATTCACTGTTCCCGTTTGTAACCTTGATAATATGTTTATTTTGACTAGATATTCTAACCAGGGGTTTGATTAGCTGCTTGGCTCTCCTGTTTATACAAGTCACCTCTCAGAAGACTTGTCTCCCATTGCAATGATCCTTTCCTATGTGAGATCATACATTTTCAAATCACAAATGAGTGAAACAATTAAAGCCACTAAATTAAGTTAGACTTCAATCCTTTTACTTTTCATCCATTCAGACTTTCCTAAATAAATTATCTGCTATTCTAATTTTCCAGTCATGAAAGTCTTTCCACTAGGGTTTGGTAGAGATTTTGGTCAACTTTATTACTAACAAGCATTTATAATCCTTAATTGTTTGCTAGAAATTCAAAATTGTTTCTTACCCGCGTATTCAATATTGCATAATAACGTGTATAAGATAGTTTCTCAGTCTCCCTGCTGATGAGTTTACTCATTTGAATGTAAGTTAAGAACGACCATAGAACACAATGTTCCTTGTTTCAAGTGTATTCCTACCTAAATCAATTCCCTTGTGTCAAGGACACCCCTCTGTACTATTAAAATCAATATAGTCCTGATCCTTTCTGAACGGGAGATCCCAAATCAAGCAAACAAACAAGTACAACCAGGAAAGGCCAGCACTAAAATTTACAGCCAACTAAGGTTAAGTAATTAGTGCAGATTTGCCAAAGTTCTTATCATTCAGCAACTCTCATTTTGATATTTCAGGTCCAAAATTCAGATCTCTCTGGGTATTCTGTTTCTGACTAATTTATCTCATAAAACTCATGACAAACACCAAAACGATTGTATGCAGATTTGAAGCTTTTAGTCAACTGTAGGAATTATACTCCACACAAAATAATTAGCATTATTTTCCAGACAGTCATGGATCCATAGTGTTAGCTGGAAAGAAGCACTGGAGGTCAGTTACTCCAAGCTCCACTCAAGCAAGGGCTGCTGTCAGCACTGAACAGCCACATCTTTCTGCAGCTGACCCATGGAAACCTGCACAGTGTAACCTGGAAGGCCATTGTTCATTACAAAAATAACTCAGGATTCAGAACAACATATTTCAATGTAATATCAGAGATTTGCAGGTGGTCTTGAAAGCTAAATGTTGACTTTATTTCCATGTGGATGGGCATATCTGATGGGTACAGGTATGACAAGAATTTGGTCCATGGCAGCCTACAACATTCATACAGCATTGCTCTGCAGAGCAATAATAAGGTGAACGTTCAAGGTACTCAAAGTCTGTTGATTATCACTCCAAAACTCCTGAAGGAGATTTACTTTTGAACCCCTCCTATGTTTTGTGCCTGTCAATACCTGTCACCCACCTTTTCCTGGATGAATACTTCTCCATCAGTACAACTGAGACAAATGAAATGCCTGGGGATATACACATGCATTAAATAGCTATGCATGCTGAGAATCACTAAGGGATCAGAGGATTGGCCAACCAGAGTAAAACATAGAAATGGAAATCTTACATGAAGGGTTGATGTCATTGTTTCAGTGATACTCCAGGGGGGAAGCTTCTAAAATTCTAGCTGAAAACTTTTGACACCAGTCTCTCAGAGAACATATATATAGATAGATAGATAGATATATGTGTGTGTGTGTGTGTTATACATGTACATGTTTGTCTGTGCTCATATAGTCCTCTGTCTTCCTTGTAGATACAGAAATAAAGTCATTTTCTTTCAGATCAGCCATACTAACCTCACTATCCCTGCAGTGGGATTCTTATCAGGAAGCAAACGATGTAGTTTTAAGTCAGAACTGGTATCATTACTGTAGAGCACAGTTAGAGTGAAAAGATAGACTGCAATGTTTTCCCAGGAGGTGTGTATTCAACTCTGCCCACAGACTGACCAGCTGCAACCTTTTCAGCATCTCTCTCTGAAGGGGGAAGGAAGGATAAGTTATTACCCCCACATAAGGGCTGTATAGACATCACAGCCCAGAATTAAGAGTTACGTGCTAGAATTGAAGTAGTAGCACTCTAACAGCTATGACACAGATATCAGCACTGTGTTGGGCAACCAAGGAAACCATGAGCCTCAACACTTGCAATGGAAAATTGCAACTTCCCTCAACTGGGCAGAAGCTAACTAAAGATGATACTCAAGGCTCATAACACAGTCCAACAATCAAAAGTGACCAGTCAAAATGCTGGCACTTGCAAAATGTCACCACAGCACCTGCAGAGTCTGGAAGTTGCTAAATTCAGGCAGTCTCCAGAGAGGATTTCAAATTCTAAATCTCAAACTTAGTTATACAAAGTGAGTGGAAATCCCTGGCAGAAAGGGAGGCAGAACTGCAGGGAGCACAGGGGCTTTGATGGGATGTGGCAGTGTGGAATCAGATTAGTGTTTGGGAATTACTTGACTGCTTTGGAGCGGGGATTGAGGAACTCCCGGAGAGGCTGAGGTTGCCATGGACCATCCTCCTGCCCTAGAAGAACATCCTAAATTGATTTCAGACTGAAAACACCCTCAGGACTGGTATAAATACACCTACCCCCATTACAAGACTGTCAACTTAATGCCCACAATTGGCATAACTTCTACTAAGCAGTGAGTCTACAGTTCTCACGTGTGCAAGCACAGGTCTTACTGCACTAATGGCCATTTCCAGTTACATTTAGACTACCTGGCAAAAATCTGCTACTGAAAAACTGATTATGGGAACTCAAATTCACTTATAGCCTTCCTTAAAGAACCTGCTCCCTTTTCCAAAACACTTGATGGAAAAAATAATTTGCAGAAAATCCTGACCTGTGAAATCCTAACCTGTTACATGTTCAGAGCTGAATCTGTTCTCTATTAACCCTTGACCACTCCACTCACTTTTCTTCCCTTCCTAGCTGCATCCAAGGTTTTGAAACTTTTACTGCAATCATTTAATGAGACTTCTTATAGAGTAAATGCTCAATGGTCATAGGATAAATAAGGCCAGTGCCAGCTATTGCCCTGCAAAAAGATTCTATGTATGTGCAGATGGAGCCAGGTACCAGTGAAAATGGCTGATGGTGAGAAGGTATCAGCTAATTCTTGGCTCCTTCCTTCGAAAGAAAACAGATTTAGTAAATGAATCATCATGTAGTTTTAAAGATCGCTTCCCTTCCATACTTTCTTCATCTTGTAAGTTTGTGTTTCCACCTTTCCTTGCTCAAAAGAATGCAGGCTTTCTTAATTTCCCACAAGGAAGGCTACAGTTTCACTTAAGATCAGATCAAATTTGCAAACCTCAGGAAACAGTTAAATTCAAGGTTATATCCCACTATTGAGTTACAGAATTACAATGTTCATTAATGCAGCTATGGCTGCATAACCCCAACATGCTTACCATGGAAATAGCTCTGTGGAAAAGCATCACGCCTTCTTCAACAAGTCATACAAAATCTCTGAAGTTCTACTGCAGCAATACTCTTAGTTTTTACAAAACATTCACTGGAAACTTTTATGTGACAGGCCATAGAGATAATAGTTTTCCAGGCTAAATGAATTAGTGTTTGCTGGACAGATTTTGTCACTATACAGTGGATATAGATTGTGTGTGAAAGGGGGTGAACTGAAATCTAATTAGATTTCATTTTAAGTCTAGCTGCTGCAATTATGACTTCTGAATAAAAGTGGTTGTTATTTAGCAGGGTAGCCTAAGCAATGCACATAATTATTATAATTATTAGGTACCTAATGATATCTAATAGGAGTCAGCATTGTAAATAAATGCTGTAGACTGTTCAGCAGGGTGGCCTGTACTTTGCAGAAAACTAAATAACAAAGGTTAATAAATACGTTTGCAGATGATTGTTTTACAGGAACCCTGGGCAGCACTATCTGTTGGAGATTAGATACATTAGAACTCAACAGACCAGAAAACATCCAGAATAATAGTCTTGGTACTAGCTTATAGATGCAGTGTATTAAAATAGCCAAACCAAATTCCTTCTGTTCCCAAAACCTGATTCTCAAGTATAAGTTATACTGGGATTTTTTGTTTGTTTGTCTGTTTTTTAATAAGATCACTTAGTGGGCAAAATTCAACTTTAATGTTATAAATCAGCAAATGTGAAACCAATCAGCCATTCAGTTTTTCTGTTCCAAGCCCTTTTTCAGTTCTCAGAATTTAAGAATATAAAATGGATACTGCTATTTGAAGTGTGAATTACAATAGCTGCAGATGCTGCCTAACTCCTATTTGCACTGTATTAGCAGAAGAATTGTATTTATGTAATGAAGACAATGTCCACTGCTGATATAGATGACACGTTAAAGATTTAAAATTGCATGTGTTTGCAAAGTGCATTTCAGAACCTTCAATTTCCAAAGTCCATTGTGCTTTCAATTATCTTCCCACCCAGGCAAACTAGGGAGAGACTAATCAAGCATAATGTCCTCACATACTTCCCACTATGCCTTCCTCAGAGAGGTCAAAGGGCACTGTCAGATCACAATTGCAGCTTGCTCTGCTATGGGAAACACTGATATGATTTACAGTTTATAGTCTCCATCACTAAATGTAGCCATTAGTAACAGTATGCTGAGCTAAAAAATAAGCATTTGTTATTCCAAGTTTTCCCACATGACTTTTGAGATAATCTTAGCATCTCTAAATTATTTTGATAGTGGTCAGTTAGCTTCCACAAAACAAAAAAATCCCAGCCTGGGGTAAACACTCCAGTAATGTATTTAAGGCTCATGCATTTATCTGACTGTAAATATTTGTTTTTTGAATAACACCCATATTAGCTGCTGCAAATGAGGGGAAAAAGTGTGCATCTCTCACGTTAATAAATGGGTTATTAACTGATTTCTGCCCTGGAATAAAAGGGCATAATCCAGTCATCTAATTGCCTCCTGAATTGGAAGTTTGTAGGTTGTCACAAAAAGCTCTCCCCAAGAGAGCCTTCCTTCAGGGATGAGAACTGGCCACTCACTCACCCACCTCTGTGCTAAGACTGTTCACAGTAAACTCTCACTGCCGGGAGAACGAGCACATTTTACACTTCTCTGGCACATACATCAAGCGCTGGAATCGTAGGATCATAGGCTGGTTTGCCTTGGAAGGGACCTTACAGAACATCTTTTCCCAACCCCCTGCCATGGGCAGGGACACCTTGCTCTAGACCAGGTTACTCCATCCAATCAGTCCTCCAACACTTCCAGGGATGGGACATCCACATCTTCTCTGGGCAGCCTGTGCCAGTGCCTCACCACCCTTGTGGGGAAGAATTTCTTCCTTATCTAGTCTAAATCTACCCTCTTTCAGTACAATTACATCTTCCCAAGCCCAAATTCACTACTGTTCTAGATAGACCCAGTAGTGCAGCCAGGGTTTAGTAACATGCTATTAAAGACAACTTCTACTTCCCATGAAAATTAGCTCAGTTTTTCCAATTACCAACTTTGACAACTCTCCCCTGACTTCAGACTTCCCTGAATAAATACCTAATTTGCTTCTACCTGCAGGACTCCTGCAATGCCTTCTCCCCAAGGGGTTTCTTCAACAACTCAAAGAGTAACTGCTTGGCACTTATTATCAGGGCACCTGGGGAAGAGGAAATTCATCTAAGGTGACCTAATTTTGGACACTCGGAAGAATGAGATCTCTAAGACAGTTGAACAAAAGGGTCAAGGTAAAAACCATCCCTGTTGATGTATGTGCCCTTTCCTCTATTCAGTTAGTGGAAAGCAGAGCAGCTGAGGAGTTTTATCCCACTGAGTAACTTCATACACAAATCATAAATGCATAACTAGGAATGGCACAACATGTGCCTCTGAATATGGTCCTTTAAATATGTGAGGCATCTATCAATAACAATAATGAAATATTGCCTTTAACCTAAGTTGCATTTATCAGAATCTACTAAAAGTGCAGCTGTCACAGTGAAAGTAACTGGTCAACTGAACATTATTTCATAATATTAATAAAAGGTAGCAACGATTGTGGAACAAACAAGAGGTTCAGCTTTGAATACCGGAATAATGTGAAATTATTAAGTTGGTTCAGCTCAGAAAAAACATAATTTTTAATCACAATATTTTGTAAGCCACAAATGGAATTCATTTTAACAATTCATGAATTAAAGATAGGCTTTGAAATTGAGTTCAGCATCCTAAAAACATATATTACGTATCTATACAGCAAACTTTGGCACTAATGTAAACCAGGTTCTATTTACATTTTGATTGCTACTTCATACCTATCAATTAATGTACTGTATTCATAAAACACAACTTTCAATACCCAGCTGATGTGAAGAACTTCCATAGGCAGTTCAGGCTCAGTCTCTACAGAATACTTTGTTGGCAATGCTGTGTGTAAAGTTAAGTACTGTGCTTGTGTTTTTATCTATCTAAAATTAATCTATCTCAAGTTCTCTCAACCAATTTTTCTTAAGCAAACTTCATGCCTTAAAAAATACAGCCTTAAAGCAATTAAAGCAGCCTTTTGTGTTAAGAGAACTCTAACAAATTGCATTTGAACTATTTAAACCTTTTTTTCACTGAATCCAGTAATAGTTTTGATCCAGAGAACGGCATTTTCCTCATTTAAAACAAAAACCCAAACTTAATTTTCCGTTGGCTTTAACAGGAGTTTTTGGTATGCACAGCCAACAGACTTGGTCTACCTGTTAGACTCTGGCAATAAGAATACAAGGGAGGTCAAAGTGACCCTTTACTCAGTGAATAAAAGAGCCTGTGAAAGATGCCAAACCCCACTTCTTTTTATATCCATGTGATTTCAATAGTATTACGAAGGTGAACAAGGGAAGCTGAACTGGTGTTAACGTGCTTGTGACTGAGCTGCAGAACAAGCCAGAATATGCCCCAAATGATGGATTTGATTAGACAGACAGCAAGTTGAATATTCAGATGGAACAAAAGTATCACTAAAAATTGCAAAGGCCATCTGTGTTTATAAATACAAAACACACACACAAACCATGAATGCTATGGGACTAAACCCACCCCTCTCACTCACTCACTTAAATCAGCACTCTCAGTAATCTGAATCCAGTTTATTGATTCCTCTGTCTGCTGGGAAGGAGGCGGTTGCTTACACTGAAAGAAACAACTCAGCATGTCAGAGAAGGGCCTTTCAGAACAGACCAGAGCTCGGTGCATCAAACTTCTTTAAAGCAAGAAAGATTATTTATTTAAAACAGGTTGAGTGTTAGTGGTTCGTCCTGTGTTCAGTTCCCTTGAGAGGCACCATGTGTCCTTCCCCTGACGCCGGTGCTCTGAATGCAGATGGTTTGTCAGACACTGGGCTATTTAAGCAGCTCAGAGGCTGTGCAGAACGCAGCATCAGTGTGAAGTGAGGAATAGAAACTGCTTTGCTGCGAGAAAGAATGGTTCCATCAGGAACTCAGCATGCTAAGGGAGGGCTGGGACGTGCACACAGGCAGTGCAGCTGGCAGAGTTAGAGATCACTGGTGCGCACACAGGCTGGCGAAAAGCTTTGTGCCATGGTCAGTGCCCACTAGGGTGGAGTCCATGGCACTGGCCACTGAGCTCTTAAAAGACTGGGTTGCAGAGATGAAAAGATCCCTAGCAGTGATCTTCACTAGTTCATTTCAAAATCTGGCCCCAGTGCTATCAGTTATACTGGATGAGACCCACAATTTGTTCCGGTAACTAGAGCTTGTTTGGTTTTATTGCACATCCCAAGAGGCTCATCTTCAAGTCTGGTGACAGTATTTGGAAGCTACACTTGGGAGTTTTTTCTCAAAGCTTTCCATACATTTGACAGTTTTGTGTGTATCTGGCACACCTGTTGCTACCCAGGCAAGTGAGCCTCCTCACTCTGGTGCCTCAGCTCTGCACTGCGCTGCTCAGGGTGAGCACCACCACTTCATTATAACATGCTAAAACTGACATATTGCCATTATGCCTAGAAAGAGATGTTTCCAGGAGAAGGAAGGTTTATCACTACTATGAAGCACTGAAATTTACAATGTTTAATCTGCCAGAAACCACTTTTCTGCAAATAGACTTCCAAAGTTGACTATAATGTTGTCTTGTCTTCTGATTCCTTTATTTTCCTTCTGTGAAAGGCTTCTACCACAATAAAAAAAAAAATTTGCAATCAAAACAAATCTGATACCAGGGAATGGCTTGCCCTTAGTAGCTCACTAGAGGGATGAATGGCAACTTAGGCTATTTTTTTTGGTTAATATCGTCTAGGGATGATATTGTTATAAATCTTTTGGTGAACCTTCTCCATGAAAGAGAAAGAAAAGAAGACAACAGCTAAATTCATCTATTTAAAGGCTACTCCTGGCAGCAGCTGGAAGATGTTGCTGTTCTTTAAGCATTATTCAGCTCATAACAATGTTTTTTCCATCCTTTTAATACCCAAACCTTCAAAAAACCTGCTGAGGGCATGTCAAACATGTTCAGCTATTACATGCAAGTAGGTAATAAAGGGACATAAGTTCCTACAACTACAGAAGATAAATAGCTTCACATACTGAAGTCTCAAGCATGTCTATATTCACCCTTTACAGAAACCCTTCCCAGCTCATTGATTCACTCTGTGAGATTTAGAAGGTTTCTTTTATGTCTCCAAATTAGGAAAGATGCTAAAAGGTGTGAGGAAATTTCTGTGTTTCTGCATTTAATTCTGATAAAGATAAGAAAAGAAATTGTTAAAAATTTAAAAACCTGAATAAAAATATAGTGATCATTATGGAACAGTTACCAGCTCTAGGCCCTCAGAATAAGTGGCAGGAACTAACGTATGCTTAGTTTGTCTCTTCAGGATTTTCTCCAGTCATAAAACCATCCATCATACTGGAATAAGCCTTTTTCATATCTTCCCTTGACTCTGCATGGATTGAAAAATATAATTGTTTGTTAAATCTCCTTCAGAAGAAATTATTAAAACAATTTGGATTTGTGTAGATTTATGTATTCAGATAGAATCATGGAATAAATGGATTTTTATGATGTCTATGTTTGGAAGGATTATTTGAATTTGCTACAAAGATATGACCTACATTTTCAAAACCCAGTAATAATTTCACAAGAAGACTTTGATGCTATCTGTGCTTGTCAATTTGTTGAAATTGAGGATAAAGGGCTTCTGAAATTTGACCAAAAAATCAAGTTACACAGTTAATATTAATTAAAAAAAACCTCAACCATTTTTCTGGTATTTATGATTTAAGATTACACAAAGAAAGCTCATGTGTTGCTTCTCCATCAGCAAGGAGTTTGTTTACTCTTTGTTACCATGAATACACTTGAAGAGTTTTTTGGTAATTTTCTAATGGAAAAGGAAAAAACCAAGCAGCTTTATTGCACAGAATCTTTAGAGCAGAAACCTGTAGTTTCATGCGAAGGCCTATTTAAGGAGAAAGAAATTTAAGAGATTACTTTGTAATAAGAATATACATTTTAACCTAGCAGAACACCACTAATTTTGGTAAAAAAAAGTCTGTCATATTTACATTTATAGTATGTATTAGAGAAATAATTTATGTGTTTTATGAACTCAAAATTAAAACTAATTTGAATTTCAGCTTTCATACTTGGGAATTCAATGGTTTGTTTCAAATTTTCATACTGATTTTACTGTATTCCCAAGATGGTGGGAGGCAAAACTTGGGTAGAATGGATTATTAGTACATATTCAAAGAAGCAGAGCAATTAAATGACAGTTACCCATGAGAATGGTCAAGCCAGACTGAAAATCTAGACAACAGGGGGTCTGTTTTAGGAAAGGCAAAAAAGGAGATACTTTCTGAAGGGAATTCAGAAGGTAACCTTTTTTACAACCTCTGAGTAGAGCACATGATGTATGCAATGCCTCTGATGAGAGTGTGGTGGACTGAACACCATATTCAGCATATTCAGATTCACCTGAACCTTGCTCCTGCTGAAGACAGGACAGTGAAACTTTCTGCTCATCCCCAGTGAGCATCTACTGTAGTAGTTTCACGGGAAGCACAGAGCTCATAGCACTTCTCGGAGAGTGAGAGGGTAAATTAACCAGCACCCAGAGTGAGTGAAGAAGGGGTTCTCACTGGAAGTGTATTGCAGAGCTATAATCAGCTATCAAAGAATATTTCTACAGCACTACAGTAGAACAAGTGGTAACTTAGGTTGTCCTCACTGCTGTGCCTCTCATGGGGTGCATCAGATCAGAAATTTAGACAAGACAACTATCTGTGCATCACATACCTTAGCATCATAATTGCCACTTAAACTGAGTTCTCATTGTTCAGTTTAGCATAATAATAGCAGTCTTGGAATCAGTCCAGATTCAGTACAGTTTATAAACACCATCCAATTAAACCTCTTGGAATATGTTCCCTACCAGTTTCTGAGAAACAGGTTAACACAGTCATACAAGACACCTACTCTTTCATGAGCTGAAATGGTACAGTTTATCTACAGTGTTTTAGTGATGTCACTTGTAACACAACAGTGAGAACCAGGCCTAAAATCTTGCAAAAAATTAACTGTTCTGTTGGAATTAGCATGAGAGTTTAAACTGCCTTTCAGCCAAATTTTAGCACTCAGATGACTGAAACATTGGGTATGAAACACTTTTCAAGTGAGTATCCCTCGACAGTCACAACCTGTGGTGTTACTCATTTCACTTGCAGGAAGAGATGACAGCTTCACCCTCTGTAGAGGTGATGGAATTAGGAAACACCAGAGGAGTTCTCAACATGCAGAAAGTAATAGCATAGGCACATACACACGAGGATGTAAATTCTTGAACGTGTTAATGCACTCCTCTCCCTCCTACTCTGCCAGGCCAGCTCTGCTGCCCACCTGCACACCATGTGGCTCTTTAGGGAACAGGGGCCGTGCTTCTCTCCTCTGACTTCATTACACTCTCGCACATTCACAGAGCAACAGCATGTGACAGATGATCGACTGAGATCAAGACAGGGGAAGATAACGTCAGAGTTTGCCTGTTCACACAGCTGCTCGCCACCTTTCATTCTTCCCCCAAGCTTGGCCCTACAGCACTAAAGCAATAGATGATTGTCACAGCCTTCAGCTCTCACTGCCTGCTACAAAACCAGTGACTTACAAACAAACCCGGGCTTGAGAGTACTGACAACCAGGGCAGGTCCCTGCAGCCATTTGAGGTGCCTTCGGTTTTCATTTCCTGATGTTCTGTGGTTTTCTTTTTGCTGCTACACAACCTTTTGTCTTTCTCTCTATTCATGTTCTCCCTCACTCAACTGAGAAAATTCACAAGATTGAATTTAATCCCACAAATAACTGCAGCTGTTTTTTAGTTGACCAGACAATATTTTCACGGGGACACCCATTTGATCTTTTAAATTTTAAATAATGTTTTGTTTAAAACCTTAGTCATGTTCAATTATAACTAAAAAGACCGATTATTAAAAAATTCAACTAAGTAAAACAAATGTTTCACAAGCATGTTAAACCACAGATCTGATAAGGTTGATTACTCTGATGTTTTGCCATGTGTATAAATGCTTGTGGTAACTCTAAATGAGCTGCCACCTCTACAGTGCAGGTGCGTGATCAGAAACACCAGCTCAGGCACCACAAAGCTCCTCCCAGTGAGTGCAATAAAAATGCAATATCACCTTGCTGCCCTGCTCCTGACTGCAGAGATGGGTTATCCCACATTAGCCCAGAGATCACTGTCCTTTGCAGTGCAACATACCCTTATGTGCTTTGCTGAAGACTCAAGGTCCTAAGACTTCAAACCCCAAGTCATTCAAAAGAGAATACAGGCTTTTCAATTTACAAATACTTTTTTAAATCCAGCTCTCTCTTAGCATATAAACCACTCTGTACCTTCCATTTCAATATGCTTTTATTGATGTTGTAATTCATGTCTTAAGGGCTTTTATTAGGAAATGGTACCTGCACAATAAGACACTACAACAACCTCGTTTTGCTAAATATCAGACTTGACACTGTTACCTGTTCTACTCTTGTACCCAAAGAGAAAAAAATAAAAAATCAATGAGGATGTTTATAAAGAGCCACAAAGGAGAGCTAGGCAGGAGGCTCGATTTGTTCCCGCCACATTTTAAACTCATGTAATACCCGTATCTTAAAAATTGTGTTACTTTCAATTTTTCCTAGGACAAGACAGGTGATGAGGAAGAACTGCCTGCTTGGTTTTTTTGCACTTTACCCTTCCTTTCCTCTCAATCCCTCCTTGTCACCAGGTTCCCATATATATGAGTCACAGGAAAACAAAGAAAAGAACAAACCCTCCCATTGAGATTGTGAGCAAAGAATTAATGTCTGAAAGATCAGAGCATATAACAGCAAAAATTATATAACTGCAGTCAGATATTGAAGATATTAAGTCCTTATGAAAAGAGACTGTAAAACTGAGCTACTTTATGCCTTTTAAAAAATTTTATTTATAATCTGGCAGAAGTTTTTCAGGTTGTTATCTATGCCAGTCTTATTAATACAATAAACAGGGAACCATATTCAGAAATGGAAGCAAATAGGACTTTTAGGAAAAGCTTTGTTAAATGTATAGCATTTGCATGAATATGGAGAATTCACATAGGATTTATTTAGCAGCAAAGAAAGAAGTAGCTTTGTTAATAACCAAGATCAAATAATCACACATGAGCAAAATAGGGATAGTCCCATAGTACTCTTTGCAGATTTATTTCATTTCATAATATTAAAAAATACAATACTGACAGTTAAGCCAATACAATGCTATGTTTACACAATGCTGAAAAAGTTTTTTAACAACTAAAAAGGACAAGAAAAGGAAATGACACTAATAAAACTCCTGTTTTGATTCTGACTTTAAAAGTTTGCTGACGAATTTATTTGATTATGTTTAAATCAGGTCTAACATAACACTACTGTAATTTCTCAAATCTCAGAATACTTCGGTTAACTTGATTAAGAATACCAATAGCTACAGAAATACTCCAGAAACTAATACCCAGATGAATCTTCAGCAGACTACAATCCCATATTTCCTTATGTGCTTTTTCCTTTGTCTCCAATTTCTGTTCAAGAAATTTTTTTTAGTCTTCTATAAGGAATTTTGATTAACTTCCATTAAGTGCCTAATTCCTCAGAAGGTGTATTTCTGAGTGGTTCCATTGATGTATGCCAATTACACCAGCTGACAAACAGCCACTGCATCACAAAAAAAATCCATATTTTTAATGACTCCCTAGCTGTCCTCCATGTATGTGTGTATGTCATGACACACAGCTTCCTACCATCTGCACCTCTTCCTTTATATATACACGCATTTTGTATTATAAATTGCTTGGCTGTGATGTATCCTGACATTTGACATAGCAGCAGGGCTTGGGGGGGACCGTAAGTGCTGATCATTAGATTATTGTTGAAGTATTCTCTCCTTTCCTCCCCTGATCCCTGTGTTCCCTGGAGACACAGGTGTTAATAAAATCAAACAAAATGAAAATGGGTAAATTATTGCAAGCTATGAACACCTACATTTTGCCATGCCTCACTAGTTTCCAATACCACCTCATTCTTGAGACAACCAAAGAAAAAGATGCAATTTCATTCTGTAGACTGGGTGGTATAAGGAAAGGACAAAAGAGACAAGATATTGCAATCCAAAGGTCAGCAACCCACTCCCTTGTATAATTATAGCATTTCATTTATATCCTACCAATCTGTCTTTGGATGGCTGAGAGTAAATTAAGTAGCTAAAAAAGAACAATTTTGAAAATTCCTTAATAACTAGTAACTGAGTTCTAAACCTAGAGCATCATATAGGGAGATGAGCACAAGTATCAGCTTGCAATTTATTTGCTAAAAAATAATTTTAAGAATACTCAAAGGTTCAGATCTGATCTAGATCTGTGTCTCACTGCTTTACTTCAGGATCCTTGAAAACAGATTTAAGTTATTCTATACACCACACAGAGTCTGTAGAGCTTCAAGGGTCTGAATCATTCTTGCATGCAGTATACATCCAGTTGAACCTTCCAGGATGGATGCACTTTATACCTCTTTGAAGTGCAGGTAGAACATTTTTGTGCGGCGTTCCTCATTTCCCTTGATCAAGCAAAAAACTCTCCCCTGCATTCTCCCAAAAACGTTTCATGCAGTAACAAAACTGTGTGAGAACATTAATGAACTTTTTGCTAATATTTATTAACAGCTGACATCTAAATTTAATGGTGGCCCACCTTTAGTAATTAGCAGAGACCAACAGTTTAACAGTCTGCTAGCCATTGTTATTGGAGCAGCACTGCACAGCTCTTAGTCTCATCTACTGGACAACCAGAGGAGCACAATAGAAAATGAATTCTGGATCTGTAGAACTGATCAAAGAGTCACTCAGTCTCTCTCCATTCAGTGCATGCAATGCCAATGACTTACCACGGTCACTCTCTCTGGCACAGCAATGTTTCACACTTCAATGTAAGGTACTAAAATGCTATAGATTGTAGAACTTTGTTAGAAACCAAATGGGAAATAATGCTCTCTAAAGGGTTGGAGGAACAGAATGAATCAAATGACTCCTGTGAAAAATACTGGAAACTCAACTATTAAAGCCAGACACTTCAGAGCACTCCAATCCCTACAATTGCTGGCAGCCAGTCCCAGGTCACACCCATTTCATTTACATGCTAAATATTGGCCAGAACTTGGAATTCAAGACTGCAGCTTTATAGAAACAACCCAATAAGTTTCCACTTGAAAAGCTGTCTAACTGTATTTATTTCAACCAGACCACAGTAATTAATATTTATGAGGATGAGTAAAAGTAGGATACTCATAGCAAAAGGGGATTATGGAAACACAAGAATGTGTGAAGATGCTGATGGGACAGAACAAATAGCACCTGAGACATAGATGCAGCAGGCCCATGAAGGGAGAAAAGGAGAGGACAACAATACATGTGTAACTGCCTATACACATGAGCACAGAAAAACTTGTTCCTGTGCTTTGTTCCACGTGCAGTCCAGGAAAAGTCTTGGTACTCGTACCAAATACATTTATTACCACTGATTTAACGGGTTTATTTGACTGTTACAGGCACCCACATCTGAGCCATCCCTGATCTCAGGCCAATCAAAGTAACAGTGCACATGTTCCATTCTTCAGGGGTAAGTACTAGATCTGTTACAGGCTTTAAATGTGTATGTGTTTCATATTTCTGGATTTATATCTTACATGAATATGACCAATAAAAAGTGGACAGAAGAAGAGAGCTCCGGAAAGAACTTGTCAACAGCATTTTCAGGTGAAAAAAAAAAAAAAGAAAAATAGGAGGTTTTGATCTGCAGAATGTGAAGTGTACAAAGTATAACAATTAAAACAGAAGGGTAGATACTTTGAGCTCATTAAAATTTCTTTTGAAGATGAAAGTCATTAGATTTCAATGAGAACTTGGAGCAGAAGCTCACACTGACATGAGAATATTTAACCTGTAGTCTACAGTGCTTCAAGCAACTGGAAGTATGATAAATAATTGCTTGGCTGTAGTAACCACATAGAAGGAAAAAAAGGATTACCCTAATCAAACACAGTCAGTGTGGTGTTGCCTGTCTCTGTGCTCCACATTTCATTCTGAAAGTTTGCAGTTATAGAAACGGAAATCCTGAGTTCTTAAAAAGGAAATTGTAAAGGATTTATTTTCCTGCCACCTCCAAGAAAACTTTGATAATATTCAGGGTCAGTTCTTCAGCTGGTATGATCAGCATAGCTCTGTGGAAGCCAGTGGATCATTGCCAATTTATAATAGCTGAATGTCTGCTTTTACTACAGGGACAACCTTATTTTAGATTTTTTTTCCTCCCTATCTCGAACTCTTTTTTTTTTCCTCTTTAAGTTAGGAACATTAATAGCCAAATACAGTTTCTGTTGTCAGGAATACCTGTCCTTCAAGGTATAAGACTCATATTTTCATGTAAGTGAGTTGCACCAGTGATTCTTACTCAGATTTCAGTATCACCACAAAGCACAAGCCAGGACCATACAATCCTTTACCATACAGGTATTTTCTATGTTATATCAGTGCAAAAAGCTAAATACTAATATTAACATAAGCCTAAAGCACAAATAATGGGCCCTCCTGAAAAGGCAGGGTAAGCTTGTCTTAGACAGCAAAATCATGGCAAACAGTACTTTACAGGAAAGAAATGAAAAGGGTCAGAGAAGGGAAGACACTTGCACAAGTAAAGGCTCCATAAGTCAGTGGCGAAATCCAGTTATCCCATGGGAAGTACAGTGCCCATGCAGCTGGGTGAAACCACAGTCTGTCATTTCTCACAGAAGAAGATGCCATTTGCATTAGAAGCAGTATGTAATACAGTGAAAGAAAACCTTCAAAGCATTTTCTACACAATCTCTTTGCACTTCCCTAAACTCTCAGATCCTGAATGCACCGTGCTCAGGAATGCTGTAGCAAGTGCTCCTTGCATCCTGGGCAGCGCCATCCCTACATAAAGTATCCCTGTAGAAGAAACACCTGACTTTTTACCATATAGGTGCTTTCTGCATGAATCAAGAGGATAAAATTAAGATAACACTCTGCACTAAGATATTGCCCCTGAAGGGCTGTGGAGATAGTTGTCATTTCCTTAAGCACACACAACACAAATTTCATACCTTTCTAATCCTAGGCAGTGTTCCCTTTAGCCAAATTTCATTCTTCTAACAAAACGAGAAGACCTTTATGCTTACTCCGAGCCTGGTGGCAGCAGGCAGTGGTGGCAGTGGCCCCCTCTGTAGTGAAAGATCTGCAGGACACATGAGCACACCCCTCCTAAGACATCCACAAATGCAGCCATTTAATTTCAGCCAGACTCAAGCATGGCACCTTCCTCGAGTGAAATTCTGAAATTCCTGCTGTTTCTCTTCACAGCTCTGCCTTGCTAAGGTAAGGACACAGAGCTCCCAGGTGTTCCCAGGCTCTCATTACTGCTGTCCTGCCCGTGCTGGTAGGGAATCAATGCCACCACAATTGTGTAAACATACAAAAACCAAATTCTCAAAAGAAGCCATCTAGGAAGGAAAAATGAAAACATTTTATTCTGCATATATTGAAAAAAAAGCAGTTTTATTCTTTCATATGGAGAAAAGGCTCTAGGGAAAGTAGCTGATTGTGTGGAGCCTCTTGGTTTTGACAGTAATTTCTTTGCCTTCTTTGGCAAACAGGGGTTCAGGGAATACATTTCTGACTGACTTGGGTTGCAGAAGTAGGCTTGTATAAGTCCACAGCCAAAAAGCCTGATGGTAAGGGTGATGGTAAGCATGATGCTAGACCAATATCCATCCATTTCTAAAAAGACAAAGGGAAAAAACCCTGAAACATGCTAATCTACAACAGAAATATATAAATAAAGACCTAACTACTTTTAGCGAAAATAGCCCTGAAGAAAATTTCCCAAGAGATTAGAGCTCTAGGGCTGGAGGAAGAGTCACTGGGCAAAGACAGCTTTTGGAAAGCAAGTTTTTTATTTAAATGAGAACAAGATGTTTGGAAAAGACTATGATAGATGCCCTTCATAACTTCTCAGAGGATCTACCAACACAATAATTTTCTCATTTGACTGGTAATGAAAGAAACTAGAGTTACATTTCTTGCTCTGGTAAAACATGCTCAGAGTCTGCATTTCTCATATCCCAGGTGACTGCCTGGACCACCTAAGAGCTGTTGAGTTTGGGTATATTTGTGTTGATGTCCTTTTTTAGACCTTTCACAAAATATGTGATGAAAATGTGCATTTTTTCCCAAAAAATCATTTGCAAAGGAAGGTGAAGCCAAAAGTTAAGAATGAAAAATGAATCATCTGAGATATACTTTGTTAATCAGTGCTGACAGCTAAAAACTGTAACTTTTCTGAAAAATCTTTTATCTGATTGGATCCTCAGATTGCAACTTGGTAAGCACTAACTACCAAGTTACATCTATTTTGTTGCAAAAGAGGTCTTTTTCTATCACTTTTTGCTGGAAATCCCACCATTGGTGAAACTGAGAAAAGCTTGTCAGGAGCCTGTTTCACTGGAAGATTCCCTATCTGCTTCTGGCTATTTTGCAAAACAAAACAAATTATTTTGTTACATGGAGCTGCTGAAAAAATGTGGGTGTACAAGATGTCATGTGGCAATTGCTTCTGTGTAAAGACCAGGCCACAACAGTGGTCACTATGAAAAACTTTTGCCACAGTCACTGGCAAATGTTTTGGTGGAATAATGTGCTCTGCATTTGCAAACACTGGTAAAAACAGGTTTCATTAACATCGATAAAACCTCCCCAGAATCCAGCAGAAAACTCCCATTATAACTTTAAATAATTCAAGCAAAAAAGGAACCCTTTCCTGAATATGTTCTGAGATAAGAATGTTTTCTAAATATTTGAGAAAGGAAGGGGGGAAAAAGGTTAAAATATAAGGGTAAACTTACATGCAATCCTCCCAGTACATCACTGAGTAGCTGTCTAAACATTGTACATTTAATATCCTTACCACAAAATATTTATATTCCTTTGCTGCTTTGTTACTGCATAGCCCTACAACCAGACTATCTAGGACTAAATCTGAAAGCAGAATTCAGGCACACTGTAGCATTCGATGTTTAGAAAATCCTTTGCCCTTGCAGTATTCATAATCTTATTATGTTAAATTTAGCTGGTCAAGTTCTGCTCTTACTTGTACTTCACATCTGTCAACTTAGGGCGTATAGGGCATACATCAAGGCAGCATTTAGCTCAGCATAGGGAGAGATTTGATATTTGAAATATATTCATCTTTTGAAAGCCACATTTTTTCCAGTAATAAATGCTGAAACAAGTGTCCCCAGCGCCATGCAATCTGTGTCCTTTCCACTCAGCTAAAGACGGTATTAAGGAGCTAAAATGAGAGAACTATTGCCATTTGGTTCCGTAGCGTAATGGCTCGGTATCATCCTCCCGACGCTTTGGACGCTTTGTTTAACAAGGAAATCAGCTGGAGCACAGGAGCTGCTGAGGAGTTCCAGGCTGAGGGTCTGTGCTGGGCTGCAGGCTGTGCGCTCCCGTGTCCCCAGGATGCACGGACACCCCTGCGGGGCCCCGGCAGCTGCTGCAGCAGGAGCACTGCAGGCACTGCCCGCCCGCTCTGTCGCACAGCAGCTGCACACATCAAAGGCAAGCAAGGGAAACTGGCAGCTGCAAAGGCTGAGGTGGAAACAGGATTCAATCCACACGAGTTTTGTAGATGAGTTGTTTTCTTCATTATATCAATATATAAAGAGAAATAAATACTTGCAAACAAGCACACAGAGCACTGATTCCTCAAGCATCCTATTGGAGTCCCAAAGGCTTGGTCCTATTAAAATAGTCCTTTTAAAATACCTTAGTTGTATTGAAAAAATGCTCCAAAAATCTCAGGTAAAATTTTATTGTTTTCCTCGGGTAAGCAGAAATCATCAGAGCAAGTAAACTTACTATAAATAGTGTTTACTGTCATTAAAATGTCTTTGTTTCCTTATATTATGTACATGGAAATAGAAAACACAGACGGTCAGAGTGCCCAAGGTGAGAGAAGACACCTGTGAAGGTGACTTAATTTCTTCCTCTGACCTTTTACAGCAGTGAGTCAAAATAGAAAACAGGCTTATAAAAATTCCATTTTATGCCTGTAGTGTACACACTGTGCATGTTTTGGAGGGGCACAAGATGCACTACTTTCATCTGACTGTGTAACAGAGGACACAAGTTATTAGCAATAGCACTTATAAGTAAGAAGCACTTGTATGGAGAGATGTAATGACTGTAGGGATTTGTGTTGAAATTCTGTTTCAAATAGTCAAAAAACCGGTAAGCAGTGAAAAATGGCACATATTGCTCAACTTTCAAACATATGTGCAAAAGACCAAAATCAGACCTTTTAAACTGACTGCATGCATTACACCAAGATATTCCAATCATTTTAGTTGAAACTCTCCAAAATGTCATTCCAAAATTTTCTGCAGCACTTCAAAAATTTCAGTACAGAAACAAAGAGATGGGAACAACAAAACTAGCTGAACTTCAATATTTTGATATCATTGCTTGTAACTAAAGACTTTTTTTTTTCTTTTTTTTTTTTTTTTTTTTTTTCTTTTTTTTGTTGTTGTTGGTTTGGGTTGGGCTTTATAAAATTTATTTAGCACCAAAACAGAGCCTGGTGAAGCACTGTCACTCCTTTTTATTACTGGAAACAACTTTATTTTTTAAAAAGTCCTAGAAAATCTAGACAGATTTCCATTACAGATATTTTAGGTTAAATAGGTAGCTGCATGTCCACTTAATCACAGGCAATTGCACTTGCACACCTGAACTTGCTCTGAGCTTGTCTGGTGAATTATCTCTGATTAATTTTCTTTGTTTTACACAAACACATTGTTTCCCATCAAACAAAGCAACTAAATAGATGTTTGAGGCCAACACAATCCTTCCCATGTACAAGGTTAGGGATATTACAGTTTAGTGCTCTGAAGCTGTTGAACACCTCAGTTTTACCAGCACTAGTTTGATGTGTTCAGTGCCAACAGTTGCAACACTGAGATTTAAACTTTAAGATTAAATTTAGGAGATAAAATCATCAAGATAATTCTATCAGCTATAATACTAGAATGTGTATGCCTGCAGCATTATATACAATGTCAGATTCAAAGAGACCACTAGAAAATATCAGTTGGTGTATTCAACTTGTTTCCCAACCTGATTACCACAAGACCCTCAAATCAAAAATCATCAGTGCTATTTTTTCCACATTTTACTTTTCCATTTCTAATTGTTTATAACTCTTCATAGAAGCACTTCTAATTCAGCTACTCAATATTATATAGTATATGTGAATTTTTCAAGATACAGCTTCTGCAACTGCCTTTATACCTTTAGGCTTTGTGACTTGACATCACAATGGTCTTGATTTATTAGAAGATAAACCTTTTCCAATGCTTTTTTCTTTAAATTGCGAACTGTAAATAACTTACCCAATACGAAAAATGCTAAGTAGCTCCTTTGAAACTCTAATGGAGATACAGTAATATCACTCACTGCAGAATCTTTGTATTAATGCTTTATATATATATATGTTGGAACATATAGGAATGTAACCTGCACCTTACACATTTCTGTGTGGGTCTGCTGAGACACAGAAATTTGGGTGGGGTGCAGCTAGCCTATTCCAAAACAGATGGAGAGATTTTGTTGCTGTATTTGTGTCTTACAGATTTTTACTTGAATGTTCAATGGCATAACATTGCTGTTAAGTATAATTCAACCAACAGTTTCTGTCCTTTAATTATTTCAGTTCTGCGGTTCAGCAGGTCCATGCTTCCCAACTGTCAAATCATCACTGAATAAACCTTCCCACAAAGTTTAGCTCCAGTACATCCTCGTTTTCTGTCAGTAACAGCATTCTCTGCCTGTGCTTAAGCGTTGGCATGTGAACTTCATGGCACATGTTGATGTCAGCAACCAGGATGGAGTCTGGATGGAGGGAGGACTGACTGGGCAATGCACCATATTCCTTGTGTTTGGAGCTCTGGCTCTGACCATATTAAACCCAAGTCCTAGGCTAACAAGCCTTCCTAATTACTCCTCTGTTCTCTCTTCCCTACAGGAACCATTTCTAGCACATTCTGCCACCAAGCAAGCTCTGCTCCTCCAGCCCTATCGCCAAAGCCTATAGAGTTCAGAAGATCTTTTCTCCCTGGCAGCCTTAACCAAATCATTTTTCCAGCCTTGAAATTCTTCAGAACACTGTCAGGCTTTGCTATCACCAACCCACTTTTTCCAGAATGAAGTTAAGTGCTTATCACTTAAAAATTTAAACAGTAATTGCTTAGTAATGAAAACTTGAATTGATCAGAGAGTAAACTTCTGCTAAGTGACTGGCAGAATTCCAGCTCCAGTCCATAATAATCAAAATTCACTAAAATAGCATTTTTAAATGTCTTTAGTTTGAAAACTATTCTATACCCAAGCATGTGAAGGTCTAGATGCAAGATAGTAATTTTAAGTGTTTCCAGGATTGAGCCAAAAAAAATGTTTCTGAATTAACAATTGCTAATTTGGGGTTGAATAAAATCTCTGTGCTCATCTTAAAAATGTCTAAATTATTAAAAATCATATTCCTCCTTCCTTTATTGCACCTGCTTGTTTTGTCAGGTACATCAACCCCTCTTAAAAATGTATGCCTCAAGAGAAAGACACTCGGTTTCCTCCAAACCTGGTGCTCAGGATGGAGACTCTTCCATTCTCACCTTGACAGGCTTTACTATTGATTGCCAAAGCTACTGTGTAACTTGAGGAACTTTCCTCACCTTCTAAAACAGCATTCTGAATTTTCACAGCTTCAGAAGCAATACTGCCAGAAATGAAGCAGCTAATTCCCTGTATATTCTGCTCTTTTACTATGGGTGCTGGTGGAACTGAGCAGAGATGTTTAACGCAATGTTACTTGTGAGACACTGGATTACACTGGATAATGAAAAGGAAATAAATGCAAACTGAATTTTTAGCATACCATTAACTATTCATTGGATTGGACTGGATTCCTCTTTCTAGTTTTCAGAAATTGCAGAAGAAACATCCTGAAAATATGCAAAGCACCAATGCTACTCCTTAGCATCCCTTAATTGTATTTAGTCCATGTTCAAAATCCCAACCCATTTCTTTAAGATCTCCTTCATGTCACTAGAGCTTTGCAGAGGTTTTGGACAGGGTTTCCAAACACAGACCAAGACAGTTTCTTTTGCTTTTACCTTCAGGGCCACAATATGAGAAGCTTCTGGCACTCTGATGTGCTGTCACTTTTTAATGCAAACTCTGGAAGTTCACGGACACAACGCTGCACAATGTGAGGAAGATAAATCACAGTTACTTCAAGCCAGTTGACAGCAGTTTAAGCAGCTGCAATCATCAACCACCAAGGGAGTTTCTTCTTTTATCTTACTAAATGCAAAAGTATACCAGGAACTGGTAATATCACTGGACTATCAGGAGTCCTGCTTTTACATAAATATCAGCAAGCGGTAAGTAAATTCTGTTGACGAAATGTAATAAAACAAAGACTGTTTCAAATATGACCATTCCCTGATGCATTCTGTAGCCCCGTCTTACTCACTTATTGCATGCTGCTGAGATTATAAGGTTTGCTTTTATCTGTCAGAAATCAATATTTCAAACATCGGATAAAAGAGGAAATTGAACTGGGAATAGGCTGAAGTGCTGTAAAAACTACAAAGCACAATTATCAAAAAGCACTTAAAGTACTTAATAGGACACACATATAAAAATGCTCAAATTAATGTCAGGGAACTATAATGAGAACTTTTTCTGTGCTTTTTGATCCAAATGCAATGCAATTCGAGCGCAGCCTGGTCAGTCAATACAGTTTTCAATTTATATGAAACCCTAAGGATTTCTAGCAATCCATTTGCTAGAACTGAACCATTACATATGATTGGTTAATATTTCAATTTATTGAAAATACATTATTTTGTGTAAAGTGTTTAAGTTGTTGAGGTTTAATCATTATAAACAGTTATGATAAAAATAGATCTTTGGGTAAACAAAGACCTTACAGTCAAGCTTTTAATAAATACTAGTATAACTAGACAATTGGATTTTAAGAGGAATAGACATAAGGAAAAACTGCAGATATGGGGTGGTGAGATGAGAGGAAATTGTTGGAGTAGAATGGATCTTTATCAGCACACATTAAGCTGAGAAGAGACTTTGTAAAATGTTGGAAACCATAGTTATTTTATGCAAAAAACCTCCTCACTATTAACTTTAGTGCTTTCCCCTTAGATTTATATATTCATTTATCATCTTTAATGCTACTGAGCTAGAGGTCTTTACAAAACTATGCTAGATCAGAAATCACTGCAAATGAAAGTGTACATGTCTGTATGAACACACCAGTATCCATGGAAAACAGATTGAGAGACTTCAGAAAATTTGATATGAAACACAAAGAGCTGCAACACACAGAGGAGTTACAGCTAGGATTTGAGCAACAAAGATGCACATTAATTAAATGGTTGTATCCAACTGTACCACTCTTTCCTAAGCTACACCCTACAAGGAATAACAAGGGACTCTTGGAAATCTTTCTTTGTCGAAAGTTATCCTTAAAATTACACTTAGTGTGTATACTTTAACCAGACACTTCTTTTATATGAGGGAACCTTAACTCCATCCCAATTAAAATGTGCTTCTTACTGGAACTACACCAAACTCCCTGAACTATGGATCAGACTGTAGTTTCCACTTACATATTGTTTCATTAGCCAAACACCTTCCCACCACCTTTCCTCGATATAGTTTTGAGCCTAACACAGTACAACCTCTTAGTTAATATCCCTACTTTTTAACATCTAATCTGAATCTTTGCTACCATAATTGTAGTCCTACTTCTTGGCCTATTTTATGTGATGAAGAAGAGGTTATAGTATTCCCTTATGCAACAAATTTGACTATGTAGGCACAGTCATCACACGGGATCTTTCCAGCACACAGGTTCTGTGAATTGTACAATCAGACTCTGATCTAGACAGTTAATGACTTATGAAATTCACCAAGTTAAACTGCACAATACACAGCCAAAATCTCTCTTCTAATAATTCTGGTCTTTTGTATGTTAAGCAAAATGTCACATGATGTAATTGAGGGAACTGGCAAAGGTATACCCTAAAAAATTTTCACATTTGAAAACAACTTTGACAAGATCAAAAATAAATAGATTGCTTCAGCTGGATACTGTAGGTGGTGTCCTGAATTTTCAGATTTCCTGAACCAACAGACTGGTTTTCTGAATCAACAGAATCATCACAGAGCATATAACTTTTTCCAAACAGTACAGATTTCCAAATAAAAAGCAATAATAATTGTTTTGTTTTCTCTGAGGAGAAAACATGCTATGATCTGGTAAGGTAATTGTAGTTATGGCAGTCATAATTGCATAATGCACATCACAGCAGCTTCTTCTATTGCACCTTATTGTATTTTTTCCTTCAATTATTAAATTCAGAGGGTTAACCTCAAAAGAAAATGCACTTGTCTTTACATACACTTGAATTGTTACTGCCATTTAAAACTAATCAATGTCTTCTTTAGTACCATAATAGCTTATTTGCAAAGCACCTCTTCAAGAGATATTTACACGGTGTTCTGGAAGTAAACATGTTTCACATTCTAAGAAAAACTCCCAATAAAGAGAAAGAGGGCTTCATTCTCATCTCAAAGTTCAGTGCAACTAAAGTGACTTAAAGGGCTTAAAAATTTGTACAAAGGGAGTGGCTACTAGATTATACCCCTACGTTCATAAATAATACAAGGAAAAACTATTCATTGTGCACAACCCCTATATCCTTAGAGAAGGCCAGGAAATTAATTTTCAAAGGCACAGCATATAAATACATGCTTTCATTAAAGTTAAGAGGAAAGAAAACGGTTAAAATCTTATTGTTAACTTATGTTTAAATACACATTCCTTAGAAATAATATACCATTCCTGACTTGGACCTTCGACTGCATAAAATTCAGAGGTCACCAAGGCCTCATTGAGGGTGGAAAGCCCAAGCTACTCCAGTAAAGTCAGAACATGCACTCAGAGTGCAGTTTGACACAAACAGGAATGTTCACATCACTTTCCTCTAGGAATATAGGGGAGATTTTTAAATTAGTCTCCACAGACTTCTTCAGAAAGAGGTCAGAGAAACCAAGTTAAGTAATATGAGTATCCCTAATGTCTCAAGATCTGAAGTTATCTAATAAAGAGTAGTTTTAATGAAGGAAAAACAAAGTGTGCACAAAACTCACAAGCAGCCTTTTTTCATTTCCAAATGTAAACATCTACTGCTTTAATAAGCAGAACACCCCCAGCTCAAGCTATGCCTGTATTTAAATACATGAAACCCATTGATTCCAGTAGGGCAGCAAGTCTGTCACTACAATGAAAGTTATAAACCCAAAGCTGGTAGGGGGCCAAGCTTTGCCAAAAGGAAGAACCAGAATTATAACTGAAAGCACTGGACACAGGGTCTGCCACAAAGTAATGCAATGAGCTGTGCCAATGCGACCATGTTATATAGAATATTATTTCCTGCCCAAATTTTAAATTTTTCAGTACATTTGTATCCGTGAATTTGGAATCTATTACTTTTATCATCTGTATGTACAGCCAATATTTTGTATTTGCAATCTTAAAAATTTAATGGGGGGGCAGAAAAATTTTGTGTTTTTTCAGTTTATTGTTACTGCTTACTTATTACTTATTGTTACTGTTTAGTGTTACTGCTAACGATATGTAGCATCTATCATATATTGCAAGTACTCTTCCATTACAGAAATCAGTTCAGTCCCTGATTTCCTTTTATTAACCAAGATTATCTTTCCAGCTGGTTTTTAATTAAATATTTTGTTAAGGATCATTAAGGAGTTATATAAACTCCTCATAGTTCTCACTGCTAATCATAAACATTTCATCCAACTGTGCTATAAATCTGAAATTTGCCTTCCAGTTTTACTCCAAAGCCTTATTAGAATAGGTATTGAAAAAAAACCCCAAATCACCCAACAAAACCTCCTTCATTTCCAAAAGAGACTTTCCCAATTAAATTAATATAAAATATTAAATAATCAAGAATTAGAAGGTTAGAATAGCGTTATTAAAAATTAATACCAGGATTTTTCCATTCTTCTTCACTTGAGTTAAAATAAAAGCAGCTCAAAATTATAGATTATTCCTTCTCTTTAAAAAAGGTAGAAGGTGGTGAGACAGCATCGGGTAGATGCACAGTAGTAATGGATTATGCAGATTTTTCTCTCCTGGGTCACTGTTATGAATCTGATCCAAGACAGCAATGACAAAATGTCAGTGCCATTTTATGGCTTTTAGCATGAAATCCCGACCCTGTGAGGTCAATGGCAAAACATCAGTAGTGCCAGGATTTTCACCTTTTGAATCTCTAAGATGCAGAAAGAATTAAGGTCTGACTCAGCATCCATCGACTTTAATGGGAGTTACACTAAGTTCAAGGTGCTGGTTTTTAAAAGTCCTTAGGTGCTGCTTTGCTTTAATAAGAACTGGATCTTTCAGATGACTCAAAAACTGCAGCATTAAAACGACAAACCTTTATCTTTAAAGTTAAATATTCTGATGACTCTCATCCCCTTGCTCCGCTGTCTGGATTACTCTGCCCCATTAGGCTGAGCATTGGATAAGGGCTTCTTTCACCGCATGCATTCCCTCCTCTTGCTTCTTTCTCTGAAAGCAAAATCCTTGTCCCAGATGACACAAGGTTCAAAACCTCTTGGATTACCATGTTTGTGGCCCTCAAGTAGTCTGGCACAGACTGTAGCTTCTGCTCTGCATCCTGTCTGGTCCACTTACAGTCTATTCCCATAAACTCCTACAAAACGTGAGGTCTCGGGAATACAGGAATAGTAAACCTTCGGGTCAAAATGACCAAATTAACAAAGCAGCAGAAGTCATCAAACCTGTTTTTTGGAGTGATTAATTCAAAGAAAATCCTTATCAATTTGCTGAAAATGGGCAGAGGTGGCTTGTTATTTTATTTCATTTGCTTTGATAGTGGATGCTCTGTAGAAAGGACATTACCATCCATTTTAAACCAGCAGTTGCAGGAACTGAAAGTGTTGCCACTTTGCAGGCTTGAAGAGGTTTGATCCTGAAAAGGAAATAAGAATATAATCCAAATGAGCTGTCAAATTTTAAGTGTTTAACCAAAATGGAAACAAATTTCCAATATCAAATGATTTGTTCATGGCCTCCAAAAATAGTAAGCTACACAAATATAAAAAGAATGTCTTGCTGTAACATGTGCTTTCCAGACGTATTTCACTTGCAGTTCAGGCTTGTGCCTGAAATAAAAGTATTTAGCTATGCTGAAAACCACCCAGGAATTAAACTGGATGAAAGCATGCTGAGGAAGTTGTTGGAGGTTTAATTACCTTTTCTTTTTTTTCTCTTTAGTGGGAGTTCTGAATTCTGGAGGAGTAAAACTCCAGTCTCTACTGTATTGAAATGATATTTTTTTAGCACTCTAATCATTGTCTCTACTTGACTAAGACATTTCTGTGCTAAAGCAGGTGCATTTACTTTTCAAGTATTATTTTACTAATCAATTGAAAAATTACCTCCATGAATGACAGAAGTGCAGACCTTTGGAGTATTTCATTAAAAGGAGCAAACATTAATTACAAATCCAGCCCAACCTTTGCAGACATAAATTATGGGACGGATCTATTTTCTCCATGCTTAATTGCAGGCAGTGACTAGCTCTTTAAATTATTATCTCCAAGGCATGAATGAAATTAGAATGGATTTGGTGATATTCTCAAGGCTTATTTGTATCTAAATAACTTGGCCATGTACTATCTGGAGATATAAGAAAAATTAGGTGAAACACATTTGAGCCTTTAAACAGTGTTAGCTTACCATGAAAAAAATCAGGAATTGCAAAACGGAATTAGAACCTTAAAGTCTTTGCAGACAGAAAGGTCTAGATGCAGGTTTAACAATGAGATAGTTAATAACGTCCAAGTATTTTTCTTCTAATGTAAATTCTCAAAATTTTAGGTGTTTATAACTTTCTGCAGCATTCATGTTTCAGGCAGAATATTCCAGGCAATACCTTTCCTAAAAGGTGATATTTGCATTTCAAGAAAAATAAGTACTTTTCTAGTGAAGTAAAACCCCCTTCCTACAGAATTAAGAAGGTTGAAAATTTTGATTTTGTAATAAGCACAGTGCTGACATGTTTATGATCATACCAAAATTTGGCAGGAAAATAGATGGACTGATTGGTCCATTGAAACATGCACAGAACAGAAGGTGCAGTTTGCTATGGTGAAGAGTGAGAAATCAATAGAGAATGCAAGGATTATTTTTTAATACAGTAATGAAGACAGAAAGGTATATTTTTTTAAAATGTATATAATGACTTAGCTACTACATTGGAAACAGGAAGCCTTCTTCTATAAGAACTCTGTTCTTTATATACTACAGAAGGTGTGAACAAATGAGTCTCAAAAGACTCCACGGGTACTGCCTGACCTGTGTTTTTACTACCCTTCTACCACAAAAGTTAATAATTTGGCATTGCATACTTAAAAAAAAAAAAAAACAAAAAAAACCAGATAATGACTTGCTTGGAGTTCAATTTACTTGTCTCATGATACAATAAATACCAAGCTGAATTCTCACAGTGTTAATCATTACCCTGGGAGAGGGCATTTGCTTAAATGCATTCCTTCAGCTTTGATATGTGTCATGAATACATTGGCAGGTATTTGAACAGCAATTTCAAATATGCTGAAGATGTAAATAAGTTCAAGTCCCCCCCACCCCCCCCCCCAAAAGCCAAACTCTTTCCACCTTTTAACTTCTGGATATAAAGTCACCCTCCATCTCTGCTGCAGGAACAGCCTCTGAAACTAGAATAACAGAAGCTCTGAAGTTGGATCTTTTGATGTACAGAGGAAGCCCAGCTCAGATTCAGAGGGCTTATTTGTGCCAGACACCATGCCAAAAGCAGGGCAGGGTACCTACAAAAGGAACATTCCTCTGATATGGTACTGATTTTTTTTTTTAATTTTCTACTTTGACAGACTTCTCAGGCTCATAGCAAAATATTTCTGGCACTGAGTTGAAGACTCTGTAACAACATTGGAGGATTTCTTAGAAAAAAAAATATTCTGCTGGAACATTCGAGATTGGTTCAAAAACTTTGGAAATACCTGGTCCAGCAGAGAGAAGACTTCATGGGCTTCATCATTTTAAGTGTCTTGCTTAGGACAGGGAAGAGTGAGAAAACCTATTTGCTAGGATTTTGGAAGTATTTATGTCCCCTTTCCTCTCCATGGTATTTCATCTTAATTTAAAAGTGAGGAGTTAAAGATTGATATGGAGCTTGGGAAAAGCATTCAAGCAGAGGAGCATGGGGGACAGAGTGAACCCTTTACCCATATGGCTTGAGAAAGGCACTGCTTGGCAATATGTTTCTGGGAATGATAATATCATAGGTAACCTATTTGCTCTGGAATCTAAATCAGGGCACCACACTTAAACCACATGCATCTACACTGAAGATAAATATATTATGAGATTCTCATAATACACAGGCCCGAATGGAATGTATGATTTTTCAGAGATCTGGGTAAATTCTTCAGTTTTGATAATATATCAGTCTATTCATTGATCATGTCCTTTCTATTTCTTTAGAAAGAAAAACACCACGAACAATTACTGGCTTTAACACCTTGCAGCTTATATATAGCTTCTCATATAAGGAAGAAACACCTTAAGCACACTGGGAAGTTACCACCAATACAATTTATAAAATGTAGATATGTTGGAGCAGAGAAGGTAGGAAATTAGTTAAATGTGAGTTTTAAAAATTAAGATACTTTCTTCATCCAGGCTTATAGAGAACAAACAGAGCTGGTAGAATATGTACTTTTAACCAACAGACAATTTTTCCCCTCTGAATACAGAATTGCAGACACAACTTTGCTTCAAGTTGCAAAAATTGTGGATGGAAATATTGAGGAATCACAATTTTTATCTAAATATTAACCACTGGTGTATTAATTCCTGTTTTACAGTCTAAATGTAGGCAACTGCTGAGTCAGACATTGATATGCACCAAAACAACATGCATTAATTACAGCTAAGCAAGAGTGTGAGCAAAGACTGCTGTGAGTCAGACCTGGGGTCTCCCAGGTCACAGAGCAGTGCAGCTTCTCTGCCCCAGCGAGGTCACAGCCTTTCCAACCAGGGCTGCAGCAGCTCACGGGGCGGCTGTCCCCACTAAAGGGTGCAAGGCACAGTGTGTGACAGAGGGGACAAGCACAGGGCACTAATAAGCAGTTCAAGTGCAGCTCCTCCATCAGGACTACAAGCGGAGCCCATTTGGCTGGAGGAGCCAGGAACACACCCAGACTCTGGTGCAGACACAGCCCATACCCTGAGCTCACAGAGGGCAGGATCCCAGGGCACATCAATGCCCCTGTAGCCCAGCTCCAGAGAACTCCAACGAGTTCATGTGCCTGGACATGGAGCACTGCTCCCTGTGATCCCAACAGGACTGAGGTGAGGCACGATCTGCTGGGTACCTGCATGTTTTGTGTGCAGAAAGATGACCTGGTATGGACCACCCAGAGCCCAGTGTGACCAAGCTGTGAGGGCTGGGAGCTGTGCTGGGGTTCCAGCACATGGCTCCCAGGCATGCTGGTCACCCCCACCACTCCTGCTCCACGCAGAAAGAGTTACAGACACACTCACAGGGCTGGCCATGGGTACCACACTGGGGGCCACAAAACACAAAGGTTCTAACAGCAAGTTATGTGCAGAGTTCTCACTCTGATTCTTCTCCTTTCTTTCTCCTTCTCATTCCAGTAAACTCCAAAATAACAGGCAATAACATTAATGCTGGCTCCATCCAAATGAATGCACATGGAACAGAGAGATGCATCTGTTTAGTGATTCTGAAGTGAGCTGACTCCTTGCTGTGCCACCAGTTCACCTTGCCTTACTTCAACCTAGTTTATTTTTGTGGGGTTTTTGTTGAAATCTGACATGGGTAACAAATTATTTTTATTATGTCTATTTGAGCTACACCAACTCTTTAAATGCTCACATCACCTGGAAACTGTAAACAACCTTGTTGCACATTGTGTAGTCACTGTGGATTAACCTCTTGAAGGATGAAGACACAGAATGGTTTGAATAATAGTTCTTGTTCTGTCCTTCTCTGACAGATGAATATGAATAATAACTTATTTTGGCCAAAACAACCAATTCCAGGTGAATTTATGTCCTTAATGGGAGATCTGCCATGACAAACAAGAAGGGTTTGGTACATTCTAGTCAAAAGTGGAATATCTTAAATCAAAAGTTTCAGTAGCCCTCAATGTTTGTGCTAACCCTTCTATTAAATCTTCATAACAATGTGATAAGCTAGAATTCGTTGTCTTGTACTTTATTAAAAAGAGGGCAACCTCTAGGATAAAATAATATTGAGAAATAAATTTTACCTTGGATTAGTTTCATGTAAACATAAAAAACTCAACTTCTCAGAACTCATGTGAAAAACATAACATAGTTAATATTAAATACAAAGATTATGCAACCTATTACTTTTACAGTTTGTGCTCCTGTGTCCTTGAATTTGTCCCTGTTTTGCTTATGATTAATGAATGACTCACCCTCAGTACCCTCTCATTTATTTCATACCTCATTATGAATCTGAAATGGTCTATTTGTTATTTGAAAACAGCAAAACAAGCATGGAAGTTAAACAGCATTCAGAAATGCAAATGACATTTTTATAAATAAATTGCTATACTATCACATTTTAATGGTTTACATTTTTAACTGCTTTTGATATAATTTTGAAGAGTGTACTTCACTTAGTCCAGAGAATACCAGGTGGAGTTCCTCCACGTGATTTATTTAAACATCAGGAGTGTCAGTGTACTCTATACAGTCACTCACACACAAATCCTACAATGACACCTGGTGTACTTTACAGTTCTCTATTTTGGCTTGTCAAGATCCTATGCTATAATTCCCCATGGCTTCTCATTTGTTTTGTTTGGAATTATTTTACCAGGGTATGATACTTTATAATGTTTTGTGATTATGCTGTCAACATTCAGGCAGGGACAAAATCAAGGCTAGAAAAAACTTTTGTGTATATTAAGTAAGTTCACAACTATTAAAGCAAAACCCACTAACTTATTTATACTGAAAACAAAGTTTTGTACCAACAGTTCACAGTACTACTTTTGTGTTGCTATATCCTTTTTCAGTTTTGATAATTACTTTCATTAACAGAATCTGGTAGTTTCAAAATGCTTTCTTGAGCAGAAAAAAAAATTGGCTTGGGTGACATCAATGCTAAATACCATTCTGTGGAGCACTCAGAGGCATAAACCAAAAAGTCCATCTTTTCTCTGTTTACTGCAGTAAATTCTGACACTGCACATACTTCAGTGTGGGTAATCCAGTCCCTCCAGAAGCCTGTGCAGTCTTCTCTTTTCTCATCACTTTGGCAAACCTGTCCACACCAATGAGAGGAGGTTAAAGTTCTGCAACAAAGACTTTACTGTGTAAAGGCCTCTAAAGCCCCAGTGGCAGCTGTGCCCAGCTCCTCCTGCAGAAGATAAGCTGTCTCTGTGCCTTACCTTTTTCAGTTTCTGGCTCATGATGTGCAAGCAGCAGCACCTGCACCTCCTATTTTTGCTCTATTTTATTTGTAGCCGAATTATGGCTGTGAGCTGTATTCAGGCTGGCTGCTGAGGCTGCATGCAACAGAGAGTAGGCCAGAATCCATGGATGTTATAAGCAGACAGGTACAAATCAAGCTCAACCAATTGTATATTCCTTATGCTGTACAACATGCATGACTATTTGTATGCCACATGCAGTAGCTTAGGTATTGTGTCATCATAAAAATAACATAACTGGACATGGTTATTAGCTGCAGGCTGACTTTCAGCTTTGCCTTTCCTAATATTGTAGATTTATGTTTTCCCCCCAGCTCATTCAGAACTCTTTGTACAGTAGTTTATTAAAGTATAACTAAACATTGTCCTTGGTGCCCATATATGTTTGGAACAATTCCAAGTCTATGATCTTTTCCTTGAATTTTGTCAACATGTTCACTACAGGCCTTTATTCTTCCTTTTTCAGTGAAAACTCTACAAAGATCGTTGTTTTAAATCAATCCTGACTATGATGCACTTTAAGATTAGTGAACACGTTATTCAAATAATTCAAATTAATGAGATAATTCAAATTAACAAAACCAAATATCCCTCCCAATACTCTACCCTTATTCCTGCCAAGCTCTGTATTAGTTTCCAGTGTGAATAAAAAAAGATAACATCTTTACACATGGCAAGTATAAGAGGTAATAATAAAAGGTAAATTTGACATAAGTTATGAAGGATGCGCAAAAAAAAAAAAAAGTGAAACCTTGCCCCTGAAAACTTCATGAAGCTATAATAAAAATGGAGTTTGTGATGGATATCATAGAAACCAGAAAAAATTACACAAAGCAGGTAGAATTTATTACTACAATGTTTGAGTATTATCCTCAGCATAGAAAGATCAAAACCAAAACATGCATAGTGTGGAGAAACTGAAGGTATGTACTGATGGGTTTACCTCTAAGGATTTAATCTCCAGTAAGTGGCTTTCTATTTAAGCAATGAAAGCCTTTTGTCTCCTTGCCTAACTGGAATGAAAGTCTACTTCTCAAGGCAAATGCTTAGAGATAACTAAAACCAGTCTGAAACTTAACAGGTGTTACTTCTGTTACTTGAAGTGTTCTATTTAAAAACATAATTTATTCTTTTTTATTCTAAAAATACCAAGACATATCTCCAGGAACTCTTCAGTCTTCATTTTGACTCACAAAGGTCCATTACTCTATTATGCACACCTTTCATTTACATTGCAGACCACTATTTATTGACACTTACCAGGCACCCAGAGTAGCCCAAGTAGAACGTGCATCCTACAGACTCAGAGAATATAACAGTGAAAATATTACTATCATAAACATAAAAACGGAAAAGTACAAGAAATGACAGAAGACCAGACTCTGCCTTAACGCTCTGTGAGGCAAATTCATCAGCAGTGTGACTGCACGTCCAAGCTCAAAATCTGAAAATGTAAATTACACCTTTGGCACTCTCAGCTAACAAACACCTGCAGAACTGTGGGAGTTTAACCTTCTGTTCAGATGATTGGCTTCACTTTGCTGCTTTTTGAAGCCTGACTTACAACAGGTGAGGATGCAGAGTAAAATAAAGGTGTTGGGGGAAGGCAAAGCACTTGCTTGTTTAGCACATTTTATGGCTAGGTCAGGGATATGGGACATGGATGTTGCGAGAGGTAATGAGGTAACTGGCAGCAAAGAACTCTGAGCTGGAGCAAATGTGAAGGTAAAACAGAATCGAAATAGTGAACCATCTGCTTTCTAATGAAAACAGCTCCTCTTGTCAGCAACATCCAGAAAAAATGATTTCTTAGTTGGAGTGTATAACCGAGGGAAGTAGCTTTTTTGCTATATGAGGTAATACACTCAAATGATGTATGACTTAGAAAATAGTGTGGGTTAATGATCTTCAGCTGGATCAGGGAGTAAAACAAAGTAATTTCATAATACAGAACATGATGGATTAAATCATGTTAATACTGGGTATATACATTAAAGAAAATGATCTTTCTGGCATACTAAATGGCAAAATAAAAAGCACTTTTAGTAAGCTATATGATTAATTAGTCTGCCCTTTTATTTATGTACCATGATAAAGTAAAATGTACTTCTTCTTGTTACCTCCCAGGCAATTATTCTAAAAGTTATATTGAATACACCAGCTTCATTGTATTGCATCAGTCCATCAGGAACTGCGAGTAGGCCCCTGTCTTTGTTTCAAGTCAGGGGTTTTCTTTTTTTCTCTCCCTTTCCTGTCCTACTTACTAGAGGTTATTGGGGTTCTGTATATTTTTTAACTCACACAAACATGAGATTGAACAGAATACATTCATATATTGCAATAATATAAACATTGATTTGTCTTAGCACTATTACAGAGAATGCAAAAAATTCCAGTGAGTGAAAAGTTATAGCTCATGTGTAATTCAGGCAAATATTTAAATATGGGAATGCAAATGCTTCAGAGTTCGTTCAGATTCTGAGCTGTTTCATTTCCTGCCTTCACAGTTTAACTGTGTATCTTGCAAATTTTTACCACAGGTTCAATCACATCCAGAATCTTTTAGAAATAAGCTGGAAATGCATTTGCAAAGGAGATTTCACATTAAAATAAAAACCTCAGATTTCAGAAATAATGTTACCTACAGAGGGAGGTATATATTATATATTATATAGTAATTATATATTATATATTATATAATTTTTGAGACCTATGTGTCTTCCAGTCTTATTGTACGTACTTGTTAGAAATTATGACAATGATGTAAGACACAGAAGTTTCCTCTAGTACCAAATTTATGTGGAAGGAAGAAAAGGCATTATTAGCACTGAATTTTCTTCTTTCTTAAAATCTTATGAGCATGCAGAATCTGATAAAATGCAGGAGTTAAAGAAAAGTACATTTCAATGATATTTTAAAAGAGAATATTTAGTAAGCTGGGGTAGGTTTTGTGTTCTATTAGGGATTCACATAGTTCTTCAAACTGGATTGCCTTAGACAGATGTACATAATAACATAGAAAATGCGAAAGAGCAGACTTGGACATTTTCTAATGTTAAATTCAGAATTCAGGTGAGTAGTGTTTTTGACAGAGAGAAACTTGTTCTTATAAGAAGCCCAGCACTTACATGGATTTATGCTGTTATACTGTTCCACAGACCTGTGCAGAAAAGTAAATGATTCTAAAACCCTAGGCTAAAGGAAATGACTTTTTTTTAAAGAACCAGCTAAGAATAACTACCTTTTTTTTTTTTTTTTGATAGTTGATAGTGCCAGATATTTGTCTACTACAGCAAGAATTTGGAACTCCTGCATGAAATCCTTGCAATGTTCTAATTCTGGATTATCTCACACAGAGTCCACCTGCTGACACAGAGTCAGTATTTGCTGACTAATCTTTTGTTTGCAGCACCACTAATGCTTTCTTCTGACTTCTTCAGCTTTCTCTGCTGCAACATGAAATCTGTCTTTACTGGGAATTAAGTAAACTGTGGTAAATATAAATCCAAATATTTTCAATATTTATTCCCCCTGTGCATTTTGCATTTATCTGCTATCAAAGGAATTGCTCTACCATCAAGCTCTCCAAAGTCACTTTTGCATTTTAGTGGGTGTGAGTGCAGTGAGAGTGCTCTTTCCTTCTGTCCTCTCTAACAATCTCATCACCCTTCAAAGGGTCCTGGGCAGTTTTCAGGCCTCTCAGATTTCTGTTTAATGTAGAAAAAGGCACATGAGTTTTCCTCTTGTCAAAAGTATCTTCATTTCATCCTTTTCTATGATCAACACTCCCAAAAATTATTCTGGACTCCTTTTTCAAGTTTTCTTTATTCTAAAGAGGATCATAAAGGCATAACCAGGAAGACTTTTTCATGCTGCTCAGTATCACATCTGTACTACTTTTTTAACAGAGCACATTTACGATAAATATTTGCTTTATATCACCAATTCATACCAATATAGCCTATAGCTGTTAATAGTTGTTTATATATTTGTAAGCAGCTTTTCAGCCTAGAACTGCATAGATACTCCCTAGAAATTCCAAATAGATGCTGAAGTTCATAACTAGAAAAAACGTGGACACCTATTTACAACTAGCAAATAAGCTTTAAAACAGGTTTTTAAAGGTACGTGAATTAGTTCCTAATAAGACTGTTGTGAGAATATAGGAAACAGGTGACATGTATCTCAGAGAAAGTGTACTGGCACAGCTTCCTCAAAGTGCTGGTCTATACTATCATTACATTTTTGCTACATTTTAAAGTTTGTAGAATACAACTCCATGTAGAAGTGTGACCTTAAAATTAGTCTTTGCAAGCGCCTGAGATGAGGGTGGTGATGAGATAAAGGTGATGGGTTTTAGCAAGCAGCAGGCTTTAAACCTAAAATTACATTAATTTATTTGCTGCAACACAATTAGGTAGATTAGTTATTGCTCAAACTGATTTGTTACATAAAAGAACAATTTTTATATCACAAAAAAATCCCCAAAACAAAAATCCTAGAAAAATAAGAGAAGTGTTAGTGCTCTTGTACTCCAATGCTGTTGGCAAGACTCAACTAGAAATGCCAGATATGTATAAAGAGTAATTTTGTCTCATTAAATGATAACACTAGTGGTTCCTCTTCATCTCCTTAATTCATTTCTTATAGTTTTTCTTGTCACATCCACTTGTTTTATGGCTTACTAACTTGCAAGTTATGGTCATAATTTATGGTCAAAATTGAGTGGTAGCAAATCACAGAATATTTTCATTGATTACCTTAAATTGTCTAATCTACTGTATGTTTTTAGGACTTGATTGGGTGGTATTTACTGATTGCCTTCATCTAATTTAAAAATCAATCAATAGCAACAATGAGAGGTGGTGGATAAATCGAGTCTAATGCAGCATAACTGCAGCAAATATCAATCAAAGGCTCATTCTCAATCAAATTTGTGGGAACTTTTAATACATAAACCAAAATGTCTAAAAGCCTTACTTCTAGAGCACATCATTTTTAAATTGTGCTCTGCAATGTGACATCTTATTGCTCTTATGCTGTCTATTTAGGGCAGTTTTCCACTGCTAAAATGAACATATTTCACTACAATAAAACTGTAACAAACAGGAAAAAAAAAAGTCATCAGCTTTGGTTTAAAGGCACTTTGTTCCATCTTCCTCAATATCATCTGTATATAATAATGGGAATTAACATAACATCAGCTTTTCATATAAACCGTGTGCATTTTCTCTGATAAACATTCTAATAAGTGTCTCGATAGGAAATGTGTTTTCTACATTGAGAAATCAATTCACTAAAGTTGTTCCTTTACATTGTTCTTTTTTAAAAGCGTCTTTAGTTCCTGAAGTTTTGGATAGCAAATGTGAAGGGAGCTGTCTGGAAGGCAATATTCTAATTTCGTGACATTATGAGGGCAAGGCACTTCATGCAGCAAAGAAGGACAGAGAGTAAATGCAAGCCTTCCTTTTCCAAGTGATGGCAATACAAACACAAAATGCTTTTTTATGATGTCATAATCAAATATGACATAGAAAAAACACTTAATTTTTTAACTAGGCATGGATCTTCAGTTTATGTTAACTCAAGGTAAGCTTTCTGTAGGCATACAGATGTGAACAGTTACCTAAACTGAGGTCCAAACAATGCTGTCATTAACAGCTGGATGAGGAGCTAGTTCTATAGCCAGGAAAAATAAGTCAAAACTGACCTCTATTCTTCATCCATACTCAGAAACAGGTATTTAGTGTCAGAACTTGCTCAGTAAATTCTACATAGATTGCTGAGGAGATTCAGCTTTTTTTTTTGACAGCATGGGAGATATGAAGCTACAGACTTGTTAGGCAATAGCAGGTTCTGTCCTGTGACTCCAGCTGTAATAAATAATCAATGAAGGAGAGAAACTTGGAGGTTTGCAGATTCTCTCAAGCCTTGCAGATACTTGATTTTAATTTGAGTCAAGTTATTAATAGGTCAACATGTGAAAAAAAAGTCCAAAAGCTTTGAATGGTTCTGAATTCACTCAGACAAAAATTCCTTTTTGGCATCTAAAGAAAGTACAATTTATATGGCTGCAATCCAGCACTGCTACAAACAAAACCACAGATATGTAATGGATTGGGAAAACACCACCACTCTGGAAAACAATGATTCTGTTCTAAGAAATTGTAAAGTATCCTTTGTTGCTAAACACTCTTGAAAAATCTCAGGCCCAAGCAACAGATCACAGCACACATTACAAATATAAAAGACAACCACCAAAGAGAACCCTACCAGCAGTCCACGGTTCATTAAAATTCTGACATTCTGAGATATCTTCTTGCCAAGGGCCCTCTTACAATGACATCTGTACACTTGTCATTACATTGTGGTTCACATTACTTACATAAACATGCCACAGGGAAACCACGACTGATATAATTTTTGTAAGATTGAAAGGTAGCCATTGTGATCATTAAAACAAACCTGAGAGAGCCTTCCTGATGATGGAACAGATTCAGTTACTTCTTCCTTCTTTGTGGGTCATTAGTTAAAAAGGGGAAGGTGGGGGAGGAGGGAGAGAAGGCCATATACTGCAGGTGTTTTATCCTTTGTAAGGAGACTGCGCTGAGACAAATGATTCTAGCTGGCATTTTGTACACACCGGAGATTGCTTATCGATCCAGATCAGAATATTCAGGCTGGCCCCGGGGAAAAGGCAGAGTATTTTCTGAGGGAGTTAATAACCTGGCAGCTGAGCTGTCTTGTCCAATTCACTGAACCTAGGGCTCTAATCAGGCCAGAGTTTTTATTTTGAGAAATCTTGCCATATGTGTCTGCTATCTGCCTTCCACTCTATTGGAACAGTGACAGTGATTGAAATGACAGCCTATAGATAGAGCCTAATCAAATTGTTTATTATCAGCCTAAATCAATGTGTATAGATTGTAGAAACATCACTGTCATGACATGAAAAAGTCATACTAATACTACATGCTGCAGGTGTAATTCTAAAATGTAATTTTCCATTCTAAATTATGTCTGAATTTAAAAGAGTAAAAGAAATTAGAATGGTGTATGAGACAGTGAAAAATATACAGGTTTAAACATTTCAATAACATTAAGGATTAATGTTAAAATGCCACTTTGTTCATTGCTTAAATATGTTATCATGTTCCCAGTGAAGAACAGAGCTGTGGGAAAGGAAAAAAGAAATTGAAAAGTTGTTTTGCCTTTTGTATAGAAAAGGGAAAATCTCAGAGATCTGTGTAAGCACACACTGCAGCATGAATCAAATTCCAGCACACCTAAAAAGTGAGTTTTGAGGCATTCAGACTACACAGACAAAAATACAGTAACATGAATTCCTTTGGTACAACACAAATATTACTCCCAAGAGCAGACCAAAGAGCTTGGACCATGAAATCTAATGATTTGATAAGAAGCTGATTTCATAAAGCCCTCTCTTCTGAAGACTGTTGGACACCCTTTTTGCACAGAAAAGATAGCGCATCATATGGCAAGAGTAAAAAGTATTTAATGGTATGTCATAAAACAGATTCTACAAGCTTAATTATCATCTCAAGCAGAATCATTCAAACACAAAACATGAGACAAAGAAGGAACATTCCTGAGGGCCTGGCACTGGATGGGAATCTCCCAGATTTGGGAGAGGACCGGTTTGGCCAGTGAAGCTCACCTGAGTGCATGCATGCAGAATCCTCTTCTAGTGGGACTGACTGAAATGGATAATCCTGGCAAGGCTTGTGGCCCAACAAGAGTCAGCTGTATAGTTCATAACATTGGAAGTTGCTCTACTGGCAGAATTTGTACTACCTAACATGTCCTTGGGAATAATTTATTGCCTTGCTCCTCAAAAAGAAATTTCAAAACTATTTTAAAGTACTCTGGCAAGGTAAAGAGGCTGTAACCTTAGAGCAAATTATATGTTTTGCCCTGAAGAATGGTGTGAAATAACCTTCTGGTTAATTAATCTTTGCAATGCAAAGATTAATTCAAGCTCTTGTTTGGCTGTCGTTTACATTGCGTGATTATTGGGTTGAGTCAAACATATAACAACTTCTAGCATTACGGCATACATGTTAATAAAAATAATTTTGTGTTGTAGGCTGTACTAATTTAAAGAGGGTTTTTTTTTTTCTTGGATAAACATACTTTTCTTACCATGAGCATGCAAAGCTCTCCAAACAGCAATTATCTTTGGCTGAATGAATCTAGGAATTTTCCTATTACATCCAAAATCAGAATTTCTTGATCGCCATTCTAAAAAATAATGGTACTTATTCAGCAGAAAATATTAGCATATAAATCTAAGTACATGCTTAAGTCCCTCCTGAGTCAGGAAAGAAGTTAAGCAGATGCATAGCCTTAAGTTTTAAATTACTTCAGTGGGACTTTCTCGTCTTAAATTTTGAATGTACTTGAAGTGTACTTACAGCTAAGCATAGAATATGAATACAGGTGGTTCAGTTTGGCCCACAGCTGGCACAAAACCAAAATTTAACATTACTTTTAAAGCGTTTTGACTGAAATCCAGCGAAGTACTTATGTCTACACACAGTGCTGATTTAACTGTCTCAGTTTATAGTTACACTGGTGCAATTTCCTAGCATGGACACAGTTCTGCTGCTATTTGTCTTGGCATAACTTAGCAAGACACTTTTACAGAACTGAATGGCTCTTAAAGCCAAGAAGGCTGGGGCAAACCTGCAAGGCAACCAAACCTGAGTTAGCTGCAAACACAAGTCTGACGGGACGTGAGAAGTGAGAAATTTGCCTGTTAAAATGGTCATCTTCAAAACCTTCCACAGATCAGTGGTGGCATTTCCCAGCACACTTCTGCCAATGTGGCTGTTCATATGTGAGCTCATTTCACAAACAGTAGCTCCTTCCAGAAGGTGTGGATGAAATGCCTGGATTATACCTTGTACACTGTAAGATCCATTGAGCTGAATATGCTCTAATTGTTGGGTGGAAACATGGAAACCTGCTTTAGGTTCTGTATGGTATGCAGTGAAATCCCTCTTACAGGCTGATTCTGCTGAGAGTCCATTATATTTTCTTTATCATTATTTTGCTTTTTGTTAAAACTTATTGCAGGCCAAATGATTCAAGATAAAAGAAAGTACTATTTTTCTCCTTTCCAAAACATCTTCAAGGAAGAGTGTGACCACAAAGAAGGGTGGTAAAAATGAAGAAATAATGACCTTATTATTTATTATTTCCAATGCAGAATGGTGATAACACTGTCACCATTATCCAACTTTCCAATACTTGTGTCGCAGTTACGGATACCACACATTAATGAGAAATATACCTAATAACTTAGTTCTACCTTGGGAAAGGATTGTTTCTAAGATCCTCCTATAAAACTAGTGAAATTCTTATTTATACCCCACTTAGTGTTTTAGATAGACCATTTCTCTAGATCCATTCATTTTCTTTTTGGTTAATTCTGTTATGGGCTGATTTGCTTTGTCTTTGCACTAAATGGGATGTAAAACTAAGTGCTACTGATACAATTTCTATGGCTTTATTTGTTGCTTTTTTCCACCTTGCTTTGTATAGAGAGCAGATGTATTAAGAGAAGATGCACAGCATACGAAATTCTTACCTCATTTGAAGAACATAGTGTTCCAAACTAAATAGTTTAAGATGCAAGAAAGGACAGTGTTAAGAGCACAAGTGTAAACCTTAACCTGTCCTCTACCTCACAAACATTCCACCAGTCAGATCATTGCCATCTTTCATTAAATGCATCACCATCTATCAGCATAGGACGTATCAAATGAATGAACATTAACCCTTAAATACTTGTTCTCTAATTGTATTTGAAACTACAAATAAAAATTAAAAAGTCCATTTAATATTTTCAGTGATCTCTAGTACACATTAAGTAATTCCTCTAATTTTACCTACAATATAATAGTGACAAAATTAAGAACAGAAGTTTAGACTCTAGCAATCCACTTTCACTTTTCATGGACACCATAAAGAATTTAACTGCTTCCCCTTTTCTCATATGAACCATTCAGGCATTGACTCTAAGATTAAGCAGATTTCTGCACTACCAACAAATTAAGCCCTATTTGTTTCTTTTCAATTGCATTCAATCCAGTACCATCACAGCAAAGCCTTACTTGGGCTCAGGCTCAGAAACTCTGCAACCTAAACATCAAAAATAAAAAAACTACTATTCAAATAGGAAGGGAAAATATGGTATGATACAGCCCCATGTCCCACAAAACCTCTACACATAGTACTGCTTCACTTCAGATGCACAAATAATTGACAAACTGTACAAATCAGACCTGCAAACATGGTGTGCCTCCCAAACTGTACTTCAAACCTCATTACATTTAATAGTTCTGTACCAAAATGCCAAGTACTTCAAAAAATTCTGGCCAGGTTACGTACTTAAAAAAAAAAAAAAATACTACTGAAACACAGGAACGTGGAAAAGTATAACACGAGAAAGTTCTAAATTCAAACTACACTCCAGGAGCATAAAGGGGGATTAATGAGGAGCTGTGATGGTGAACTTCTAGAAGAAAGAGTTTAAGAAGTGAAATTCATTTCAGCAGTGTCCGTTGTGCTGTGAAGCTTAATTGTAGCACCTTGACTTCATCAACTGGAAGAACTTTTGCTGTTCTGTTTGCAGACAGGGTGGCAACCATTCTGCATAGCCTGCATTCCCACTCTGGGAGGAGTTATGTGTAGCAAAGATTCCACGTGACTCCCTGGGCAGCCCAGATAGAGATGTGGCCAGCTAATCCTGCCCTGTTTAAACACAAGATGACATGATGGTAGTGAACATGCTGACCTTAAGATAGATGTACAGAAGTGTACATCAGTCCAACATTAGTAGAAGGCAGACAGGCAGGAAGGAAGGAAAAGAGAGATTTCTGAAATACTTTGTGAAGCTTACCTTGATAAACACTAAGGAGAAATCCAGGGATTTTGTCCACACACAGAAAATTGTGTAAATTGGCTGGAAAAACTCATTGACCCAGTCAGATTGTGTGAAGCTTGTGATCAAATACAGCCCCAGGCTCTCCTGCATCTTGATCAGAACACATAGCTCAATGAAAAAACCCACTATTTTATTGTGATAAACACTGCAATAGAATGATGTTTGCACTGGCATGTGTGAGTTGCTCCTCTTTAGGTGGCTTGGGAACATCATATTCAAGGGGTTTTAGGTGTAAATTTACAAGCATAACATGCAAAGAATTTTAAGGTTTCATTGTTCAATTATTTTAAGTAGAACAATGAAAACATCAATGCTACAACAATACAAATTAATCAAACAACAAAAAGTAAAGCAATTAAAGCTGAGCAGTGAGACTGATGAATTCACAGGTACTTCTGCAATGCATATTCAAGAGCCTGAGTAATTAGGTGTAACTGTAGAAAGACTGTTAAATGTCCTTTATTGTAGAGCTATGAAATTTATTTCACTGAGAAATCAAGTACATTGTTTTTGTGGATCACTTTGTACAGCTAGAAAAAATGAGGAAGGAAAGATGGTTCTGTAATTTAGAGCATGGAATGGGAGAGGGAAGTCTCTTGAATCTTATGACTTCCTAAGTAGCTTGAGGCAATGACCTCCCACTTGTAAAAAAGTTTGACAATCCTTCTGTGTGCTTACCTGGGCTAGGAGGATATGTATGTTAAGAATGCTTAGACAGAGCACAGAAATGAATAACAGTATGACTCCAAGTATACAACTACAGAACTCACCCTAACACCAGAGTTCCATATAATCAAAGCTAGCACTTACCTCAACTCTCTGCTATTGTAAATATCTGTGTTTCCAAAAATCCTACATATGCTCTCTTGACATTTTTAGGTTGAAATTTTTATTTCTAGTCACTAGAAATTCTCAGATGGTCTCATCTGTAGAAGCCCATCTGAGGCTGTACTTGGTTCTGCAAAGTTCTGAGTATTGTCAGTGCTGATTCTGTATGAGAGGCTCAGAAATTCTTCAGAACCTCTGAATATGAGATAAAGGTTAAGTTTAACCTTGGGAAGTCAGTCCCCTCCGGACAGTGTTTCAGATCTTTTAGTTCAGGTCTGCATTCGGAACTGCTCCCTCAACCCTCCTGGCTCCTTTTCTGTGTTGACTGTAGCAAAGTCAGTACCATTAAACATAAATTACTCTTTCTGAATACTCCAGGTCACTTCCAAAAGTTGACGTCTAAATTCATCATCCTAGTACAACTCACAGGATGAAGATGAAACTATAAAATTTGATCTGATGAAATTTTATTCCTTAAGTCATGATAACTTGCTTTTTTTAAAATCCAGACTCTGGTTTAGCTTTGGCAGCACATAAATTCTGGATTAGCCAAAATAATTGCAAATAAATAGTTTATTAATCAGGGTATTACTCCCATGACTTAATGAGCCCACAGCAATTCTCAAATCAGTAGTCTATAACTATAGTATGTATCTCCAACTCTCTGGTAGAATCTAGGTAAAGCAGCACACAACACATCACATAGAAGAGAGAGAATATGGTGAAGATTTTATATAGCTTCATTTTGCAAATACTTTCATAATTTTATGTTTTCTTATCTTAAGGTGACAAAGACAAATCTATAGAGACTGATATAGTACTTGAACCATATTGAACAATTTTTGTTGGAATTCTTTGTAATATACATAGGCAGTGATAACAACAACATGAGATTAGCTCCAACACTGAGGATATAAGCAAGTCTGTGTAATTATCCTGTGAATCCAAATAACATTAAAAATTGAGAAAAAGCTCCCTTGTCTGCCATGACAATAGTATAAGAAATTATTCGTCTGGCATAGCAACAGAATGAAGGAAAAGAGTACAGATTATCAGCTTGAATCAAAACAACTGATGAGGCAACCTATTTAAGGTGAGATAATTCTTCATGTCTCTGAAAATATCTAGTGGTCATCCTCCCTCAGGCTTTGTTTCCATGCAATGATTGCAATTGTTTTCAGATAGAGATGCAGCCATGTCTGCTCTCACCCTGACCTGGTGCTCACAACTTGGTTTTAAAAATATTTTGCTCAATAAAGCACAGTAAGCAAAGCTGCTTACTCTGTCCAAAACATTCATTCTATCAGGGTTTCATAAAGAAAAGTTACATAAGATCCTTACCTGAATGCATGTGGATTTGACTGTAACTTTCTGTCAGGCCCTCAAAGGTGTCATTGTATAGAGAAAGATCAGCATCATTTATCCTCTTGTCACTCTGAAACTGCCAGTGAGCCTGTGAAATGGGGAACATGCCATATAATTAGAAAATTATCCACTGCCAACTTGCTATTATCCTATGCTTTTCTAAAAAGAACAAAAGGTGTGCCACACTGACAGCACTTTGCAGGCAATACAAGAAACTCTCAAGAGTTTCCAGCAATCTTCAACATGAATAACAAACAGGAGATAGTTTATAATATGGTAGGTAAAGCTAAGGCCTTTAAGGACAACAAAACCTATGTACTTAGTGTACAGCACTAGCAGGGAAAATCATAGTAGAATGGTTGTTTCTTAGCCTGAACACTTTTCTCTTTAGGCTGAAGGTTCCAACCCCATGAACTAGGGCTTCAATCTTCATAGAAAGTTGTATTTCTGTAACAATCATTTTAACACAAGGAGACTTTTGCCTCCAGGCTCCCATTGTTAGATTACTCTTTGTATTAGACTGTCACAGAAAAGGCTTTTTTTTTTTTTTTTTTTTACAAAGTAAAACACCTGAAAGATTATCAGCAGAAATTACAGGAATACAGAAGAAAGTCCACAGGATAACACTTAGGGAAAAAGGCATCAATATTTTGTAAAAAAATCTTGAATGGGAAAAGAGGATTCTTCATATGAAAGCTGAACAGGGCTCACAGTTCACGGATTTCTTTTCTGCTTGAAATACTCAGGTCATTAACATTAAGTTTGGCTTCTGTACCTCTTGGAGGAATTTCAGTGTTATACAGGTGCCAGGTCACCACACTGAGAAAGTGACTCTGATGACTTTGTGTTCCAGACCACAAAGTCACCAAGGCCCAAATACTCTGCAGTGCTGCTTCCAAGAGTGCAGTGCAGCACTGCGAGAGCCACTGGAGATAGCACTGGAAGGTGCATCCTTTGCCAGTCCCTGTCACAGAGCACGAGGTAATGCTGAGACTGATGCCACATTTTCTGAAAACGGTGTCAGAAAATGAAGGTATTGTTTCCATCTCAAACACAATTCAAGAATTAGACAATGGAACTCATACTGCTGTCAAAAAAATTTTGGCTGAAGGTTAGGAAAATTCCTGGTGAGAACATTGTAAAGGGAACTGAAAATATCTGTCTGCAAGTGAGAAGGAAAAGTTCTGTTTTTACTCCACAATTATGTGTAGAAAACACATCACAGAGTTGTACCTCAGCTAATGCTCTATGAACTGTGACAATCTTGTAGTGCATTCACCCAGGTTTTTTGTAGGTGCATCACTAAGGAAATATTCACTGTATCTACAGATGGCTGCAAACATTGTATGAGAGACCCAGCAAATTATTCATCACACTTCTAACAGGCTGGTAAAAGGCCTGTTCAAAGAGCTGAATGACTCAATAATAACTCTTTGCTGTTAAATTCACCTTACCATCCTCTTTTTATTTACATTTATGTAAGGTTTACCTTGATCAAGTAAATTAAAGGGTTACCTGCTTTCTACTAGCACTGTTAAATGTTTCAGAAAGTACCCAAATCACAGGAGTTTTATAATGCCGTGGCAGTTAACACATTCTCCAATACAGTGATTTCCTTTACACACCAGGGCATAATGGCTCAGCTGTAGAGCTTGAATTTGGACTGAGGAATTTTACTTTCCAACCTTTTTTTTCATTTTCCCTGTGGATGCCAAGCTGCTTGGCTTGCCAGGCCACATCCTACATCTACAACAAAAGTGGGAAATGCATGTAGTGCTCAAATTCCACGCTCCTAGTCTGGAAACCACTCAGTTACACAGCGTGAGATGTTTTCTTGATGCTCAGGTACTGAAAGGGAAGTTCCGTTCTTGGATTCCTCTCCTGGCCTGTTGTCTGATGCAGTCACTTGCAATGTGTCTGTGGCCCTGGCACGCTTTTTACTGGAAGTCAAATTTCACAAATTCCAAATCTTTCTAAACCTTTACCTTTTTTATGTCTGCTAATCAAATAGGGAGGGCTATTGTGGAGTACATGTCCCACATCACAATGAGAAAATTAATTTCACTCTGTTCTTAGAAATGTTTAACTACTATGGGGGAGAATAACATCAAAAGTCACTGTGAATTGTATGATTCTGAAAGGGAAATTAGATAAAAAAGAACTTGAAATAAAAAAAATTAAAAATCCTTCCATCTAGCACTAACATATTCAAGGAGAACAATAATGTGCATTCTTAACCAAACTTAATAGAGATTCACTTTGCAGTATATTCCATACACACATTCACACCATGTTTCTTAAAAATAAACAAGTGAGAAGTAAAAAATACAGCTGCTAAAGGAACGTTATTTATGCCCGAACTGTACTGGAGAAATTAGTCAAGGGCAATTCATGCATGTGAAAATATGATTTCTAACACTGCCAAGGTCGATAAGACCTTAGGGAGTAAATGCTGACCACATAAATCAAAGATGCCTAGAGGCAGTTTTGAGGATGAGTCGTGAGGCTTTAATAGTTTTAAAAAGCCTGTTAATAGTCCAAATGAATCAGCAATGATACAAGAGCAAATAACTTGTTTATGAAAGGAACAAACCATGCTTGATGTCCTTCTGTGGAGTGGATTGCCCAAACTCAGAATCATACGATTCTCTCCTGCATTTCAGAAGTAAGGATCTGATTATTCCTCAAAACTAAAAAATGAATAAAGGTGCACCAATCTAAATGAATCCAAACTGCCAAATTAGTTTGCTTACAAAAATATTTTAGGAAAAAGACAACTTCAGTGACCAAACTACTTTATAGGAACAATTCCTGTTTTGCCGAGATGTCTAAAGAGAAATGCATTTTATCTGAAAATGCATACCGGATAACAAGCTTTTCCGTTGTTTCCATTTGCTTGGTTTTGTTTGGGTTTTTTTTGACAATTTCCCCATAGTATGTGAACAAAAAGCAAATAACTTTTTTTCCTTTCTAAAACAGAAAATTGACAACTTTTCATTTTAAGCCCAGCCACTGAACTAAAGAGTACTTCTGCCTAGCTGGCTCCCCACACTCCTTTGGTTGCCACTGTACTATCTAAACATCTCCTGTTTCAGGTTGCCTTTCCAAAACACTGTGTAAGTTAGAGCATGCTCCTTTCCCACACAGCTCAGATATCTGGGATACATATCTAGTGTGATACATGAAGATATCTGAAATCAAAGAGAACTTTAAAACAATCTTTTAAAGGAACTCAGTTTGCACTATTAAAAATAGCTTGAATTACTAACAGGATGAGTTTGTGTCTGAGTCAGACCCTTCTAAACCTTAAACAAAGATGAATTCAGAATAGAGCTGGCAATTAGAACTCACTGTGTATTTATTCATTTGTATTAATAATTAATAGTAGGTTTTTGAATGTTCCTGTGTTGTACCATTATCTCATATTTTAGAAAATATGATTCATGACAGCATCCTGATTTTACTACTAAAGATATTTAAACCATTTTTTATGTTGTTTCTGTGTGGGTAAACTGTTATGTTACCACAGCCCCTTTCAGCATGAACTCTTCACTCTCTCATGCTCCTATTAACAAATTCCACAGCTATTCCAAGCTATTCGTCTTCTCTTCCTGGACACTGCTGTTTAATATCTCTGCCACCTTGGTATCAGAAAAAAAAAAGGTTGACTAGACTTGCAGATTCCTCTGATTAAGGGATAATTAATCTGGCACGTCCAAAACTTCAGCATGAGCAAGCAGCAGAAGTCAGAATAGTGAGACCAGAAGGGTGCTGTGGAGGCAAATGAAAGTAGGTATTTATGGATCAGTTGAATACCGGCAGAAGAATGTGTCCTGAAGTCTTGCAGCCAATTGAAATTTGTTGTCAAAGTGTGAAGGAGGAAAAGAAGGAAGGCAAAGAGGGAAACCATCAGCCAAACATGCAAAACTACTGCTTTCTACTTCACACAGTTATGACTCCAGGCAGAAACTGGGTAGGTGATTGTGTATATCTGAGAAGCGGCAGGACATGTCTCATTGCTAATCTTTATGTCAGAGACACTAGTGTTTGTTTCTGCATCAATACTTCCTATCTTTTTGGCCTTTTAAATTTTTTTCATTCATTTCCTCTATTCCTTAGTCTCAGAACCATTCTGGAGCCAGAGTTTGATTCAAATTTCCAAAGAGTAAAAGAATATTTGATCGCACATGAGCGTAATTTGTTCAGCAAGGGTGGCAGTGATCAAAAACTAAGTGTCATAGTTCCCTAGGTTTGCTTCCTGCAGAGATGTGCACTGATTCCTATTTGTATAAGACAATGAATTGAAAGAGGAGGTTTTCAGAGTCCTCTCACTCTGGAGACAGTAAGAGTGTTGGGTAAACTGCACACAAAATACAGAAAGAAAATACAGTAAGACCTCATTACGTTTATTACAGTCACTGGTTATCCTGGTAAATACCTCACTGAAGAACAAATGGAAAGCCCACAGTCACAGCTGTCCAAGAACTCTTGTGTTGTTTCCTCACATAAAATTTCTACCTTTCGCTTTTCCCCACTACAGAGAGGGAAAAGAAGCTAAAACATGAGTCCTCCTCCTTGAGATGAGTTGGTAAAGATCAAACAGTACTTGCATGAAGTTTCCAGTGAAATTTTGCCAGAGGACAAAGGGCTGTATGGGCCAAGAAAAACCAGAAGCTCTACAAGTGTAGGAGGACTGTGTTTGTTGGCTGAGTTTGAGAATAAATTGAAGTCAAACTAAAGAGCCAACAGCAGCTGTTTCTCAACTTTTACTTTTTTTTTTAAATCCCAGCACAGCATGCAAATAATTTGTTATGGACTTGAACTGGAGAAGCCAAGTATATAGTATTGTGAAACTGAAATCCAAAAATATAATATTTCAGGTTAGGAGACCTGTAGCTGGTAAGCCCAAACCACTATTTGCATTCAATTTTCTGGCTTGGTCACAAGCACTTTTGCTTCCTGATATATTTAACTAAAATATGCAGCTATTGCCTCACATGCACCTTTGGCTTTTTCCAATGCCTATGAACATGTGCACAATGTTTTAGATCACCACCAGACTTCAGTACCAGCAATATCAGTTTCTGGGTTGGCTTTTTTTGTTGTTTAATAGAGTGCAATGAAGATATCTGTCTGTGGATGCATCTGGAGGTTGTTGGAACACTTCGACTCATATTCCCAACATATTCTCATAAAACTGATCAGCTGCTCAAAGACAAAAACACCACTGCTCCCTCCCTGCACATGCCATTTTGGGAGATAGAGTGAAGTAAAAATGATATAAAAGTAATATATAACTTATTAAGAGGAAGAGGACCACACTTTCTTGAGCCACTCTGTAGCTCTAAGGGAAAGCACAACATCTAACTCCCAAACTCTTCCCTGATCTCTCACATCCACAGTTTGCTAGGTTTTCCCACAGAGCACGCAAGGAACAATTGGTCTCCATGTATCCATTGGAAGCTCATATGGGGCATCTTCTTAGGAGAGATTTTTAATCTGGCATAAATTCCTTAGAATAGTAACACTGCCCCATCTTCCAAATGGCTGGGAAAATTCACATTATCTTTGATGAGCGTTAAACAAAGTGAAGATTTGATTGCCCAAAGAAATGGGCAGAAATACAGGTACTTTCAAAGAATATTTATTGCTATGGTAGCTGATCTGAAGTGTTTCATAGTCACTTTAAGCCAAGTTCAGGATTTACACAAGGAGAAAGAACAAGAAAAAGTGTAATACCCTGTATGTTGTTTTATTTTTTTTTATTTTTTTTTTTTTTTGGATCAAAGTGTCATAAAATATTGTATTTTATAGGTAGGAGTAATAAAACCAAAGCGGCATGGCCAATTAAAATGTTCATTATTTTAAGAGATAAAAGCAGATCAATTATGATGTTTCAACCCATCTGTGGTAATTTATATTAGCTGAGAATCTGTCCCTAAATATTAAAACAGCAACCTTGACACTTCCTTCCCCCCTCCCAATTCTCGACTTTAAAGACACTTTGCAGTTCCACAGCACAGAGTAAGAGAAACTCTACTTTATGCTGCTCCTGGGTGATAGCACAGCTACCATCTGCACCAAAATAACTGCAAAATTGTGAGGGTTTTTTAAAAGATAGAGAGAAGAATAACAACCTAACTATAAGCACAAAGGCAATTTTAGCTAAGTAAAATACAATTACACCAGCTAGAATTTCTTTTGGACATGATTAGTAACAAACGTTCCTTGTCCTATGAAAATGTGCCAGGAAATTTTAATTGACTGCAAGCATCCAAGGCTGCCATTAAACACATCATCTGAAAGATTAATGTTTTTGGCCCACACTTAACTACCATGTAACCTGCTATATGGTTTACAAGATGGAATGACTTTGTTTTACATGACAGTTATTGGGCCTAATTCTGCTCACTATTATGCCAATGAAAATTTTGGAGCAAGTCCATCGAAGTCAATGGCTCTATAAAATAAGAGTAAAATTAGACTCAGGCCCACCATGCAATTTAATAATAACTATTATTACAAGTTAGTCCAGATTCTGCTTTTCCAATTGTTAACAAGTGGAACCAAGCATTAGAGATCCCATTCTTCTAAGATAAAAGGTGCCTGCATTAAGACTTGGCCCTTCCATAGAGACCCAGGCTCACAAACCTTCTCTGACATGACACAATGTGATGAGACCATTGCAGGCATGAACATTCCCTGGCATTTTGGAAGGACCCTATTGTGAAAATGCAGAAGAAAAGTGAGGAATTCAGAAGATGATTTTTTATTATAATAACATTTACTTGCAAATCAATTCAGAACTACAGATTCTCTTTTTTAACATCAAAAGTTTGAGTCACTGTTGTTCTACAACCAGTAATTTCAATATATACTCAATTTGGAGGCTTTTGAACAAAAGTAGATATTATTCACCAACTGTGCTGTACAAATTGAGACCAGAATTAGGTCACTGCACAAGCCATTGTACTTAGCACAGCTCTGGGCCAGAGACAGTGGGAGAAGACAGGAAGTAGAAAGGGAATAAGATGCTGTATCAATATAGACACAGGGATTTGTTCCCCTCCTTAAGAAATGAGCTAAATTATTATTACTTTCTTGGGAAAATCACATTCTGAAAAAAGACCAAGTGACTCTTGTCCTCTCTCTTCTGTTTCTGGTGTTACATTACCACATTGTAACTGCTCATTGCTTGAGTTTTTAAATTGTAAACTGTTGCTAACCAGCAGCTTTACAAGGACCACATGTAAATGAAAAGCTTCCTTCCCAAGTCCACTGACAACCAGCTGACTTGAAATAGTATGTTTCTATCTATTACATCACATGTACAGGTTGATAGCCTTCAAATGCTTCCATTTATGTTAGACCTGGTAAAGTGATATTCTATTATTTCATTGAAAATAAAATGTATTGAGACATTTCATGCTGTTTTCCATCTTCCTTCTTTCTTAATGTTACTTTAACTGTGATTTGTGCTAACAACTAAAAGTTAACCAAAATAATTGTTGTACATTACATTCATTGCATTAAAGATGATCTGTGCTTATAAAATGAGATTGTTTTATGAATAAAATACACTGAGAAAATAGAGCTGTCTCAACAGCAATTGTGTCAGGTAAAAATACAGTGATATAGCTTGAATTTCTACACTTCAGTGCATCCCTTGAAGGTGTGAAATGCCTAATAGATGGTAGCATGCACTATTCTCCAAATCTTCTTTTATATGACTATTTCAAATATTTGATTATTGCCTGGCTAATAATAGGTGCTTCATCAGTTGAAGAACAGACCAGAGAAGACAGTGTGAATTGTAGCATGCAATTGTTCACTGACTGCCGCTGAAAATGTGTAGCTACTGCTGCATGCCAACCTTCCTCTGGTGTCTGCAGCCACTGTTTCATGGAACAGCAATGAAAGCTCTGAGAAACTTGGAAAAGTCACCCAGAGACCAATCCCACCCCATTAATTTTTAAGTGCATAGAATGCTCCAGAGGACAGAAGAGCCCACCTGGGGCCAGTGAAAACACATCACAGCAGTCACTGATTTATTGGCACCAGGAGCGGGGTGGTGAAAAGGCTGTGAACCGTCCAGTACCACAGCAGTGCTGTCTAGCACTGCTCATTCCCTCTTTCCTTGAGCTCCTTCACCTTGGCCATCCCAGAAACCTCATGGAGACACATATTAGTTGCATCCTACACTGAAGATGTGCAGAACTGCATCTGAATTGAATCTGGAAGGGGCCAAAAAGACTGGTAGCCAAAACCCATTTCTGAGGCTGTGTTATGAAGGAGAGTCTTGAGAGCAGGGCAGTTTTGTGAAACAGAGCAGTGAGGGGCTTCTGAGCCAACCACAAATAGATGAGCATGTTGCAGAAACAAAGGGACTGAAAAAAAACCCCAAAAGCTGCCCAGAAAAGAGCAAGATAGGAAGGAACTGAAGCAAAGAGTTACTCTTGGAGTCTGATGATTTTACCTTTCTGCATGTTCAGAGAGTCTTCAAGGGAAAGATAAATGGATAATGTGGCTTTTAAATTGCAAAATAAATGAATCATCCCTGAGGGTCCAAAAATTTTAATGAAGTGATTGGAGATGGACGTAAGTAACACAAACAGGAAACATTTCAGCTACTCTTCCTCTCTAGTGCCAACAAATACCTCAGAGCGAGACTGGAAGCATCAGTAGCACCACTCTCAGTGACAAAAACTACACAGATTACTGGGGATGGAAGAAAATGTGCCTTTACTTTTCTCAGTGCCAGCCCACAGGCTTGTCATGCTCAAACCACCCTGCCCTGGTGCTTGCTACCCCCACTCAGACCACTCACAGATTACTGAGGGCCAGTCTGCAATAAGCCAACTGTGCTATCCAACCCTTTAACACTTAGAGAAGCCTTTCTATCCAGCAACAACATAGCAGGGTAGGTGCCAACAGATCCAAATGGGCTCTGGAATGATTTATTCATCCTAGGCTTCTAAGCCCCTTTTCCTCAGCATTAATACTAAGATTAATGTGTCCCATCAGTGCGCTGCCAACAGGAACTTTAATAAAAGCAAGAACAACTAGTTGGCTTGGCTTTCTTTCTACTTAAGATTAGGACATAATAAAAACAGCAGCCTACAAAGACTTTCCCCTTAATTTACTTATTACTTTACAAAATGAAAATAATTTCATTCAATTTAAATAATACACACAGATTACAGGAACACCACTGCCTAAAGTCAATCATTAGTCAATTTTTAAAAGGATAGGTGTAATATATCTGCAGATTTTAAAAGGTGCATATGCAACTTAAAACTTCCTAATGTACAATACGCAATATACAATACTTAGGAAGGATGCCAGATCCATAATGACAATAACTGAAATTCATAGACTACATGAGAGACGTGATACATCTGCAAACTAACACTAAAGAATTTGTTAGGGATGAAGGAATAATTTTTTATATAAGTATTGTCAAAACTGTGCCCTTTTAAATCTGTTTATTCCCACCTATTGCCAGGGACAATGTTAGTGTACCACGACGATGGTCTCAGTCCTTAAATCTCCAACTGCCAACAAATCACAACAAGCTGGGCTAGATTTTGTCCAGGATGACTTTGTGCTTAAGAACACCCTAGATCCTCATATGTTCAGTTTCAAGATTCAAGCCCAACATATGTCCAGAATAGCTTGAAGAATACCTAATGAATGCTATTTGAAAACATAATAAATTCAATAAAATCCCAAACCTCTATTCTAGGAGTTGCTGAGACAATTTAGTGATATTCTAACAAACTGCAGTGTACCAAATCACCTAAATGGACTGTGACTGATGCTGCAGACTGGGTATTGCATATCTGAATGTATAAAGGGTATTCTTTTGGCAACTGCAAACCTGCCTGAGCCATTTAACAGTAAGCTTTCCAATTAAATCTCAATCACATTACTGTGCCACAAAATCTACCCATTTCTACCTCAGAGGTGCTTTAAGTTCTTTTTCTTGTGGTCACGAATCTTCCTGCCTTCTTTGGTGGAAAAAGTATGAATGTGTGCTCACATACTTCTCTTTCCTTCCTTCCCATCCCCAATTGTACCAATTGTTCACCTGGCTCAGGCACAGAAGCTAAAGATTTCTGGGTGGTGGTGATGGGTGAGTGGAGCAGAAACTTCATTTCCCCCTAAAAGGCAGAGGTCACTCAACTGAAAGAACAGAAAGGCCTTTTATTCCCATAAAGAAAAGCAGAGGAAAAAGCTCTTCACAGTGAAGATGAAAAATATTTTATTTGAATCCTGGGAAGAACCCGTTCTTCTTACACTGGAGAATGGTCTATTCACAGCACAATTTGAATGGCCTGTGGCTTTTCAAATGTCCACAATGGGCAAAAAGGATATATTTTTACATTTATTTTTATTTTTAGAAGTTATCTTCTGATCTCAGTATGCATACCAGACACAGATATTTCATGGTATCCCATTCAAATGAGGAATTTAAAATTTTTTAACCATCTCAGGCACTTAGATTTTGAACTTCACCTATTTGGTTATTATCGCAATAATAACCTAACATAGGCTTTTATTTCTTGCCTCAAATTTTTAAAAATTACTTGTGTACTCCTACAAAAAGAATATTTCTGGCAAGAAAAAACCTTGGGAATGTAAATTATATCTAAAGGTCTTTTCATTCTTTTCATTTCATGAAATGTCTTACAATCATTTTGAAAATTCTCAAATGTTTTCTAGAAATACAGGGATTGTAGTCCTTGTATTGCCAATGATTTGTCACTGCAAAAAGCAAATACTTGCAAAAAAAAATTATACAGTGTTTGCTGGTAATGTAAGTGAAATGTTCTACATCTAGAGTTTTACTAGAAACACTACATAAATCAGTCAACAATGTAAAAATTGAGAACTGTAAAATGTAAAATTGACATTTAGCACAGAGAAGTTTCAAAGAGGTGTAATTATATAATTTTTTAAATCAAGGGACACAAGTAATATCACAGGACATATCTAACCTAACCACTGGGGTGCAGATCTGATTAGCAATACCTACATTTAAAGCCAGAGTTCTCTGTTTATGCAGTGCTGAGTGAATACCAGCAAAATGGAAATTCAGAATGTCACAGTCAGAACAATAATTTCCTGCATACAAATTGTCAAGCTTTTCATTATAAGCTTTACATTTTGTGAAGACTCCACTATTAAGCTAGATTTTAATTAATTTACCTAATTTTACTAATTAATAAATAGTGGCAGACATACTACTGCTGATTTTAACCTGACAATATTTTTTTTCAACTAATAAATATGATTTTTTCTCTTATAAAAAGTTGAAAAGAGAGGTAGACCCACTGAGCCCCAGTAAAATGATTTAATCCAGCTTCTGCACTGATCTTGGAAAGAACACAGGTAAAATCCAGCTTCTGCACTGATCTTGGAAAGAACACAGGTAAATGGTTTGAGGAATCAACCCGCCTCTAAATTTGATTTTACCAACTGAAACTACAACCAACGGTTTCTTGTTAAATCCTGTGCTCATCTGTATTCGAAGTAGTGGTAGACCAAAAATCTGGTGTTTTCTATTGAAACCTGCCTGTCCCTTCCTGCACTGAGCTGTTTTCTGTTACAAGTTATTAGGTTTTGCTGGAAGGAAAAAAAAATGCCATCAACAAGTCCTATTTTATTTCCATACCATCTTCTCTTCTTCATTTTACCATGGCTATTTTTTGCTCATTTGCATTCCCTGTCTCATGCTGCCTTTGAATAACAACTGAAGACAATTTGTCCCAGTTGAACACCCCAGATTTTGAAAGTCTGATTATGGATCCGAATATGCTGAAATAAATCACCACTGTAAAGATTCCGAGGTATGCAACAATCCAGACTAGGATGCCTTACAGTGCGAGCCCACTTGAGCTTGAGAGTTGAGAGCAGAATGAGGTTGGCACCAATAGGATTATTTCATTTTTGGAGAGGAGATCATACAGGCCTCTACCCAGGGTAAGGGGAAGCCCTACAATTATTTTTTTTCTGAACTAGTTAAACCATTTCTAATTAATTATGATGGTTTCAGCTAAAACTTTCCAGATGAACAGTTCAAGCTGGACCCAACACTGAACAATCATTGTGTTACTGAAGTGCTCTGGTATATTCCAAGTCCTAACTTTTAGATTCAATGAAAATACCAAAAAATGAGCAGCATATGTTACCTCAATCCAGGAGATTTATAAAACTCAGATATCTTGTGATTGTGTTGCTTCTTTAGCGGGATAAAAATTCCTTTTCACCCCCTTCACTTTTGCAAAATTCCCCCCATTGCTGTGTCTTAAAAATGTCAGACATACTTTACTGTTTCCAAATAAACATATCATTTTTGGCAGAATTACTGGACAAGAAAGGTAGGGGCATTGTTGTTATAGGAGTTCATATAAAAAGCAAATTTTAATGTTTTAAAATTTAAGACTTTCCTAAAGTTTTAAAATACATCCCCCCTGACTTCATCTGTAGTATTGTCAAAAGCATTATATAGTGTCCCTTTGGAAAAGTAAATCTGATTAATTAGCATCATTCTCCATTGTAGAATTCAGCAGCTATATCAACAGCCATAGATTTTTCTTAACACATATTCTATTAATGTTTTCAGCATTGTTAAAATCTAAAATTATTTAATTGTTGAACCATCGTGTTCTGTGCATTGTTTGCAAGGTTCGTCAAGTAAGCAGAATTTTTCTTACAGTGTTCTAGAATGATACTGAAACACACTTTTTCTTCAGAATTGCTCTAACATTGTATACAAAAACAGGATTGCTTTTAAACAGAAGTTCTGCACATAAAGGAAAAGACAGAAGGAAAAACTCAAAACAACGGAGAATGTGAAAATGCCAGAAAACAGTTTCTGCTGCAGTACTGTGGTTCAATAGGAAGCTTGTATCATTTGTGCTATCAATGACATTAAAAAAAAGCTGCTTTCAGAGCTGTCTAGCGAGCCTATGGTGATTTCAGCTGCAGTTCTTCAGCAGAAAACCATCACTGCCTGGTAACAGCACCTGGATATTGACTCTGTCACGGCACTTTAGATCTTGTGAAGGAAGGTAAGCAGCTGGAGGCCACTGCCCACAGAAATCCCCACATCTCACAGAAATTACTGCCTTGAAGGCAATATTCTTCCATATCTTGGCTGCTTTCAGTTTACAGACAAATAAAGCAGGACTACAGCTCTTAACCAGCAGCAAGGAAGCATCTCCGGAAGGGATTCACATCACCACCCCCTCCTGGTGCCAGCTATCAGCCTGTGAGGAATAACTAAGCACCAGCTTAGTGCTGGAGTTGCAAAGGCTGCAGTTTTCAGCTCTGCAAATCTAACATCTTTCTTTAATATTCACTTCATAAAAACAATTTCAGAAGTCCCCTGGCACTCTGCACAATTTCAGCTAACACATAGATCCATTGAAAAGTAAGAGAGCAAAAGTGTGTTTACTTCCATATTAATACCCACAGAAATTCTTGCAAAAGAGTAAATCAGAAAAAAATAAAGAAGCAAGACTTCCCAATGTTTACTTGCTTGCAACAAAAAAAGCAGAACTTCAACATCCACCAGAGCAACCATAAATATCATGGCCATCTTTAATTTGGCCTCCAGTATCTGACCAACCTTGATTTATCCACAGACAAAACCAAGCATCTCTAATTTGCTAACCAATCACTGCAATTCTTTTCTTACCAACCAATAATTCTGCCATCTCTAATTTACCAATAAATAATTCTGCACTCTCAAATTTACTAACCGATAATGTGACCAATTTGCTGACCAATGATTGTGTCAACTGGTAACAGTGCCCCTAGCAAACAGTAATTTGCCAAGCAATATTTGGACCTTCCCCCCCCCAGCAATAAAGAACTGTAGTGGTCTTTGATTCAGTATCTACTGCATTACTCTGAAACTGCTTAATGTCGATAGTGAGGTTTTTTTACAAAGTATTTGCTGTCTGAGGGGATATTTGTTTACATTGGCTGCTTAAAAATTGCACAGATATCTCTTAAATGTCTGTGAACTAGAATATTGTTTTCTCTTTTATGAGTATTAGCCTTTGAGGGAACCCTTTTTTCTGTTTGCAGTACTCCTGGGCATATTGCTAACTCCCCTGTAAGTCCTGTTGTCATCACGCTGGGATTTGGCGACAGCTCCACAGTGCTTGGACAGCGTGCACTGGTAAAGCAGTGACACTGCTGGCCAGCCCTGTCACCCTGCTGACCTTACCACCCAAGTTGATCCTGTCTGGGCAGACATTTGGGCATAGAGAGTTCATATGTAAAGCCTTGTGATTGATTTGTCTTTTCTAATTTCTACATCCCTTTGGCTTGCGTGAAAAAAACAGGTCTTGAATTATTGGTTCCTTTAAACAATAATAACGGCATTTTGAAGTCATGTAGTAACTTCTGCAATCAATTTTACCTCCAAGAAATGTTTCCAGTTTTGTGTAATTTGACTAGTCCATATTAAAGTCATTAGCTAACACAACATTAGCTCAGTGAGCAACCACTCTAACACCATTTTACCAGGCAAGTCTACAGAGATAAAGGGCGTAGCAGGAGGGACCATCAGTGCTGAAATCAGTAAAAAATATCCAAACTCCAAGTCAGCAGCTCAGAAGGCTACAGAAAATAAAATATTGCAAAATATTTTATACAACAGAATACAAAGAGAGGCATGGAGTTTAGGCTCAGCTCTATGCAAAAGACAGCAACTGCACCAGCTCGCTACATATTTGTACTTATAACCAACCTTCTAATATAGTTTACAGATTAATTTATTGCACATTCCAGGAAAGGATTCAGAGAAACATTTATTCCAAAACAGAACACGATTTTGAGATTTCTAGTTTTTACAAGAAAAAAAGAAAAAGAAGACAATTGCTGTAGACTGGAAGCATATTCTAAAACAGCATAGCAAGTCCCCTTTATCCTTTTCTTTCCCTTCTTGTGGAATAAGCACAGCCTAAGCAGCACTACTTGCTTCTCACTCTTTTCTTCCTGAAGTATCCTGGGTTTCTTGAAAGCAGAGGCAGAAATGCCATTCTGGGTGGCTATTCCTTTAGAGGAGGTTGTGAATAGGGAGAGTAAGCCAAGAAGGAAAGGGAGTTGGCCAAGAAGGCAGGAATTCCCAGACGCCCAGAGGTTTGGTATGTTTAATGTTCTCTCAGTGTTGGAGGAACAAGCATAATACAACTGAATTTGTACTAAAGCTTATTTCCGAACCTAGTTATATGACAAAATAAAATATAAAAACTCAATCTAAGGATAAATAACTCTGATGATAGCTTCAGTCATGCTTGTGGTAAAGATTTCAAGTAGCCATAACATTAGAGGGTTGTCCACAAAAATATTTGGTTTACAAGCTTGGACTTGTTAAGTTTTCAGCGACAAGCATTTCATTAGCCAGTACTGGAAAGATTAACTCGAATACAAAAAGCAGCACTGTTTAGCTGGAGAGCCTGAAAAGTAGGTGTGATGAGGCAAAGACACCAAAGAATGTGTTTGTGTGCATCTCATCCTCATTTAAAGCAGAAGAGGGTGGGAAAATGTCATAAGTAGGAGATGGAACTTGCTGAGGCACAATGAATGTGAGAGCAGAGGGACAAGACTGAAGTCAAGAAAGAAAGTGGCAGAAAGCAGGAATATGCCTACACCTTGAAAGATGAAACAAGTCTCTAGACATGTATAGCTGCCTGTTTTTCACTTCAAGTGAAAGTGGGCATGAGAGGAGAAAAATGTACCTGTTCAGGAGCTCCTCAGTTTGTTTTACAGTATGTACACGAGTACATCCACAGGGTTACAGGGGAGTAAAAAGAGAAGCAGCAAAGGATAAAACACATTAAAAATATATGGTATAACTATAATGTTTTACTCTGGGAGGGAGCACGAGGATTGATGCAGGTGGGAAGAGGGTTTTGTCTTGTCTGGTTAAATTTTCTACATTAGAGTACTATTGATTTTCCTAAGTATATAGGATACTGTATACCCCATTCTGCTACCCTTACACAGGTTAATTCTTTTATCCATTTCAAATGCAGTCAATCAATAACAGTGATCAGGTAGGTTGTGAAATTGCCTGGAAAACACATCCACAAAGTAAACCCAATACATTGGCCTGTCTATGTGACTTAAAGCTTAGCACGGCATTGAAAATCACTAATGGAACACTGTGCAGTTTGTTCATGCTATGAGCAGTCAGGAATCATGCATAATGTAATAGTGCATCTGCTAACAGCAGCTCACACAAGCTAATTTAATCTTGTTTTACACTAGACACAAGGAATTAATCTTTAAAGCTGCTCCCGTGATTCTGTTTGGCCCTTAAAATATCGAGGGTCTTTCCACCTCCTCATTTACAATACTGTAAAGGGATGCATTTCAGTTATCATCAAGTATTTACACTTCATCTACATTAGCCAGAAAATGGATGTAACTCTGTAATTTATCAGTCTTAAAAAGCACATTGCTGGCCCAGTCCAGAAGCTGTGTTTTGTGTTGTCACATCTGAAACCAGTAGTAAGTCTCAGACTCTATTGTAGAAGTTAGATCTCCTAAATAATTAATATTTGAAAATAATTACTTTTTTTTTTTTTTAATTTATTTCTCGACTTTCACAGAATCACAGAATCTGCTGAGTTGGAAGGGACCCACAAGGAACTTCAAGTCCAACTCCTGGCCCTGCACAAGATCATCCCCAAGAGTCATACCACGTGCCTGATGTCCCCCAGGACACTCTTGGCCCTCCTGGCTGCCAGGGCACACCTTAGCTGCACTTTGTCTCTCAGCTTACCCTTAATAATATTGTTATTGTCTTGAGTACTTGTATTGGTACAATGCTACTGTGCAAACACTGAAAAAGACAGTCTTCAACCACAACAACTTACAATGCCAGTATAAAAAAAAAAATACAGACAGATTGGAGAGTATTCAAAGAAAAAACCAAAAACAATATTGATGAGAAAGACAAGAAAGAAAGTACTCATATATAATAAACGACTTTGGCAAGATTTCAGGCTGGAAGCTTGATCATCAATTTTTGGACCTAAAGCCAAAGAGAAATTTTAGCAGGGCTTTGTAAGACAACAATGAAATACTTCTGCAAATGTTCATGGCAAGCTCCTTGTAAGTGTAAGGAAGGCTGACAGGAGAGAAATGCACACAGGAAGAAGTAACAAGTGGGAGGTGGAAACTGGGCACCCATTACTCATCAAGATTAGTGAGGCATATGATATCTTGATATTGAGAGCAGGATGATAGATAACAGGGAAGGAAAGAGTGAACATGAAAACAAGTATTTTACTACAAGTGTGATGGAGCTAATGGAAGAAAAACAAGGAAGGAGGGAAAGAAATAGTCTGGGTAAACAGACTTTACAAAAGGTTTCTGATCATGTGCAAGTGAAACAATATTCTATTTCAAGCAATGAATTAAAGGAGGAGAATGAGAATCTGAAAAAGTTTATGCTGAAGATGGGACAAGATAGACTCTCTTTCAGAAATGTTTTTTCAAAATAATCAACAGTATCAAGACATGGCCCAGATATCAAATATTGGGCTAGTAGATGGTGACAGTAAGTGACAGCATCAGGATGTTGGTCACTGCAAACAACAGATATGCTGAAAAGAAGGTTGTTTTAAACAGTTTTCAGCAAAAGTTTAAAACTCTGCTTTAACTGTGATACATTGAAGATCCATAGAGAAACATTAGATCGTGACAGGCCAGCATAATTTACTTCAGAGAGGAAATAAACATAGGGAAATAAACAGAAATAAACAGAAGGAAGGATAATTGTTGAGTTTGCATTCGTGGACTATATCTTAGAGATAACATACAGAAAGAGCAAGCAAAGGACACACCCGTGGAGATGAAGAGCTAGTGTAACCTCTCTGCTTATTGCAGGGGGCTGGACTAGGGGAACTTTAAAAACCCCTTCCAACCCCAGCTATTCTGATTCTGTAAGGACAGACTCATTGGAATAAAACGGTGAAGCCTGACATTTATTTACAGAACATCATCAGAAAGTAATTCAACAGATATAGAGCAGAGACAGAGAAGGAAAGCAATAAGTAGAAGTTCTAGAAAATAACCCAGAAAAAAATTTTGACAAATTGTGTCTGTATGAGGCAGGTATGATGTGTCTGTATTTAGAAACATATTGGAAAGATATGGTCCAAATAATGACAAGTATTAAAGTCCTGAGGGCCACCAAGTTGATCAGAGGGATGGAGCACTTCTATGAGGAAAGGCTGAGAGAATTGGGATTGCTCTGCCTGGAATAGAGAAGGCTTCAGGGTGACCTAATTGCAGCCTGCCAGTACCTGAAGTGAACTTACAGGAAGGATGGGGCAAAAAATATTTACAAGAGCATTTAGTGACAGGACAAGGAGAAATGTGTTCGAATTGAAAGGGAGAAGATTTAGATTAGATATTGGGAAAAAATTCTTTACTGTGCTGCAGCCCTGGCACAGGTTGCCCAGAGAAGCTGTGGCTGCCCCATCCCTGGAAGTTTTTGGGGCTTGGAACAACCTGGTCTGGTGGGAGGTGTTCCTGCCCATGGCAGGGTGTTGGAACAAGATGATCTTCAAGGTTCCTTCCAACCTACACCATTCTATGATTCTATGATAAAATGAGTGTAAAAAGGACACCAGACAGGGATGAAGTTGGAGCAAATGGACTGAAATGAAGAAACAAATAACTCGCATGCAGTGTGTGCAAGGAGGAAGAAAATTTTTCTGAAGGAGAGAGAAAGCAAGCAGGGAAGGCAAAGAGGTAGTTTCAATTTTTGTTGTAGAAACATGAACTCCAGCAGGATTTTGAGTAGTAGTAATATAAAAGTGACCTGTACTGTTGGCATAGGCTCCAAAAAAAATCAGAACTAAAAGGAAATATACTATGAAAGTCAGATGCTTGCATGTCTGGAAAAATTTCATATTGATCTGTAGGTAACAAGCAACAAACATGAGGTGCTTGATTACTCAGATCCAGGATGAAGGAAAACACTGTGCTTTTGTGGCTTATTAGACTGGTGGGAATAGTGGAGTTAGGCCAATGCCAATCTTCCACAATTTTCAATTTCAATTTCAATTTCAGATTCAAGCCAGCCTTCCAAGCCCACTTGGAACCCTCAGGTTTTATTCTGACTCCTAAGAAATACAAATATTTCCCAGATCTTCTGGAAAACTATAAATTGAAGTCCTTTGAAGCCTGCTTAAGACCACTTCAGAGGTTGGTGAAGTGTTGCAGTTGGAGCATTCACTAAGGACTGATCATAAAATACCTCTCTCTGCTTAAGCTTTAAATTTAAACAGGCCTCATGAGATTCAAACCTAAGTATCTCCTGCTCTGATTTATAGTAAATGTTTAGGGGACAAATAAGAAAAAACAGAGAATCTGATAAAGACAATCCTTAAGCAGACAAACTAATAATCAGAGAAAGAGCCCATTCAGTCTACTTCTTGTTAGCATGCATTGATAGTATTTCTTCAAACAGTTCCTGAATATTTGGACACAGCTCTGACCTTAAAATGTATATCCAAGGATAGTCAAGTAGTCAGCAGTAGTGGAAAAAGAATAACAAAAATATAATTATACAATTTATACATGTCAGCTTGATTCACAATGAGCACAGAAGATCTTTAAAAAGGACTTAAATGTCAGCAGGGTGTTATGAATGAAAGAACAGAATAAACATCCATTTTGTTACAGAGTATGTGAAAAACTGCATGGAAAATAGAAATCAGGTTTGATTTAGGATTATGAACCCATAAATTCACTTGTACTTCTTATATGTTAAGCCTGTCTCATAGAGTACTTATTATTATTTCTAAATGGAAAAAAGCCCCTAACATCCTGTATAATCATTAGAATTTACTGGTTCCTTGTGTTTCCAGAAAATATTTTGTTGACTTCATTCTCATTTATAATTAATTCTAAGCTCCTTTCTTTTTGTTTTAAATATAACTTAGTAAATAATTTGAGGACTATTAACTCTGCCTCTACGCACATACACAGATAAATTATATATAATACACACATCCAAAAACTGCCTTTTCTCTCATTTACATATCTAATGTAATTTTAATAAAATATATTCAGATATAAACAAACACTTGAAAATAACATTTAGCAGAATTTACTTTAAAATTAAACTTGAGACTAGGAAAGAGGCCTGAGCTGCAAAGCTTCTTCTTTTATGGCCGTAAAAGGAAAGTTTAAGTAAACAATACACTGTTTTTATTTAAAAAAAAAAAAAAGGGTAAAAAAAAGAAAGAAAAATCATCCTATGCCAAGCCCAGTCAAAATGCATTATTAGAGTGTCCAGGAAATTATAGCTTGTGTCCATTAGTCCTTTCAGGGTTAATATTGATGCAGATATTATTTCTATCCACGGTACCATTTATTTGAAATATTATGACTGGGAGTAGCTGCAGCAGTGAATCAAATCAATTGATAGAGCAGTTAGCCCCGCAGTCAAGGCTGCCTTTACACCGTGCAGTGAGCATGAAATATTATGGAGATTGTTCTTTAAAGTGATCACTTTATCATCATTTGTCTGCAGCCCAGGCTATTCCTTCCTGCCTGGCTTCCCTGTTGGGTTGGAGCTGTCATAACTCAATCAGCCGTATAATGCTGTTCATAGCACCTCCGGAGCAGGTATTGAACCTGTCAAGGGCCACTGAGGGAATTATACTTATCCATTTTGACAGCTAGCAACACCACTCTGATATTTATGTCAGTTTATATATGTATGATATGTATTTCTTAAATGTAATTAGAAGCCTGTTTGTGTGTGATATATCTGAATTGCCCAGAGCTGCCCATGATTAAGACATTGATTTCTAACCTTGTGCATTACTGGAGAAGGGAATATGACAAGCTCCATCACTCAGGGGCTGCAGATAACCTCTTCTGTCTATATACATCATATGAAATTGTCACTATTGTTTATCTGTTCCACAAAGTTGACTACAAAGCAACTGTTATTTTAGTTTGCTAAATAAACTAAAAGACTGTAAACCAAACCATCATCCCTGTGCCTCCAGAGCACTCGTGTTTTGCAGCTGAGTTATTTGGAAGGCAGAGCACACTCAAAGCTGAGTGAAGATCACCATCATGTTTGCTATATCACTTGTTCTCATAAGCAGCTGAAGCGTAGCACTTGGATTTAAAGTGACGTTTTTGTATACATCCTACATGCTAGGCAATAGAAAATATACTATATTTCCATTAAAAAGGGAATAATGACTTATATGGACAAACAAAAAACCAAAGCTTCCTCAAAATCTACTACCTCTTCAGGCTCATTCATTTATTTTGTTATGGTTTCAGAATGGGAGTGCTACACAAAATAGTGCATGTATGATCAGCCTCCTAACTTTTTTCCGTTTTAATATCCCACTGGTTTGAGGGGATTATACTTTCTAAATCATTCTTCCTTTCATTGTATAATTAATGCTGAAGCAATTTTTGGTTTATCTTTGTTGGCTTTAAAGTTCCAAAAAATATACGTAGGTATTTCTGAATTGTACCTTAGACAATTCACTTTCTCTGGTTCACAGAGCATAATCTGTATGCATATATTGAAAATTCCTATGTTTATAGATTAAGAAAAAGTAAAATAGTTTTGTTTGAGGGTTTTTCAACTCTGTGCTCAGGTCTTACCTCCGTTTATTTCCAAAACATTATCTCCTTCTGAATATAGTTGGGGTTAAAAGTTTCAAATTTCGGTAGACTTCAAAAAAGCATCTGTATTAGATTATGTTTTGAAAAATTCTCTCCATAACTCTGGTTTTACAGTGCAGGATTCTAAGAAAATTTCAATGCCTTATTTTAGAGGATCAGAACTTTCCATGTCTCTAGTTTTAACAGCAGAGGTGGACGCATTAAGCTGTCACCCACCATCAATAGAAATCCTCAAATGAAGATGCCTTGAAGCTGAGATCAGAGATAAGGGTAAATTGTGATCCCATTCCTGTTTTTTTTAAACCAATAACAGATGAATTCAAGAAAAACAAGGAGTCTGCAAATGCTGCTTACAAATAGATGCTAATTTATTTAAGTAAAACTACCTTCTGGAAAACTTCCATTGCAACCCTAACATTACATTAACTGCACTTCATTTTCAGATTCGGGTGCTTAAATGAAATAGAATCTCAGTGAAACACAGAAACAACATTAGAAGAGTCCAAAGGATCAATCTGCAGCTCTAGATATATACTTGGGACAGATTCTTAGAAAGTAATCTAGAAAATACCTATTCCACTGATCCCCCATGGAAAACCTGGTTCTTTCCTCACAGAAGCCAAACGATACCAAAAGCTACAATCTGGCACAGACAAAGCACAAGCATTCAAGCTAAATATCATTCAGATGTCATTGTTCTGACCTTCCCTTAATAGAATCCAAAGACCCCTGTAATCCAAAGATCTGTTATGAGAGATGGGTGGTTTAAATCTTATGCTTCCGATGTAATTCCTCCAGATTGTTTAATTTATAATGAAAATGGAAACATATAATTTTGTTTTCTGAGTTAAAGCATGATGTGCCTGTACCTGATAACTTTTATGTGACTAGAAAAAAAGGAAAAGGAAAAAAACCCAAGAGAAAATAATAATTTTCCTCACCTCTGTGAAAAAGGAGGGTTGTGTAAAATGTATTTTATTTCTGATTTATCACATAGAGCCATGACAGAGTAAAATAAAGTGCAGCCAGGAAAGCAAATAAAATTAATATAATCTAACAACAAATTACTATTTGAATCTAAAGAGCTAAACTTTAACTGGAATAAATCTGAAAAGCTTGGTCATAACTTCTGTTGAGCTACATCAGCCATTGTAAGCAAGGATTGTGCCATTAGAAAATAGCTGTATCAGTCAAGGGCATAATCCCACCAGTTCTATCTGGCTGCATCAGCTTGAGAGACAAATATTTCCACAGCCTATAGTGCTAAATGATGCTAACCTCAGTGACCAGATGGCACAGTCCATACAATTACTATCAGCTTCCCCCGAAATATCTCCAGCTAATTAAAATCTACTTTCTTACATGTCATTATGCCAGTTCCACTTTGCAATGCATTTTTACAATGAGTAGATGATCTAAGATGCAGTCAGAAGGAAAACCAAAAAACTCACTGAGAGCAAATTTCACATGGTCTTTGTTTCATCCTCATAAGAAAAACCTTCACATTATTTTACTTTCCAAAAATGACTCCAACTTTTAAGCAAGCAAACTGAGTATCCTGGTTCTACCATGTAAAGATAAGGATATATCAAACTTGAGAGTTATTACTAATTCTTTGGATGCTGAAAAATTTTCTTCTTCCTGCCAAAACTTTCCAAGATAATTGTAAATGCACCTTTTATACAGCTAACGGAATTAGGATCCTTTTAGTTTTGAACATGGGAACTATTTAACAGTGTACAGAAACAATTCATAGAGGAGAAAGAGGAACCATTATCTAACATATATAGCACAAAATTTAATTTTTAACATGTCTAAATCACACCTCATAATTTTTGATTTCTTTGATTACACCAGCTATGCAATTAGCACTTCCATGGGAAAAATAGGTGCATAGAAATAACAAACTGTCTCAGCTGGAAATGGCCTGAACACCATCATCAACTGAAAGCACTACCCCTTCTTTAACAACAGTGATCAAGACTCTCCTTTCACATCTCCACAAAGGCAGCTCACTGACAGCAGCAGAGCTTCCCTGTAATACCACTGGTTTGGAGCTGCTGCAGAGCACAAAGTCCCCAGCAGTGAATCACTCTGGTTAATTCCATGCTTGCATGGAAAATCAGAAAATTTCATATTGGTAAGTTATTCAACTGCCATAAATTATTGTGTTGCATGTAGTATTTATGAGGCATTTTGTATCTTTAAAGCACTGTACAAGGACTATAAATGAAAATATGGCAGGAATTCCTATTTCTGTTCATATGAGGAAAGAGATGCAACTGAGTCAACAGCACAGCTAAGAGGAAAATTCTGATTCCCTGTCCTGAATTTTGCCAAATAGTCCTAATAAAGGGTTTTCTTGGACCACACCTGTAGTCTACTTTCAGACAAGCTGAACTTTATTATGGTGCTTCAACAAAGATAGTGTCATTTCAAATGCACTTGGAGATCCATCAGCTCCCCAGTTCCTGCTACAAAACAGCACAGTCTCATGGCCTGCACATATATGGATTTCTCAGACAACACAGGACATTTCAAGGGCTACAGACACCAACAGTTTGGCAACTGAATCAAACTTTCTGCGTCAATATCTTGTGTCACAGCAGTAAATTCCTGAATGTGCTGAATACAGCAGTACCAGTTTTAAGACAGGCCCAAGCCAATACTAATTAGCCAAACACTTTGAATCCTAATTGTGTGCAAGAGCAGATATAAGAAATCTTATTCAAAATTCAGAAAAATCCAAACTGTACCTTCTGTTTACAACTCATTATCCTGTATGGCTTGCAGCATTCATTCCAAAGAAATAATAAACTTTGAGTGTTCTTTCTAACTGCAAAAAATCTCATTCAAAATTTCTACATAAATTGTTGAAGGAAAACCAAACCTTAAAAAAAATGCTTGCGCAACTATGAGAAGTTTTAATGATAGAATTGCACTCAAGATTTAGATCTGCACTCAAAAATTTGGATCTGTTATGAGCAAAAGTGAGTAGATTACAGATTTGAACACTGGGAATGGTAGATACCCAAACAAGTATATGCCAACATATGCTTGAAGAGCAGCCTCTGTGCCAGGCAGATCAAGGTCCAGAAGCCAAGAGACAAAGCTCTTGCTGTCTCAGAAAGAGAAGCCTGGCTGCAGGGCTGAAACCTCCAGTTTCTGACCAGCACAGAAGGGATGGGGCAAGGGCAATATCAAGCAGGGCTCAGAGCAGGACCTGGCAGGAGGCACACATGGTTTCTGGGTGAAGGGAGCCAGGAAAGTGGCTTCCAAGAGCTTCCATCCACTCATCCCCCAGTCTGTGTGACACAGTTCATGCAACAGCCTCGGGCTGGGTTACTCTGTCACTGCACACTTAACTGTCGCAGGGTTGTGAATAAAACTTTTGGCAAAAGAAGAAATTCTGCATTCTATTAATTCCATGCAAATTAGTTTTCCATAGTGTCTGGCAACTTTTTTTGGATGCCATAGTCTGTCAATAAAACATGAACACCACAGACATTCCTGTAACATAAGATCTTAGGTATCCACTAATTAATATGTAAATATAAAGATACACCTATGGAAATATACTTAAGCTGTTACCAATACCACTTATGCAATATTAATGTTTTTGTTAAGGCCATTTATAACTGTGTACTACTCTCCTTCCCTTTTAGCATACCACATTCCTACAGCTCTTTATGAATAAGTGGCTTACTCTAATGGCACTCCTTTTTTGCCATTCCAGGGATATCTTGATTTAAGAAAAAAACATAGTGAAATCCTTATATTGAGATATTGATAACCTAGATGAGTGTTTTAAGATCTACCCAACTCAGCCCACACTGAAAAAGGAACCACATGCCAACTTTTGATCCACAGTCAGATTTTGGATTCCCAAAGCCTGGCTTTCCTCTGCTCATAGTTTTCTCACTAATGCACTAGAGCAAAGGATGATGACTCAGGTATTTCTGATTCTGCCACTGATCTGTTGAGTGAACTTGAGCAAGGTACTGCATCTGGATAGAATGGTAATGATACAAATAATCCGTGTGAAATATTCTCAAATCTTCCTGGGAAAAGAACAGCAGTACCATTGTGATCTGTAGTGTAAACTAGTGCATGTCATATAACAAGTGATCTTCCACTGCTTCCATTTTCTTTACTGAAATAAAGTGGCTTATCCAGTTTGTCTCCAACAACCTGGTGTAGGCATGTGAGGAAGGACAGGGAGAGACAGGAGGAGAGGAGAGAGGATATGGACTGATTTGTCAGGGCAACTGAAGCCATCACTGGCTGTAAAAGCTTGGGGCCAGGCTTACTAGAGCTACTCTCAATAAACAGTCACAGTGGTGGCACCTCCACTGGCACTGTGCATTACAATCAAAACTTAAAAATAAATTCAGCTGCTTGTTCTTGAGAGCTGTCAAAATAAGAGCTACTGATATCCTGATCTTTAGCATGAACATGGACCTGCAGTACCTAACCATCAATGACACTGGAAACAAACACAGTTCTGTCTGTTGAATTGCTGCAGCTTATCTCTGCCACCTTCTCCTTTCACGTTCTAGGGGGTGGAAAGTGTACATAGCTATGCAAAATCATATTGACATGTCTGAGTTCATTCTAGCTGTGCCATTTGTTTTACACAGCACAAACAATTATCAGTCAACAAAATGGAAAAAACTGAGATATGATTCACCATGACTGTCTCGAAAATCCGTTCTCACAATCTTCCTGCACCACCCTATACTGATTCTTAAGAATCTCCCAAATTTAAGTTGCAGACACTGGTCCTGCAGTCACGTGGCATTCAGAACAAAACAACTCCAAGACTGGGGACAGAGGCAGGACTCTCTCATGACAATACAATGTGTGGCTTCCTCAGCTCAGTCAGAACTCCAACCCTACAGAAACAACTGCAGAAAGGAGCTATTTCTGCTATTACTAAACACATCAGACTTTTAAATGCCAATCTAGCATTTCAAAAATGGTTGCTCCAGGGAGAGAGAGCAAAAGAACAAATTCGGGGTTTTTTGCAGGGGCTCTGGGATTCACTTCTATAATGGTCTGTCTGCTGATCTCTGAGCTACTCTGCCTCCCACTGTGTCTGGTATCAGGAGTGCCAGAGTGGCTGAGAGATCAATGGAGCAGCTGAGGGAGCCAGCTGGCAGGGGAAAGGAGCAAAGGATTGTGAGGGATAAAGAAATAAAGAGGAAAAGAAAAAAAGATTTGTTGAATTGAACTAATGAGGAAGGGACAGAGGAACTTACTAGCCCTTTTAGAAGGGCCATGCTAAGTCCTTCACAAAACCCAGGACCCTCTGGAGCATTCTAATCAGTTTAATGATGCAGATCCCCCTTCCACCCCCTGAATAAGCTGAGCAGGTTTTTTGTCTCTTTATCAAAGGATGACTTTTCTAACAATGATATCATTCACAATGCACACATTTTTAGAGATAGACAGCACTATCTGCTGAGATGATCATGGTCATAAAACACTGCTCTGCTACAGAGCAGTCTGACACGATCCTCAATTTGGGAAAGAATCTCAGATGTCTTAAAGAGAGGCAGAGTCTGCAAGGAAGAGGAACACATATTAAAAGGCCAGTGCTGTGTTTGGGGAAAAGTGGATAATCTTCTTTCAGGCATGTAAGAATATCTTCTCACCTGAAACAGCACCAGCAAACTTGGAGATAAATATAGACTGCAAACAATTCCTGTGATTTGTCTTAATTATGTTAATCTATTAGGCAATTTGAGACAAAAGTCTTTTTACAATTTGCAGAGGGAAATGCCAACAAGGAAGAGACTTGTAAAAGAATTGGGCTTTGTTTCACAGAGAGAAGAGAGGTATACAATCATAATTATGGAAGGCTGAGGCATATGGAAAATACAGGTTATGCGGAAAATGTCGATGTGTCAGAACATAATGATAGACATTTCATATTTTAAATTCTGTATACTGAATATATGCCCATTATGTCTGTTGAGTAGTTGATGTACAAGAAAAACATTCCCATGCCCATGTTTACATCCTGCATTATTAATATAGATTTTAGGAAGAATGAGGAATATGAAGGAACAACAAATGGAAGTCGAATTTAAACGAAGCAGTTGTAGATTTGGTATGAGATGTGAGGTGACAAGCATTCCTACCAATATGCATAACGTGGTTGAAAAACCATGGCAGGCTGCTTCAGGCTCTCTGCTGCTGAGTACAGTAATATGGTAAGTATCCTTTATATATAAACACATATAACAAAAAGAAACACAAACCCCTAATTGCATACAACATGAGAAGGGAGTGCCTATATTAATCTACCTTGTTTCACAGAATAATAAAGGGAAAGAAAACATCCAGAACCCTACGAAGCCTACATAATTGAAACTCAATATGCTCTTTTCTTCCTTATAAATTATAAGCAAACCTTATTAAAATGGTCACAAATCTGTCTACATTTAATCCATTTCCAAGATGCTCACAAATGAAGCAGATCTGAATTTCTTCTTGAGTTGCACTAATGTTCACCTCCAGTGCTCTTGCACCTCAAGATGTGTTTAATATTCTGGCAGAGTACAATCTCAGGTTGTCTCAGGATAGATGTTAGTGGAAATCCACATGTATAACATGAAAGCAGAAGGATTCAGACTAGATGCAAACAGAAATATGAAGATGAGTCATTCCTTTTGGCCACAGGTTTGCAACATTTATATAGAACCAAAAAGGTATTTTACAGACCATATTCCTAGACAACACTTCTGATTTTCAATGCTTCCTCTCCAGAGGCTCATGAATGATCTGTGGGCCACAGTTTGACCTGTTTCATTGATTTAGTTCACCCCTGTGCTTCAGGCCCATTTCTGTATGTGGTGTTGGCAGGACACCACAGAGAGGGTAAGACAAAAACAAACCTTGCCCTGACTCAAGGCAAGGAAAGACAGTATCCACTCAATGGACAAAGGATGGCAGGTCTAAAATGGCTGAAACAGACCTAGTTGATCTCCCTTCCAAGCTTACTGTGTTGAATAATTCAGAATGTGGAGGATCCAGGTTAAGGGCAGCAAAGGCTAATTGGAGGAGAGCCTCCTTCCTTCAACAGAATTCCAAGCAACAGGAATTTAAGCACCATTGCCATGGTATTGCCGCATTGCAAGAGCATTTAAAAATACTCATAAAATACTTTTTAGGGGCTGATGTTATCTAGCCTGTGTGTCTTTTGATCTCTACATGAGATTCATAGAGGCCAACATACAGATCTCATTGCTCTTCCAACACCTTTTTGATGGCCTTTATGATACAGGACTCTGGAGGCTTTATTTCAAGGACTCACAAGCTATTTGAAAGGATATTGCTACACATGACATCTGGACTCTTATCTCTCTTTTATCACTCAGCTAATTTGCCTAATACTACAGTGAAAGAATTTCTTTGTTGAAGAAAATACCACATGAATATCATCCAGCTTTCTCCACCAGACAAGACAGACACTGAGAGGAAAATTTTCTTCTCTGTCTGCCACCAGAATACCTTTAAATAGACATCTGTGCCTCAGCTTCCCTATCTGTGAAGAGTGAAGGAGTATTTGGTTCTCAGAGTTTCTGTTTGACAACAGGAAATATGTAGCAGATTCAGCTCCGTTTCATTTTACATTTTTGGGTTCATTTGATCTCAAAGTTCAAAAATATGCAAAGCCACATGACATTTAATTTGGAATATAGTGCATAAAAAAAAGACTGTACAATACTGAATAGAAAAGTGATGCCAAGCAATTGCTAGTAATGATGAAATAATATTGGTACACTACAGCTTTGTTCACTCCAAAACCAGCAAAGAATGGCTGCCATCTTGCAAAATGGTGCTACAAGAAAAGTCAGTCTAATTGGCTAGGTCAAAGAAGCGGGTGATTTCGAAGCTCCTGTCTCCCTTGGTACCTTAGGAAAGAGATTAGAATGGGGAAAAAACTATAAAACAATGGCTGAAATATATGAGACCTCAAAACAGCACAAACTTCATTAATGAAAAAATCTGGATCTTCACTATTCTCTTCTGGGAGAATTAATCAGATGTTGCAGTTTCAGATTTATAGATTGCTGTGAAAATGGGTAATCTGAGAGGAAAGCCTCATAAAAACTTAACAGCAACACAGAGATAATCTGTGGGCTCACAGTGGCCATATCAGGGCTAATTGAAATGTTTAAGAGCAGCACAGCTTCCAGGCTCCCTGTGATACATGCTGAAGACACAAATATAGACCATCTCTTTGTCTTGACTGGACATATTTTATCGCTTTGTATCATGAGACTGTCACCCCAGACTTCTAATTGCTCAAACCTTTAGACACAGGGCACCTAATAATTGCAGTACCATGGCCAGCCCAATAATAAAGATAATTTACAGTTCAAAAGCAAAGGGTAATTTGTAATATGAATGGCTTTTTGTGTCCCTAAGCTCATTTCAGGACCTGAAGATCCATGCAGCAATAGCTGCAGCCTTTTGCCTGAGTGTGTGACTTACTGAGCTAGTTTATTTTGCCATTTTGTTCCAGAGGAACACAGAAGCCAGTGGATTTGGGGGAAATCAATGGGATGGTCTGCACCAAACATATTCAAAACTGTATCTTTATTCCTCCTGTACAAGGATATCTCCTGCACAAATGCAAAACATTTTAACTTTGTATAACGTTCATACCTATAAGAGTTACTGAAGTGTACAATACCAAATGGAAGCTTAAAACTCATTCATAATTAGAAAAGTATCAAAGTCATGGTGATTGTTACATTAATTTATGCAGAAAACCAGGAGTTAGTAAAAGCAAAACCAGATGTCTCTTAGAAGGAGAGCATCAAGGATTTTTATCTTTATCAGCACCACTAAGAGACCAAAATGCCTGCAGAAACATTTTCTATTCATTCTCCCACATTCAGGTCCTTTCCATGCAGTGTCCCTGTGCTGTTCTGTCCCCTACACTGGAGCAGACCCACCAAGACCCTCGAGTCAGTGTCCTGCTCTTCCTGTGGAAGAATTTTCTCTTTCACAGCACCAGGCTTCTATTACACAACCACATATTTTCTTTGCCTTTTTATACTTCTCTCAGTTTTAGAGTCAAAGCCCATGCCACAGCCTTAGACCACTCCTGGCTTTGCGTTGCCACCCACATTGCAAGTGTTACCAGAACAAAGCCTCTGTTACTGCAAAGCTTTAAGCCATGACAGTTTTACAGAAAGCCACAGTGCCCTCTGCATAGGAGAAGTAGCCCTTCGCTCCTCGGTGAGACCCAGGTACAGACAGTAGGATGCGCACGCTTTTCTCACAGTCTGAACCTGAAACCAAAGGCACAGGAAGTCTGTCTCACCAACCATTTTAGACTCTCATAATTATTTTGCCATTCTCTTGGCATGTCTGATTGCTCTGAATGTCTCAAATACACCCATTCATCTTGCAATAGTAAATGGGTCTTAAAAACCTTGTTGACAATATTACCACCAACCCCATGTGCAATTTAAAAAATTGAAAAAAAAAAGAAAAAAAAGGAGAGCACAAGAACGAAACAAAATGCTAACAGGGACCTTCAAGATGTGGTCACACTGACAGGATGGCACTGGAATATGGGTTTGTTTTAAGCCTACATTGTTTAAAAGCAGCAGGGGACCAAAATGATGATGGCATCATACTGGCTGAAGGGAAGAATCTGGATTGAACTCTCAAGCCAAATCTAATCTTGGATTTTTGTTACTGTATTCTTCACTAAGAAACTCCCACAGACACTGATGGGACTACAGCATGAAGACATTCCTGTGAGCAGTGCACGAGGATCAAAACCTACTCTATGGGCACCACACATGGAAACGCTATCCACAATTTTTCGCACCAGACGTTGAACATCTTGAGAGCACAAGTAAAGGAAAGCAACATTCATAAAATCAAAACCACAAATAATCAAATATTTAGTTTTCTAATCAAGTCAAGTTGTGTGTAAGCCCTTAAACAGCATTTACAAGCATTTGATTTGTTTTCTCCATTGACTATATAAGAGTGCTCGTGGGCTCACAAATCAGGGCTTGTTTGATTTGTTTTAACATGCTTGCCACGTCAAGTGGTTTTTCCATATTTCTTGCTGTTCCTTGAGAAACTTGTAAACCAGGTCAATTTATTGAAATGTCAGCTTTTATAAATATTCCTATCCAGCCCAGCCTCAAAGTTAACACGTGTTATAATTACAGCGAAACCATTTATAGAAAGTAACTAAAAGTGGGATAACCCTTCTTACTCACGTTGAGAAATATCCTACTTCTTGAGTCAACATTTTTATTTCAGTTAATTTACTTTTGGAATTCACTCTGGAAAATGTATTAGCAGCTGCAGAACCTGCCCCAAATCTTACTGCTTTTCCAATTAAGTCTCAATCTTTAAAATGGGCATTAAATATCTCTGGGACTGAACGTTAAATATCTCTGAGATTGAAAATTTTCTGTAACTTCTGCTTTGCCAAAATGAGGGTGGTCAGCTATAAGCTCAGAGACAGAAATAAATACAGCCGTATTTTGTTAAATGAAAATAATATAAAAATTAAAAAGAAAAAAGCAAGCAAAGTGATAGCACCTCTAGAAAAAGGTGCTATCTTCCTAGCATTAGAGGCAACTTTAAATTAATCTTATCATCATTATTTGGTATTTTACCAAAATGAAAAATATTCAATATTATTTTATTTTGCAAGGATTGCATAGTCTTGGAAAAATGACATCTGAAAATAAAACAGCAAGCAAAACATCAATGCAGAAATGCAATCCCAGACAGCAGTCAGAAACAAGAAGCAGTAGTAGACATTAAAGGGGGAAAATAAAATCTTTTAAAAAAACTTTAAAAGTGTATATATTAGCAAGTTTAAGTGACATTTGAGTCCTTTGTGCTCCAGCAGCACAGCTATCCGATAGGTGTCGTTTCAGTGGGGAACAGTTCGCCCAGCATAGGAAAGTACTGAACTCTGTGCCTGTTCTGGAACAGGAGATTTGTTTTACAGATACCCTGGTTTAGCTGAGATACGAATCACCCAGCATTTCATCTGAGTGAGCCCACAGCAGAAAACCATGCCCCGCCTGCCCCTCCTGGACCAGGACCGTGGATCAGTCACTGCCTCCCCTGCACACCCTCCCTACCTCTGCCTGTAAATTCAGGTGTTTGAAAGGACACATTGAAAGTGATCTGCTTGCACCAAGTTCCCAACTGCCTGTGGACAATAAGGTAGCTTGGGAATACACTTAACTTCCTTGTATTCATATCATTGTTATTGAGACTATCAGTACAAAATATATACATGGAAGGTGCTGGGCAAACAGAGGGGTTTTAGTCAAAATTAGGGGCTTGCTGAGACATGACTGAATTTAAAGGCAAATCAAGCTACTAAACTAAATATTTTTTGCTTCTTGCTAGTAGACTCCTGAACATAACTGCATACAGAAACTGGTAATTGCCCCATATTTTGGCTTGTAATGGAAACCCAGATGACGCAAACCCTTTTCAATGACTGACATTTATTCTTTCTCTTTGTTTTGCAAATATGAATTTAATTTAAATCAAACAGGTTAAATTGGAGCCTCTTATTTTGTAGCAGCACCAAAAAATAAAAAGAGAAAAAAAGCAAAACAAAACCATAAAACCAACCAACAAAACTCTAAAAGCACCACAAACAGAAAACCAAATCAACCTAAAAGGAGGGGGAAAAAAAGCCCTATGTGCAAAATGCACGTTAGTCAGTATGTGCAAGACAAATATTAATTTTTCAAATACAGCAGTTGGAAGTCCTGGCCCAAACATTAGCAATATTTTGTACTGTACTAAATTAAACGTTTTTGCAAAAATCTTGTTTTGCTTTTTCTTCTTTGGAACATGAACATGTTGGACATGGGAACAAACAGCTACAGAAGTGAAAGGATTGTGTCTCTTAAAGGACAAAGCACAGGAATTCTCTGCACCACCTTGGGAAATACATTCTATGTAGATAGACAGATTGAGATAAGTGTGTACCTACTGCATCTTCAGTGGAGTTGGAAAAGAGCCTTGCCCATGCTCTGGGGAAGCATACACCAAATGCTTTTGAAAATCTTGATACCTCAGAGTACATAATTATTTTGTTAAGAGGCAGTGGAACCTGAGAATAAAATCCAAGGAATACTACAATTCAGTGAAGATCTAGATCTTCACATTCTTGCTGTAATTATCAGGATGTACTGTAGAAATTTTACCTAGTCAGCAATTCGTGTCACAAATGAGTGTAGAATATATTGTCTTTCAAAAATCACAATCCTTTTTCAATACCCAGTCAGCCTACAGGAGAACACATTTCTCCAACCAGAGATGTTCATCACCAAAATCTATGCAGTCTCCTTTCATGAAAGAGCAGAGGTCTTTGTTTCTAAAGTGCAGGTGCCCAACCTTGTGACTGCAGACACAAGATGATAAAAAGGACACCAAACAGGAGCATGAAGAAATCTTGTGTGAAACGGAAAGTTAAATATGGAGCCTCCACTTGGCTCAAGTTCAAATACTACATAAAATTTCTGTAGCATAGGTTACTGTAGTGTGCGGTGCAGAAGTGCAAAAACTGAGTGCAAATTAGGAATGTTTGAGGCACTCTTAAAGGCTGCTTTGGCTGAATACTGAGCTCTTGAGAAAGTCATATTACCGCAGATCAACAGGTAGGCAGTGTGCAGAAGAGATATTCAAAGGAGTCTAACAAATGGTTCTACTGCTCTATCAAAACAATTTTACTTTCTTTTATTTTACAACCAAATTGTGAAATCCATGCAGTGATTTCATAATTTATTTCAATATGAGGAAACTAAAGGAATAGTTGGAAATGTAGCATCAAATGACACTTTTTGGATTAGTTATATCTATTATAATATCTATTCCCACATTGGTTTACTTCTATACTTTTCTGGCTTCTCAGTTTTAAGAGGATGATTGGCAAACTTCTGAGAGAGAGGAGTGGTTCTTCGAGCCCAGGGAACAGCTGGAAAGACAGATGTCATCTACATTACCATTTTGTTGCTGGGGAAAAATAAAACAAGCCGGTAATACCAACTGAATAAAAATTTTTAAGTTAATTCCAGCTGTGATCAGCATCTACTGTGTTTGCAGCTGTGACCATGTGATCAACATCTACTCTGTTTGGCCCTTCATCCAAGCACATCTGGTAAAAATATTTCAGCAGTGTGGGGTGAAAGAAGGCAGTTTGTGTGGAGATTATGTTTTATTTTACCATGTATAATACATTGTTTTTCTGATGGAATTTTAAAAAAAGATTTGTGGGCAGATGATAGATGGAAAAAACATTGAAATTAAGAATGAGCCTATAAGATAGGCATAAATAGGACTAAAATAATCACAGAAGTCAAATTATACAGGACTGATTTAAAATTATCATGAGCTTTACCTCAAAGTGTTATTACTAGAATAAAAATAAACATATGGAAAGATTCCTTTGAAAATCCTTATATTACACTGAGATAAAGCAAAAAGGAGCACACAAAAATTATTTACTATCTAGATAGAAATGCTGTTATAGCATGTCACCTAGATAGGGACTACAACTTGCAAATTGAATATAGGTAAAAGTTACTGAGTATTACCCACATATTAATGAAAGACATAGGATCCACTTGCACTTTACTATCTAAAGCTGCCTAATTCATAAATAATTGAATATTCAGCCTGACAACCTCACTAAGCAGATGCACTCCCCCTGGCTGGCACCTACAGCTGTGGTGTCCCCCTGTGGCATGCTCAGCACATGGATCAGATACAACTAAGTGGGTCTCTTGTCCTGTACCTGAGCTCTGAGACACAGCTGTGCTCTGCAGGAGCCCCTCTGACCTCTGCTGTGCTTGCAGGACTAGTGCCTGCACGAGTGCACACTGGTGCTTAACAATGGGCATTTGAGTCCAGACCTTACGTTATGCTGATCACAGAACAATTGTTTTGAAGTCCAGCTTACTTCTGCTGGGGAATAAGGGTTTCCAGAAAGACTTTTTTTGAGTGGGTGAGTATGTAAAGAAAACACCTACTCTATTCATAAGCCAGAAGGCATGAAATGAAAGTGCATGACTCCAGAAAAACTGCTCTAGGTTGGTAAATACCTTCAAATGACCATCTGCCCACGGATAATCAAAGATCTGAGGTGCTCCCACGTGCATGGGATTTGTACAATTCCCTCTTCGCAAGTTCTCATTCACTGTCTGTCATATAAACTCTAATAAGAGATCTTTTAAAGACCTAAATCTATGACCTAAATCTGGGCTGTAACTCTTTCCTTTAGAAGTGATCAATGTCAAAAAAAACATTAAGATGGGGAGTCAGTACACTGCTATCTTAGAACAAGTTGTTTTGGGCTATTTGGCACAGTTAATTTTGACATCTGCCTACTATTTATTGCAGAAACACACACAGTTCTGCTGCTGATAGGCTGGCAGAGCTCAGCAACGCTTAACTGCATTTTAAGCATTACAACTTAGTGCAATTTTTTGAAAATAAACAAAGTGTTCTGACAATTTAACACTATTTGGGTTACATATTTGATATTTTTGATACATCAGATAACCAGAGTTCAGGGCTTGTGAAAACTGACATTCTGTTGCTGCCCTGTGTGCAACAAGTAGCAAACAAATGGATCACACTAACCAAGCCTTAAAAGGATTAAAATCTTTCTCAAGTCTAGAAGGTGCACTGCAATTACTGCTCACCTGTATAACAGCATGCAGTGACAGTAGGTAGTTATTGTTCCTTTCATTTTTTACAGAGCCATGGAGAAGCAGGATTTAAACCATTAGTGGCAGCTGTATCAGGGAATTTATTTTGAATTACATATGATTGTAGTGACTCAAACACACTTTATATTTGCTCTTATTTTCATAAAATATCAAACAGCATTATGGTGTTACAAGTAATTTTGTATATTAAAAACCTGTTCCTACTAACAATCGCATCCCACTCTTCTGTCTGCAACTATGTGAGTCACTGATTTTGCCATTACATGCTGGTCAACAAGAGCTGAAATACTTTTTTTCTTGGCAAAGTAGAATAACTTCTAGAAAAATTAGATATACGAAATGATTAAATTGTGTGTTTTATATATATAGCTAAGAAAATTTAATTTAAAAGTTAAATTTTACCTCTTTTGTTTGTTTGGGTTTTGTTGTTCTTTATTTTTTGGTGACTCTTGCTTTCAAATGAAAATGTGATGTTCATTTTTTCAGACCCTGAAAAAGTTACAAAACCATTCATTGTACTTTTGGATTTTTGTTTTTTCTGGCTCAGCCTTCTAAAGCTTTGCATGACATCTCAATACTGAAGTCAAGGTGAATTTTCACATATTTAGACCACCAAAACCAGTTATGGTGAATGAAGTGTTGCCCTGAACTAGTTCTACCCACAGCACACAGTATATCCAGAACTTCTATGCTGAGACTTTCTACACTTGGATTATATTCCAGAGATCAATTCCAATTTTGCAAATTACTACTCTTACTTGTCCAAAGTACTGTTTAGGAGCCATGCTATACGTGCCATTTTGTCAGCCTAGACACATTGTTTGTCTCAATGGGAATAGCATCTGCTATTTTAATTCGTGCCTTCCAGGGCCTGTGGCCTATGCAAGTGCAGGAAATTCTTCATAAAGCTACCCCCTCTTCCAAGTAAAGAGGTACAGTGAGATCAAAAAAACACTGTAGTAAATGGAATGATCAAGGTGACATTTGTGTACTTTTTATATGGAACTTACAGTTAATGGCAGTAGCACTTGCCTCAGAATCTTGTGAGACAGGATTACAATTAGGAGTATGACTTTAACTTACTATATACAGGAGTACCAATGGCAAATGATGCTTTCAAGTAAAAATAACATTCAAATAAAAACTGTTCTCTAAAATAATGTATTTCATAGATAAGGTGTTTTTATCAAAGAGAAGAGAGACAAGTAGAAATAAAGAGGTTCATACTAAAAATGCCCCAAAGGGAAAACTTGCATTTTCATCATTCAAACATGGACCATCAATCTATAAATAATGCTATTATCTTATATGTAGAGCAGAAGTTGTATTTGCATGTACATTTAGAGAGCTATAAATGAAGTTTATACTTTCTTATAACCTGCAGTTCCAGTGCAGGTCAGCACTCAGTAACATCAGAGGTGGAACAGACCAGCCTTATTGGATGTAACATAGCGAGGACACACCAGATACGTCAGTGCACTCCAAACCCACATGTCCAGGAGCAGCACTCTCTCAGGGGCCACACCACCACCTGGCACGTCTTTGCTGCAGTGCTTTTGTACAGATGTTCCCATGGCTGGAATGCTTGGGGTTTCTCCCCTTTTGTTCTGCCCTCCAGAGCTTTGCATGGCATCTCAATACTGTGTGTCAAATTTTTCTCTTGTTTTTTATTCATTCCAGATTGCACTGAGGCACAGGACGGGAATGCAATCAGGAGATTCTGTTCTTTGATTTGAATAGGAAAACTCTGGAAAACTTTACATATTAAGATAGTCTATGAGAAAGAAATGAAGCATTTGGGTACCCCTCTGCAGTACAAGGTTTGGGATGGAAACTTGTAGAATTTTTATGGAACTGAGTCGATTATACCAGATATATATTGCAAAGCCAGGTTTTAACTACCTCTCCCAAATCCTGTCTGACCCTAAGTTCCATGGTACAATCCTGTTTGCAAATAATTACTTTCATTTAGAGAGGGGTGGGCTACCTAAAAATTACATCAATGCTACATTTTCCACAAAAGCCCCACCCTCATTCCAAAGGAGGATGCTCTCCACCCTACTTCTAGAGCAAAGGCAAGAATCTCTTTGCAGATACTTGAAGAATGACTTTTTAAAATATAGTGTGTCTTCAATGAGTCCTAATGTCTGATGGAGAACTTGCCTTTAAGCTATCAACAGGCAAATGCTTTAATGTTGCTATCAAAGCAGTCCCCACACTGTCTGGTGCATAAGCCCATGAGCCCTGTTGTCACAGCACCAGCTCGGGGTCACCTCAGTTAGTAGCATTCTTAGGGCAAACTAAGCAATAATAGCTTTTCCACCTATAAAAGTCAATATAAATGTATAGAAATAGATGACTTTCAATCTGGTTTCTTTGTTTCTTCCTTTGTTATTTAACATTAATTGCCATTGACAAAGGTGGTACCAACATCCAAGGGGATGTAATGCCAGAACTTAGGCTCTCAGTTAAGAAGAACTTAAATAGTCACATCAGTGACTTGTCTGTGATAGTCAGCTGTTACTGGTGATGCTCTTACAGCACTTCTATACTCACCACAACATCCTTGCTTCACACAAGCAATATTAATCATTTGAATCCAATTTCCAGTCTGCCTCTGGTATGCCTTGTATCTATTATACAGAAGAGTGGTAGAATGTGTATTTTCAAACATGGAGAGAGCCAGAGGGAATCTGAGGCCCTGATTCTCCTTAGCAGCAGCCAGCAAAAGCTGCTCTTGGCTATTTTGAAGGGTATTAGATGGCTTTAAACATGCACTGACACACAGAGATCTTGGATGGAATTTTAATTTCAACAATTACCAATCAATTACCCAATAACAACCTGTATGCTTTCAGCCAAATTATGGTAACAATAGGACAGGTAAGGTTTTACTTGTGCCACCCTCTGTATCAACACCACTTTGTGGAAAACAGGGTAAGAAGTAGACGCGAGAAAACGGAACTGTTACCACTAGCAGGAAATTGCACAAACATCACAATCAGGATCTTTTTGAAAAGACAGCAGAGATACAGCCATGGAATGTGGTTGCAACTCATCAATATGGTGGCAAAAAATCAGAATCATTATGCATCTCTCTATCACTTTTCCCCTTTTCCCTCTGTCATTGAGTAGCATATAACTGTTAGGATATTGCTTTACAGTTAAGGAATTTAAACTCAGGAAACACTCCCGAAGTCAGCTCATTTCAATATCTCCAGCAATGCTTCTGCAACGAGATCATTGCTAACATGTGTGGGAAAAGGGCACAATCATCCTGCTAGCTAATGCCTCCAGAACCAATTGTAGAAGTAACACTTACAATCCACTCATCCACGCGTATCTGCGTGAAGAGTTACAGAATAGTCTTCCTTGTAAAACATTGCCATGAAAAATAAATCTTTCTAGACAATAATACAGCCACTTCTGCATCAGCTCATTGCTATTAATATTTAGGGAATACATCAGGACGTCATAGAAACCGAACTTACAGAAGGAAACGACGTAAAGAGAAACACCTTCCTGAATTTAAGATTACCACTAATTAACGTACTTGAAAAAAATCACAAAACAAATAATTATTTTCCGTTAAAAACGTGCATGACTACACAACTGACTGGATAAGCTGTTTAAAAAAAAAAAAGTTTTCATTAATTCTAAAGAGTATTCTTCTCTGGGTAGTTCATGGCCAGACTTCCATTTTTGTGCCTGCACCTCTCTGTAAGCTCACTGCTGTCTCAACGTTTAAGCATCTCCTACAACTTATCCTGACCGATAGTATAGGAAAGTCCTTCCCTTCCCCACACTTTCATACCATGTTATAACTTAGAGGGACCCTGGCATGTTCTGTGGCAGGTGTTAACCTCTGCAGCAAACAACCATCCTTGAAAGTGACCTCAGTGCAAATCCTTGGATAAACAGCTCAACACCACCTGCACAAGCTGGCCATCTTGTGGAGTGAGCAAAACTAACTCCACCCATATTCCTTCTCATTTCTGACAGTAGTTCTCATATCAGCTCTGCTATGAGCAAATGTCAAGGGGATGGTGCCAGTGAGAGGACAAGAAGTAATGGCCATGAACTAAATGCAACAAATTCCACCTCAACAAGAGGAAGTACTTCTTTACATTGAGGGTGGCAGAGCACTGAAACAGTGCCCTGGGCGGGGGGCAGGGAGTCTACCTTTCTGGAGACATCCCAAACCCACCTGGACATGTTCTGTAACCTGCTCCAGGTGACCCTGCCATGGCAGGGGTTGGACTGGGTGATCTCCAGAGGTCCCACCCAACCTTACTGAATCTGTGATTCTGGGAAATTATCTGCCAGGTATCAGCATGACAGAAAAACTAATCAGGTTCTAGAAAAATTTTAATCCAAGAACAGTTCAGGTAAAGGAAAGAAATAATTGGGATTTTCTGCCATAAGGAAAATAAAATTAAAGACCAGTATGGTTGTGGAATCATAGAATTGTTTGGGTTGGAAAGGTTCTCTGAAGCTCATCTAATCCAACCCCTCTGCAATGAACAGGTACATCATCAACAGGATCAGGCTGCCCAAAGTCCCATCCAGACTCACCTTGAATGTTTCCTGGGATGGGGCACTTCAGGGCAACCTGTGCCAGTGTTTCATCACTCTCATTGCAAAAAATACTTCTTATCCAATCTAATCTTCCTTCAGTTTAAAACTATTACCCCTTTTCCTATCACAGCACGCCCTGCTAAAAAGTTTGCCTCCATTTTTCATATGCCCCCTTCAAGCCTTGAGGGGCCACTGTGGTTTCTTTTAAACTGCATTACAAAAGCTGGCTGTGGTACATACCTTACCTCATGTCTTGGTCTGATCAGAAGAGCACAAAGATGCTATACTGTGTCTGACTCTGTCCAGTTACCCCATCAGGCTGTAACTGAGAGATCTCAAAGCAGTTCATCATCCCTTGTAAGAGAAGGGGAAAACACAGGAAAAAACACATGGAAACAATAAAATAGAAAATATTAAAAGAAAAAAAAATGAAAACCCAAAAAGGAAAAAAAAAAACCCAAACACTGAGCACAAAATGACTCCACTAACGGTACTGAGCTTTTGAATCACACCAAACACTGGCATTGTGCCTCACTGAGGAGGCAGTTTGCCAGGATATTGCCATGGGCAGCTAATAACCATTCACACACAATGGGCAACAGAGATTAAGCCCAAATATTTGAAGGTTAGCTTTAAAAATATTTTTACCATATTTAAGAAATAAAGCAGTATTTTATTCTTTCATATTGAAACTATTAAGCCAATTTCTTCAACACTAAAGCATTTCTTATTTCCACAAGCCACTGCTATATCTGTTTTCCCTCCTGGGTGTCCTGCTATAGTGCATGTGCACCCTTGTGCAAGGCTACAAAGTCCAGGGAATTCCTTTAAGTCACTCAAGTCCTATGCCAGGTGTTTGTAAGGATTAAAGTTTCAAGGACTTAAACAGAGTGTGGGTTTCTATAAATTGCTTTCAAATCCAGTTCTTAGACTGGATGATAACTGATATTACTGGACAGAGTTAAAGAAAAACCTCTCTCACGTTTTCATTTTTGACTATTTCAACACTGTTGTTCCCTGTTTCATGCTGGAGTCATGGGGTTAAGAGATGTGACAGATTTTATGATGCAGAAAGACTTAAGGAAAGAAGGCAGAGGCTGTGTTTTCCTAGCACCACTATGAATGATTTTGGTGATTTGCTCTTTGTTATCAGTAACTGAAATGGTCATGGAAAATGTGATACAGGACAGAGATTTGGAAAATTTTGTTTTATCCTGTGGCTGAAAACTCTTCTGTCTAACAGTACACGTTCCCTCTGGATTAAGTAACCTTTGCAAGTTTTCCACAAACTGATTCTGCCAAATAGAAATTGATTAATGAGCTCAGACACTGAAATTGTCACTAGAAAATAGCCATTGAGATTCCAGTCAGCAACCACCAGCCCCAGGGTCAAGGAAGACCATGGACCAATGTAGCTGAAAAGAGAGCTGCCTTCATTTGTCTTCTCTCTAACTTCATTTTAACTATGCCTGATGGCACTGGGTGCAGCCAGGAGTCTGCCACCACTTTTTTGATAACCCCATGTACTGAGGGCTTCTCAGCTGAGCTATAAAAATTCCGTCAAGGCTCTAACTTCATTGGCCTTAACCGCTGCTGCCTCTAAGCTTGTGAAGTTATTTATACCTGTGCAAACTTAGAGAAAAGTTGGAATCAAACACAGTGTCATTCCAGGCATTAGAGGCGTCATCTATGATGTTACTTCTAAAGTTTCCTGGTACCATTATTGCCAGCTTCTTTTGAAAATACACACAGTAGTAGCATCCAGCTCGCTCAGGAGGGTTCACTTCACTTTCACTCCATTCTGCCTCATACCATGACAGCTAACACGATGAGCCATGTTTAAAAATAAACATTCATAAATTCATAAATGTAAGACTCCAAAGAGATTTCTGTGGACAATGTTCAACTCTCCTCCCAGTCCCCAAACCCCAGAAATCTGCAGGCCTCAGAGACCAACTTTGCAGTACTAGCTACAGATACTGGAAATTATGTAAAAGTTGTATCCCATAGAATTGTATTTTATAATATAAGCCGGATTTCTAGAAAGACAAAAATTTGTGAATTAATACTGAAACAGTTTATGTTTTATAAACCAATTTTAAATTCTAGTTTCCTGGTAGCTATTCCATCAGTAAGGAGAGATGTTTTATGTGCAGTGCTGGAAAAGTTTTTTCTGTGAGAACTTGATACATTGATTCAGAATCAATTCTTTTTCTGCCCTTTAAAAACAACACATTTTTTGATTATACAACAGTCCTACAGTCAAAAAGATCAGTCCTGTACGTTTTTTATTCAGACTTTCTAACCTCACTCTCTACCTCCTTTATGATTTCCTTCTTCCCATTATGTACTTCTTGGGAACATGAAGTCTCCAGGGACTTCTTTAGGCAGAAGTAATACAGCTTGAAAATTATTTCACAATGTGAACATTTTTCAGTACCTGAGGTGCATTTCACTCATTGAGGGATGGAGATTATGCTCTTATATTTTAAAGTTAGAAGGTTCCCAGCACTCACATGTCTCTAATGTAAATTGCAGCAAGATATTTAAACTCACCAGGCTTCTCTTTCCCACCTGCAAGACGGGCATCAAGAATTTCTTTGGAATATTGTGGTGAAAAATTCTAGCTTGTGCATGGATTATGGTGCAGAATTCCTGTAGACTGATTGGTGACACCAGTGCCAGTTCTGAAAACCCTGTGCCTACAGGGAGCACAGTATCTGAGCTACTAACTTCTATATTTCTATACAAATCCGTATATTTCTAAGTCTGTTCTGCAGTTTAGAAAACATTGCACCGCACATCAAGGTACCTTTAAAAAATAGCTGTAAGTTACACCAAAAAGACCATGTGAAATTAATTGTATTCAGCACATGCTAGCAATTTTTGTTTTATCCTAGCCAGCCATTAAAATAAAAGCAGCTAATTAATGAAAATTAATTTTAAATACAAAGCACTTCAGACACTAAATTGCAAACTTTTAACAAAGTATATGCACAAATTTAGAATTTATTCCAATGCATACCCCTCATTTTTTTTCTCTGATACCCTTATTGCAACAATAATTGAGCTCTAATGAATTTTAAGAGTATCTTTTACCTGAGAGAAGCAGCACTGACAGACACACAGGTTTTGCTGCCTAGAAATAGAGTATTTCTAGTTATAATGATAGCCAGACAAATGGCATACAGGCCTGAGTGGCTGCTTTGGCATTATTTTCATCAGATGCCATAAGGTCCCTGGGTACTTGTACAATCAGTAACACTTCACAGAGCCCTCACTTCTAACAAATAATTAGCTAAAATTGAGCCAGAGATTTCTTACGTGCATGTCATAGGTTTGATATGAATAATGAGGGAAGAGGTTAACAGCAGGTCATAGACAGTTCCCTATCTTCCAGCTTATTTATTCAGTGAAATGAGAAATTGATCACATTATTTTGTATAGAAGAACCTGATTCATTACAATCAGCTCTGAATTGGCAGTTTTTGCTTTAGGCAATTTCAGAACATTACTTATGCTTAAAGAGTTACTGGTAAGATCATTTTACAACTTGTAAACCTCTCTGACCTCCTCATGACCAGAGCTGCAAAAGCTTAAGCATATATGAAAATTGAAAAAGGCATGCATATGAACAGAAAACTAATGGTTAAACAAGAGGAGCTGAACAAACAAACCCATCCAGCCGAAGTAGGGATAACACATTCAGGTGTACTCGAAGATATTAGGAACACATCATTTCTTGCACATCAAAAATGCACATTGAGTCTTCCCTAATTTGGCAAGACAGCTATTGGAGGGAGAATTAATCTGATAAGTGTTGTATTAACCAGTGGAGGTCAAGAAAAAAGAAAGGCAAAGGAGGCAACTACAGGTAAGGATCTGGAGCTGAAGGTGACACTATGGGGGTGCTGCAGGGACAGAAGAGCCTGGTTAGTTCTTATACCTAAGAGTAGCAGTGGTCACTACTCCATCTTCTATTGATTCAAACTCCCTTAGCACCATGAACCAAGGTATTTTTATTCTAAAGAATGTTTATAACAACTTTCCATAACTGCACGCACCACAGGATAAGCTCTCTTAGGTGCTCCCTGTCTCCAAGAACGCTTTTACCTCTTCTTGCACCAGTACGACTCTAACCAGGTTGTCTTTTCCAGACAGAATGAGGAACTGCAATCCCTGCAGGGCCAGAATCAATTCCTTCCCAATTACAGAGACACATGGGATAAAGATAGGCTCCCTGTTTCAGAGCCAGTGTCATTCAGACCTTGCAGAGTGCTGCTGCTGGGCTCTGGGTTAGGTGGCAGATACTCACTGAAAGTACAAGCTACTCTTTAAATGACAGAAGTCATTTTATTTAATTATTTTTGAAAAACCTAGCTCCTGAATCAGGTTATGCACCCCACCGTGTGTCATAAGGAAAATAGAAGGGAAACTGTAATAAGTGTTTGAGAACGGGGGTGGAAAAGAAACAGGACAGAACTTCACCTGATTTATGACTAAGGGTGCAAATTGGTACAGAATTAACTGCTTAGCATATGCCATTCATTAAAACAGCCATCAAAGAGCAGCAAGTACAAAACAAAGAAACATTGCATGTATGCTACAGTTGGAATAACTTCTTAATTATGCCTGTTAGCTCCATTATTGCCACTTCAAAGCATAAGAAAGCAGTGCTTTAAAAATCATCCTGGTGGGTAACTGAACTAGGATATGTTCAAGGATATATAATACATAATTTACAGATGATTCTTTTTAAGGTCCTAAGTTCCATATACTTGGGAAGCTAACGTTCAAATCTGCAAAAGAACTTCAGCATCTAAAATGAGATTAAGAGGACTTCCTTGGGCTTCTACAGCCAGTAAAGGAATTCTTCAAATTCCTCCCTGACCCCACAGTTGCTGGAAGTCTATAATTGGTTACAAGTCCCTTAACAATATTTACTGAGTGCTTAATAGTCTGTTTTGCACTTGATGAAACAGCCTTCTCACCAGCAGAAGTAAGTAGTTTGAGATTATTGAGCAGCTAAAAATGACATGATCAACAAGAAGGCAGTTGTCTTATGTTCCCTAAGAACCAAGGCTTCCAAAGTCTGGTAGAGGTGATCAGAACGTGTCCAATGTATATTGGAGGAGAAAGGTGGGATCAAAGAGGGAGACATCTCAATTTTTATACAATAGGTTAATGAACACATGCTCAAAACCTTCCTTAATCTGAGAGAATCCAAAAAAGTCTCTTGTCTTCCAACTCTTAGTTATGAAAAACCTACTGGAAACATAGTTGTGGAGACGCAGTTTCCTTCTAAAGCTGCCCTAGAAGTGGCAGTTAAGAATGTTTAAAACATGCCTGTAACAGTCATGTAAGTCTATACTGGTAGGTGAATGTTGTTTTATGCTTACTAGAAACTGGATGATACCTGCAGCTTTCCTATCTTCAGGAAGCTTAATTTACTGGGATTTGTTCAACATTCAAAAGTAAAGTGGCTGAAAAGAAAATAGGAAATACCCAGTTTAACAAAAACAAACAAACAAACAAACAAACAAAAAAACCAAACAAAAAAAAAAAAAACCAGCTACGAAACTTATTAAAATCTCTGTATTTCACTAGTAAACACTACTTCAAATATTTTTGTGAACATATTTTGTGTACATATTGGTACATATCATGTACCAACTTTCTTGGTACATGATTAGCCTTTCAGGTCAGTGTACATGGAATATGTAATTAAAAATTTAATAAAACAAAACCTAGTATCAGCTACATATTTCATGTACTCCAACATATCTAATGCTTTCCCTTTTTCTCACATGTATTTCATTTTGTACCAAGTAGCCAAGGGAGAGCTTTCCACATCTTTCCAGTCTCTAAAATTGTCCCCCTTAGGCATTTTCATTTAAGACAAAGTTTCTTCCCTTCATTTAGGCCTTGTTTTGTTTCCAGGATGCTGCTTACATTCATTTACACATCACCCACACAGATTAAACCTTTCTTTTGTATGAGTGTGCAGCAGCTTTGGATATGGTCAAAGCTTGTCTTGCAACAGACTCTCCCTCTCTTCACAGGCAGGGTGGGGAAGCCCAGCTGCCATAGACACACGAGAGCAAAGCAGGTCTCTTTTAACCCCACCCCTTTTCCAGAGCTTCGACAGTGTCAGCACGCTGGATTTACTATTTATATCTGCTAGGACATACAGTATTTGAAACAACCATGCATTTTGCAACAATTCTAAAAGCCAGCCACCTTTTTTTTACTCTGGCTAGCACAAAAATAGTCTGTCTAAACAAAATAGAGTATATATCCACAGTCCCTTCCGAGCCTCAGAATCCCACAGGTGCTCTTGCTCCTGTGCCACCAGCTGTAATGGAAGGCTAAAGACAGAAGACACTCCTGCTGGAAAAACTCACTACACCTCTGTAAGGTCTTTCAGTCCTGCTCCTATTAAACTCAATAATTTTAAGGACTTGGCAAACCATTGGGACCTGAACTCTATTTTTTCTCCCCGCTGGAAATTTTCTGGTTGGACAAGTCAAGCTTCCTATTGTGAAATCAAAGAAAAAAATTGTTCTGAGATGCTCCTACAAGAACAAGAGCTACCAAAATTCAGCAATTATAGTTTTTGTTCAGCATAGGAACAGCCCTGAAGAATGTCATTGACATAAAGAGTACATCACGCATTCGGATGATAAAAGCCAAGCAGCACCTAAGGAGGCAACGTAAAGACCATGATTTAGCTTTGTGAAAACAAAAAGCATTTTTCCCCTTTGGAACTATCATCTCTAACCAGTAGTGGTCCTGAGCCCAAAAATGAATAAAAAAATTAGTTATAGCAAAATATGAATACCAACAAGCCAGCAGCTAAAGTATCATTTCTCTGACTAAAGACAGAACTAGAATCTCCTTGCATTTTCATCCAAATAGGTCTTTGCAAGAGTTGCAAAATTTTGTGGAGTCAAGAGTTGCACATTCCATTTATGGCTTCCAGGATAGATTCATCAGGGAGATAAAATTATGGAAAAGTAAGAATTCTATCTACTTAAATCTAAAATTAAGCAACACTGAAGAAACCTATTTTGTGAAAGTATTTGAAAGGATTTTTGCTCAAACTCAGGGCGATGACCCATTTTCAAGGTTTGAAGATTACACAAAGCAAAATGGTGATTTTTTCAGGCTAACTGTAGGCAGACCTATCCCATGATAAATTGTACATCCAGCTACAAACCTCAGAGGCCTAAAAAAATAGTTAACGTCCTATTTCTACAACAACAGTATTATAGTCTTTCTTCAAACGTTCCTAAATCCCTATAACAAATGGAAGATATTTCATTTTAGACACTCGCAGATTCCATAATGAGTTAAGCCTCTTTACAGTTTATTTTAATAAAGCACAGCTTTCTAAATATACAGAGGCTATAAAACTTGCAGGTTGGAGCAATAATATGTTTAGTAGGCTTGCTTTATAAAGTGGAAATGTTTGCATGTCTCAAATTACGAGCAATTTAAAGTAGGAAGTAAGCAAACTAGCTCTTGTGTTATGAAGCTTGACATTGTTAAGCCTTAAGAGAACACATACTTCAAAGTCACACAGACTGAAATATGCTCTGTAAGCTTGGCAAGAGGACCAATGCCATAATGATGTACAGCACAGAAATCACCGCAGATTTCCATTTCTGTGTGAAGTCGCCTTGTTGTAAACTTTAAAATTTTACTGCTGGTCCTATTTTTAAAATTAATTCATTATTCATTTTCTAATAAAAAGATCAGGGCATATGAAAAAGACAAGAAAGCTTTCCTTTGGATATCAACTAAGAAAAGTTGTAACTGTAAATTATAAACAGTAAAAAATATATACCAGTGTTTAAATGAAGAGAATCAGAAATATCACTTGATAACAAGTATTCCAAAGGTAAATTACTATCCTTTTCCCTGCACTAACTTAAGCGTGGAGACTCTTCTTTCTTCTCCATGAATTTGGTATTAATATTCCATTGACGCCTGTGTCTATTCTGCTCATAAACAGCAGAACTAAAGTCAATTACACTACTTACAAATCAAAATGTAATAATTCTGAGTTCTTCATGTAATTGTAGTTAGAAATCAATTAATATTAAATTATTGTTTATATGAAATACAAGAAAATATTAATAAGCATCTAGAAGCATAACAGAAATTTAAAAATCTCAAACTAAGCAGTCTCAGATTGGTCTGTCAAATCAGCCTGGAATACCATGATTTTTCAAATCTGTATCTACTTTATTTCAGAATATAACTGATTTGGAGAGGCACCCACCTGGACCTGAAAAGAATTATTGTCATAGAAGGCTACATCATGACATATGTACACATGTCCACACACAGAATGCTCCATGCATAAATATTTAGAAGAAGAAACATCATTTATCAGTTCATTTAATAATCTGGATGCAAATAAGATGCCTACAGGGAAATCAACAATGTAAAACAGTATCTAAAGTTTTTCAGAAAACAGGTTAACTCTTACTAAGAATCATTGCTTGTTTTGTGTCCATTATAATGCAAAAGTAACTCTCATTTTTTATAACAGTTCTAAAAATCTTCCCTTTAGAAGTTGTTCCAATTTGTAGATATAAATATTGTGACGCAATATATGCAAAACTATGAACCTCACTGCAAATTCCCCCAATTTTTAAAATTCCTGTCTGCTCAGTTTTGAATGTGAGTTGCATTTAATGAACCTTCTTATTTTTCCTTTGTTCCTTTAGTACTCATTTAGATGACAGTCACTAGCTGACGTTAGACATTTTTATCACACACCACGCTGAATCTTATACATAAAATGTTGTTGGGGCCTTATAAAAATAAAGATTCTTGATGAATTGTCACCATAGAATTGAGTTACTATTTCTATCCATTCCATTGGCACTAAACTACAGTTAAAAAAACCCCTCAAGTATTTTGGATTATCTTCTCCAAAGCCCTTTTATTTTGATATATACAGGGTAGGTCTGTGAGCACAGAGGGGCTCCTTTTGGAAATATTTAGTAAACAGAGAGAGACAGCAGATCTTCCATGGCATATATCTATTTCTCAGAGTTCATTAAACATCATACAGGAGATTGTTAGGAATGGGCAAGGATGACACACTAAGCTAACTGAATGAAATATTCCAAACTGACTAAATCCTAAACCACAGTGGTGCTTTTGAAAATCCCTGTCTGTGTGCCTGAACACAACAAATGCCCGAGCATTTTAACAGCCCTGACATGTAACCAGCATTGCTTATATAATTCAACTTCAGACGTGAAAGACTGCTAGCACAATATTACTGTCAGGAAGAGAAAATAATGCCTATTGAAAATAGTGGAAGTTTTTAGATCATCTTCTGACAAATTCAGGCCCTTTGATGAAGGACTAAAGCTGCTGAGTGCAGAGAGCCACAGAGATGCCCTTCCCTGGTTCAGAGGAGCTTGCTGAGCAGCCGAGGGAGGGTGGACCAGAGTCTGCACTGCTCTGGGCTGCTCCAGCTGACAGCTGCTAAGGGACTGCAGCATTTCTGTACTACATCATGATTCACAATGTAGGTTTTCTCACTTATGTATAGAAGCTCATGGCAGCCCTCACTAATGAAATTTTATTAGCTGAGTTTAGAACATGAAGGAAGAAAAACTTGCAAATAAGCTGGTGTGGAAGCAGACACGTAGCACAGGCCTTTGAGTTCCCACACCTTTGCTTATATGCCAGGAAACTGAACCTTCCCTTTCAAACAATTAGAAAGTGATAGCAGCAGCAAATCAGTCTTTGTTCAACCAAAGCTACAGAACTCTTCTCTGTGCAAAATTAGATCACTCCGGACACTATCTCTCCAAGCATACATGATGTATGCAGTTTGCCTTTTTTCTAATAAACAAGAAACATTAGTCAATTCAGCAGAAAGAGGGCTTGTGGATTTCTGTGGGCTCATATCATCACAAAAGGAATTGACTAGTTTGATCCACGCCATATGCAGGTGATGATAGGTCTGTCCTGCTGATTCTGATCTAATAAGCAGCTTCAGTTAGCTATAAAATAAAAACTGCATCCTTATGGGTCTGGGTTTGAATTTGTTTTGGGGGTTTTTTCGTTTTGTTTTGTTTGCTTTTTTGGTTTTTGTGTTTTGGGGTTTTGTTGGTTTTTTTCTTTTTTGTAAGTCATGTGCATTGAGCATCAGAATGCTTTGTCAGATAATGCTTTCAGTTGATGCTTTTGAGACTAGAATGCATGTAGCTCCTGACAATGATTATATGCACGTGTCCCATATAATTCCAAAAGCACACCCATTATGAAAGTTTAGTACAGTTGTGCTTATGATGTATTTAGGTCGTCTGTTACTGAATATTTCTACTGTCAGTACAACAAAAGTGTGATGATCACAGTTAAAGCTTAACAAAGAAAATGCTGTCAGGCAATTAGTAAGCTGAAGTCAGCAGTACTAAAGTGAAATATATCATGTTTGGAATAGCACGGTGGTTTGCTTGTGATAAATGTTGAAACAGGTCCTCATACACAGAACATATCCTAGCCTTGGAAAAGAGTTTAGCATCTGAAAAAAAACCCCAAAAAACAGCCCCACAAAAAAAATCCCAGAACTTTAACTTCTTATTATATATTTCTTACTTTTCCTTACAAAACAGTCTCAGCCACTGGCATCTAGAAAGGTATTTACTCATTAGAGGACTTTTGCCATTTATGAAAAGGTAACAGCACAGCTCAGGAGAAAACTGCAGTACGAATGTGTATCTGCTTAAGAGGGAGTTCATCAAATGAATAATCTCATAAACTGCTGAAATTGTAAAATAATCAAGTAAATTTTATTCTTGAAAGACAATAATGTAAAAAGAAAAAGATATAATTTGGCAAAACCTGGAATACTAGGCTCTCCATTCCATTAGAGGAAATAGGAAGGTAGAAATAGAGTCAATTCAAGACCAGCAAGGTGTCATTTCAAAGTCCCTAAGCCTTCTCCTTTGCAAAATAAACAATTAAGAAAGCTATAACATATGTTTTAGAAAGGACTAACAGCTAAATTAAAGTACAACCTGATCAAGCATGATTTCATCACAATTTAGTCTATACTTGCTGACTTATACCAGGTCTCAGTTTGTTCTAAAAGGTTTTACTGTCCCCACTTTTTGTCAGACTTCAATCTTCCTTAGCCTAGTTATCATACCTATGACAATAAATGCTACTGTATCATGTTATAAGAAGAGAGGTTAGATCATTCCTGACAAAAAAATGATGTGTTTTAAAACCACTGAAATAGCTCAGAGTTCAGACAGAGAATGTCCAAAATGAGGTAAGCTAAAGCAAAAATAATGCAGGCCTGGAACAGAGAGAAAAAAAATCCTTATTGTACTCTAGAACTAACTCAATTATCGAAAACATTCTCAATATCAAAAAAAGCATAATGTGAAAAATTCCTGGGCAATATACAAAACAAAGTTAATACTGTGCCTTGAGCTACAGAGAACTAAATTCTGAGCCTGCTAACTCTTGAATGCTGGAATACTAATGCACAACACAAAAATGAAAGAAATTCAGCAAAGAAAAAGTTTTGGCAGGATTGTTAAAAGCAGCCAATATCAATACTAAAATAAATAAAAATACCAAATAAATAAATAAAATAAATAAATACTAAATGCTTGGCAGGTTAACACCTCTGGAAGGTATAACTGTTTTTATTTACATGGATAGTACAGACCAAAAAAAGAAGTAGTAAAAATTGCTTGGCAAATCAAACTTTCTCTTAATAATATTTGTCGCTACAAGTCTTAGATTACTGGCAAGACTAAGAATTGGGAAGAGTGAGCAAAGGAAGTGGTAAGTTCTGAAGCTCTTTGTGTAGGAGAGCCTCCTTCTCTCTGCCTGTATGGATCAGATCCTTCCCCCAGGCCCGCCGTGAGCAATCAGTGACGGTGACCAAGAAGGAGCAATAAGGAAGCCACACCCTATAAACCCTAAATCACACAACCACTCTGTAACTGTTACAATAAGCTGGCAAGTGTTCTCTGATAGTCTTTGGTATTGTTTTGTGGAGTTTGTGCCTGTAATGGAATCCATAAGTTAAAAACTCCCTGGCACTTGGCATACACTGCAGAGAGTTCAAGAGTGACAAACCCACACCCAGTTGTGCATATCTGGCCCAAAGCTTTTGAAGGCTGTATTTTCAGGCAGGCAGACATTAGGCAGCTGCTTTGGGGAAGTCCACCACTGTTATTCCATAGAGAGGGAAGAAGCTGTCCTCTGGCAGCTCTCTTGCAAAAAATTCTACATCCACACTGGTCGTGAACTCTGTGGCACACTCATTTAATGTCTTACCACTGACCTTCCACACTTTCATGACTTTCAGGTATTATGCAGGCAGGTAGAATCAAACTGCTCAGATTTTCATGGCTCCATTCATATTTACAGAAAATCATCTTAAAATCTTTCTAATAGCAGATGAACTATTACAAGACAATGTCTGTGAACACTTGACACTGAATTATAATTCACCATTTATTTTTAATGACATACATGCCCTTCACTATGATGGTGTGAAAAACGAGGTTCACTCTCCTGTTAGAATTTAAAGAGTTTAATATAAAGACAATAAGAGACACATAAAATAAAGCAAAGGGATAACGGCCGGGTGCCTTGGCGCTCTGCCAAGAGCACACCTGATGCCCGAGGTGAGTCCTTTTTAAACCATTTTTACTGTCTGTTCTCTATTCATATTAAAACTTTTCTAGGAATTGATCTGCATGGCCACTCCTTGGGTCCGCCTTTTTAGAGCATGCGTAGTCTTCGGCCTTGTGGTTTTATTTCTTTTGATTCTTGGGGTTGGGCCCGCTAGGTAAGAGTCGATGGTAGGGTGGATCTCTTAATTCCTCAGACAGTCAGGGCTGATTGCAGCTTTGGCCTCTTTGCCCCCCGGGCAGAGCGGTGATAGCGGCTCTCGGACCCTCCTGGCCGCCCGTTCTCCGGGCGGAGCAGCCTTTGGGCCCTTTTGTTCCCTGGACAAAGTGTTGATTAGCAGCTTCTCGGGGCTCATCCTCTGCTCGCTTGGAGGTTCTCTTACTTGCTCACACTTGCTAACATTCTTGCTAAAAACGAGAGAAAACTACATCCACACAGCAAAAAGCATTTCTAACATTATATGATATCTACCTAAACACTTTGCGAGAAGCCAATACTATAATATATGTTTATAACAATGGTCAACAGTGTTTCAAGAAAATTATGAGAATAACTTTCTTTTCTGAAGGAATAATCAATTTTCTGTGACATTCTGCTTTCTGTTTTGCTAATTCTACAATTCCACTTAGTTCTAATAGAAAAACTCTTCTCCCAAAGGAAAAGACATTTCTCAGGCAGCTGGATAGATCTCTGCTGCCTTTGCTTGAAGCCTTGAACTTTCTCTTTCACTACAAGTGCCAAGACAACAGCCAGAGCACACTGTATTCCACCTGTACAGCACATATGGTGCCCTTAGACAGCAAAAACTCTGTTCTTAAAACTAAAACTTAAAAATAAGAGATATCACTTCCTAAACCAGTCAATAACCTGTCAACTGGCAGAGGAGAGGTAACCACGGTATCTGTGAAAAGGAGAGAAAAGCAATCCAATGCTCAAACTATTCCACAAAGCAGAAACTGTGTAACGTCACTGTCTGAGGGCAGAACTTGAAAGATATTTGTTGTAGGGAAGTTACAGATGCACAGACTTCACTTCAATTTTTCATATATTTAAGAATTCCTCAGTCTCTGATCCAAGTTACACCTTGTTATTATTACCTGTTTTCTCCCCACTCCTCAGTGAAGCTCTCACATTCTGCCCTCATCCACACACAGCTGCATAAGCTCGCTCCCCTTCTATCTCCTTACACAGAACAAAGACCTTGTGTTTCTGTTTAATACATATTAATTGGTTTAATGATATTTAGCAGTGGAAATAAAAAGAAAAAAAATATTCACCAACTCCCAAATATCTAATAATTGTAAGTGTTATGCAAAGCACATCTCAGTAATTCTGCAGGAATCAGAGCTATGATAGGATTGAGAGTATAGACAGTTACCTGAACAGCTGCCTGCTTCAATTCATTCTACTTATTTTCCTTATGGGGTGTCTGCTTCATTCTTTAATTATGTGCTATGGGATATGAGGAGGGACGAGACTTTCTTTGACAATCTGAATTGTTTTCTCAGGACACCAGCCAACACTGACAATATGTTATTTCTCAGGATGAATTATTTTGATAGGCAGAACTATAATGATGTCAAGAAAACAGCAGCCCCAAAATTAGTAATGACAGCATTTTCCTCTCACGCATACTTGTATGGTGGCCTGAAGAACTTCCATTCACTGGTAAGAAACACACTGGAAGCACATAGTTCAATCCAGGTAGGTTATTGTCTTCCTGTCGTTTGGGTGTTTTTTCCTTACTCTTCATTTTTGTGATCTTTCATTTTGGGTGTGTTGAATTACCAGGAAAGGACAACTGCACTTACACCAAGCCAGCATAATGGGTGAAATTAGAATGACAGAAGAGTACGTGCAGTGTCAGGACAAGAATGCTAAGGATACAAATAAATCCTGGAGTTTTGTTAGTCTGAGGATCCCAAAATTATCTTTACATTCTTTTAAATCATTTCCAGAGAGATTTTATAATGCTTTGCTACCACAAATACAGAGAAAAATCCTAACTCCATGAATAGCATTTGCCCATAGGCAACACCAGATCAGGCCACTGCCAAAGCAGCAAACTCACATGGGGCAGTGCAATGACCTTTGTCTATGCTTGACCCCTACAAAACCAGCCTTGGTACTGATACTGCTAAAGGAGGAATCAGGGTCTGAGAGGAGGCTGCAGCCATCTGTGGGAGCCCTAATTCAGCAACAGATTTCAAATCCACTGTCATCAGGCTCCACAGCTTGCAGCCTCAGATGTGCCCCTTTCTTCACTTTCTCTTTTTCCTTTACAGAAATGCCTCAATCCCCTTTCTCAGGGACAGCAAATCTCAAATCTGTTTTTACTACTTTGCGTAGCTTCTTCTTGATGTCCCAGGGACTACAGAGAAGGCACTTACATCTTTGCTCTTTATCCAAGCTATGTGTGCCTTTGAAATCAATGTCAGCAGCAGGAGTAGAAGTTGAGATTTTAGGACTTAATTTCACTATCATATACAAATATACAGGTCCATCTGACAAGCTCAGAGGGATTTTTGACTTTCTGCCCTGATAGTACCCTACATACTACAGCAGGAGAAAGTGAGGTATTTAACATCCACAGTAGACAGAAAACCTAACCCCTTCCACTCCTTCATTTCTGCTACTGCTATTATTATTATCATCTCACATATCCAGTAAGCTGTTCCCTTACCAGGTTTATGATGATGTAACCACATTGTCTTCAACTGAGTTATTGATTTATACTAGCATAACAGAATAGTCTGGCCTAATAAACATCTACAAAATGAGAATAAAGACCAATTAGTGCTTGCAGAGAAGCTGTTTGCACTAAAATTAATTCTGTCTGCAGTAAATCTAGACAGCAGACAGAAATGTCAGTAGAAAACCAAGGATATTTTATTTTGGTTTTGTCTTCATACTTACTTTATTTAAAGGATATATGTTTTTTCAATCAATGCTAACTGTTAAAGTTGCCTTTAAAAGTAAATGGATTAAGCCCAATTCTGCCAGACAATGTCTGCCATTCAAGAGCCCTATAGTATGAAAGCTTCTTTCCTAAGTCTACAGATTTCTGCACAGCAAGGGTTCTTGCATGGTTTCTCAGCATTTATACATATCATCTCACATCACAGACTTAGCTGGTACAAAGAGACACTGGTACCTTCCACACAAAGGTCACAGGCCACTGTTATTGACATATACCTTTAATCCTTCTGATGCTTCAAAAGATGAAGATTAGCAGCAATCCTCAGAACTCACACCCAGGAGACAGTTATTTGTCAAAAAGTTGATGTTATTGATGCTTACAAAAGAAGGAGAGTATGTAATTTATCTAATAAAAGTCAGGTCTTGTTTGCATAGACTCCAGAGTTTTGACAGTTCCCTCGCTGAAGTGTTTGATGTTGAGTTTCATATAATAAATACAAATTTTTCATCAGCTATGCATCTCCTTAGGAGTAACTGGTATTATTGTGTGGATTTTCTTCCTTGGTTTTCTCTAGAGTTTTTCCTCTTAAAGTCTTTGTTTCCTTTAGAATTCATTATAAATGACATAATTATATGTCTTTTTCTCCCTTGATTGAGAGCATTTCTTACAGACAATGATTTACCATTTGGAAATTACAAATAGCATGAATAGATACAATCATTATATTGCAGAATTTCCTTTAAAATCCAAAAATGTGGTTTAGCTGAACTGTTTGCAAATGATAAGTAGTCAGGTCACATTATTTCCTCTAATCCGCATGTGACCCTTGATGCAAACGGAAGTGTTTCCTCAAACTGGATTAGAGGGTTTCCTCTGGAATGTTGAATAGATTTAAGATTGGGATGAGCAGAAATGGGCATAGAATACAAGTAAAAGAATTAATACAAGTAAAAATAATTACTTTCATGAGCATTCTTTGAGGAAATCACCCTGTTTCAGTAAGATGGTGTTCCAGCTGAGACAGAGACAGACCAAAACACATCTACTGAAAACCTCCCCATCAGTTTTGACTAGACCTTGGCCCAAGTTTATGCAAAAGTTCCATCAACAACTTCTTCAATTTTTGAGTCCCATTTTCCATAAAGAGAAAGAACAGAATACAATGTTTAAAAGTGTGAATCATGGTTGTATGTGGCTAGAAGTCTTTTTATAGACTTTATTTATTTCCTGTTATCATAGGATTTATTTCTAGAATGCTTGGTTGTGTCTTGTAGGTGATTCTCTATAGCTTATGAAGATGAACCAAAAATAACATTTTTATTTGTTTTACGTAAATGGTAGAGTATTTCTTGTTTTGTTTCTGTTCCTGTGGAACCGCCAGAATGCAAATGTTTTCTGCTTTAAAAACACATTTAAAAATAAAACCATAAATAATTAGACACTGGTGTTGATTAATTAATGAAACAAAAGCCCAGGGACACTTTCATACATATGATCGCATGTGTCCACTAGTGTGTTAGTTACTGCTGACACTCATCCTCAAAAAGGGCTGCAGCAAAGTCTGTTACAGAAAGTATGGCCTGAAGCCCACCAAAATCAATCTGAAAATGCAATGACTTCAAGAGAGTCCTGTGTGCAACAGATGGCTGTTAACAGCCAGTTCTGAGTATTTGAAACAGGCTCATCCTGCCTTGGAAAACGAGGGCCAGAGCATCCATTAACGGAGTGAGGAGAGGAGGTGAGAGGGCCAAGGGAATTAAAGATCAAAGAGCTGCAATTAGGCAATGTTAATGAGGAATAATCTCAAAAGGTTTCTACTTTTGTAAAAAGCCTTCAGTTTGTTTTATAAACAGAACTCTGCGGAATGTAGAGCCATCTATCCATGATCCAGATTGTTTTCAGGCTCCAGTCTCTGCCAGGGAGCCATGTAAGGGCTGCTAACATGTTAAGCATACTCTGAGTGAAATCCAAACCAAAGCTCATATTCATTTTAATCTGTGCAGGGCTAGGCCAGGGCTTAGGACTTCTTCATATCCTACTCAAAATGTCTAATATGAAGTCCCATTTCTTTCAGCAAACATTTGCAACTGAAAACAAAGACACTCCAAAATATCCACATCATGATATTTTTCTGAGGTGTGTAAAAAACTTTGCCATTCCTTTGATTGTCTTCAATCTTCAAATAAAATAATAAATAAATAAATAAATAAGCTCCAAACTCTACAACTCAATTAATTCTGATGCCATAGCTTGCTACACCAGGAAGTAATGCACAAAAAACTTGACCTACATAGAACTGCCTGCAGTTTATCTAAAAAAATACTGCAGAAGACCCAGTCACTCCTACCTCATCCCATTTCCTGGTCATACATTGCTATCCCTTTGCTTCTTCCAGCACTGGCATTTATCTGATCAAGTCGATCGACTCACAGAAAAGAAACCCCATAAAAAGCAATGAATCTATTTGAATGATACAGACGCAATTCAAATGCTAAATGTGTTAAGAGAAGGGCTCACTCTGTGGAGATGTGCTGCTCCATATAAAGGAACAAAACCCCTAAGAGCCAAAGTCTGATGACAATAAGAATGAAAAGATTTTAGCTTCTACAACAACCCCAGCCAAATAATACTAAAAAGTTTAAGAAACAGTCACACTGAGTTGAAATAATTTCTCTGCTACTTCTGAGGGTAAGTCCTGTCTCTCCCTCCATATGCCTTCCCTTAGTGCCACTCACCTGACTTCTCTGTGTCAGTACAACTTGAAAGACCTCAGGAAACTATAATCTCTGGGTGGGAATTACTTTTGCCAGATTGATAAATCAAATTATTTTGAGTAAGTAGCAGGAAGACATGGCAGAAGTCCCAACAGAGGGACAAATAAGGACCACCTTTCTTCTGCTCTGATGAATTTGTAGACACCTGTTTATTAGGTCTAGTGAAATTTAGCCAGAATGAACATAACATACCATTTGCCAATTAGCTAGGACACGTAAGCAGATCTGTTATCAATAGATTTGTCCCACTGGCCTAAGTAAGTGAGTCACTGTAAGGAACACAGTGTCCCAGCAAAGCTGAGAATGATGGCCAAATACATGATGACAACCAAACTGTTCCCTGCTGACATGTCCCTGGTGCCAGGAGGGAACAGACTCCTGGCAAAGGAAATGTACCAAGTGTAAATGGTGATCCAAATTGCAGAACCACATCAACAGCAGTACAGACCAGTGGCAAAGATCACCTGATTGGGTAACATCATCACAGCTGAGGCATAGCATTTATTGACAGAGATAATAAATACTAGAAAGGGAAAAAAAAAACCCAGAGAAATTGTTCTCAGGAAGGCTGGAAAATCACATCTGTTCCAAGTGTGGAACTTCTAATGGTCAAGTAGTTTTGTTTGTAATAGACTGCTCTTAATATATTGCTTATATTTTAACTGAAAAACAAAAGCAAGATATGTTGCCTTCTAAAGGAATGAGAAAAGTAATGATCTCTGCATGTAAGAGAAACAATTTTACATCTGCATGACCAACACTGGTGACATTATTTTCTTGTGTTCCTCTGTAAGTCTGCTTTCTGACTTACAGGCTAGGAGGAATCTTTATGTTTAAACCATCAGGGGTCTGCTGGTGCCTTTGACTTCTACATGTTACATCAATACTAATGGTTGTTGGGTCCTCTGATATAAGAAATCCCTAATGACTTCTAAAGATCAAACACAAAATTAAAACAACATTTTTATCTGAAGTTCTGGCCATTATTTTCCCTTTCAAAATTATTTTCCCTAAAATTAGATGCTAGCAACATATCTTGTTTTTAATAACAATATCCTGCAGAGTTTAAAGTAATTTTTAAATCATAATGTTTTTAGTTTACTGAAACTGAAAAATCTTTTAAAATTCAAAATTATCTACAATTCTGAACAGAATAGTTTAAAATCTGGGGGAGAAATAAATATTCTATTGTGAACCTGCAAAATGGAGACAACTATGAAAGTTTAAAATGTTTCACAAAATAATTTTCATGTTTTTCAACCAGCTTTAGTTACACACTTATTACAGTAAAGAAGCTTTTAAAAAGCAGCTGTGTTTTCTGCCAAGGGGTGACAGCATTTCATTGTGGGGATAATGTGTGTAAATGATCCCTTCATTATATAGGGTCTGATCTTGCATTCCTTGTGCATCCTAAGTTCACACTGAAACTAACTGTGTGTTAACAATAGTATTCCAGACAGATTCTAATGGGATAATTGTGTCTTTATTACTACCTAAATTTCCCTTGTTTCATTTGGATTCAGTGTTTTCCTTTCTGTTATTGAGCCAAAGCTTCAGAAGGAGTTTTGCCATATAAAGTTGCACAATTTTGGTTTGACTTGCTACGATTTTATGCACCTTGGTGCATTTTCCTGCTGAGGCAAGTGCCGTACAGCAGCAGAGAAACTTTCTTCCATGTTGCAGTATCTGGCAACTGTTCAAAAGCAAACTAACACTGTCCAAGATAGATCAGAAAATAAACATATCTGCTCAAATGGAAACACAAGAAGCTATTCAGGTTCTGGACTACTGTCACCCAACCTGGAACTTAGCTGGGATACTCAATCAACATAATTTCTCTCACAAAGACTACCTCAATGGTCAGCGGACATTTTGCATGGACACAGAAGCATAAACTCCAGTGTACAAGTTTCTACAAAGCAAATTAATTGCTGCAATCATATCATTAAGTTTCCAAAAAAATTATTTTCCTACCTCAATGGTAATCTTAAAACCTTTAAGCCAAAGATAAAACATCCATACATTAGTAGGACCTGCATACCCACAGTTCGAGGATGTCTTACAATGAAAACATGAAATTATTTCAAATTAACAACCAAAAAAAATCAGGGATTTGTGAGGGAAGGCAGATAAAAATGGAAATTTTAAAGAGCAGAATAACCATATTTCTCGCTGACGAGTAAGTTAAACACATGGGAAAAAAAAAAAGAAAAAAAGAAATAAAATGCCCAAATTATTTCTTACAGAATCAATAATATAAAACATATCTCCATTATGCCCTGGTTTAATTGAAACTACATTTCTCCAATCTTTGCCAGAAAAACAGGAGAATACGGCTACAGAATTCATGCGCTCAGTTTTTATCTGCATGACCTGCTTCAAGAGCTAAGCCAAGTTTCATTAAAAATTATTGGTCTCATAACTTTTTTTTTCTCTGCCAAAAGACTCCCATATGGCACCAATATCAAGATAAAATTGTGGCCGTGCAAAGTTTTGCCCACTCTTAATTTTTAAAAAAAAACTATAAAGTGATTTTATGGCAAAGTCAAAAACTGTCAAATATGATAAGATCTCACTTGATAAAAGTCTCATGGGCAGTTGTGCTAGTTTTGAAATGGGGTATTTTTATCTGAAAGATGACACACAAGATGTTCTCATGTCTTATGCACAGTACTGAACAATACCGGCTCAGTGGAATATTATCCACTCCTTACTGGGTGCTTTGCTAGCACATATTGTGGTATTAAGGAATTCTTTTGTATTACTGTGGCATCTGCTAAAAATGTCAGATGTGATCACAGGCCTTGCAAAACAAGTATTTTAACAACCAAAACCTTATGATAGGTTATATTTCAGTGACTTGGAAACAACACTGCATTATCTGAGAAAACAGCACAGATGTTGCTTAATAAACTGCTCAGTTTATGCATTGTATTAACCTCATGAAACATTTATGCAAATCTTGCATTAACAAAAGGTAAAAGAATCATTATAGGTTATGAAGAAAACAATGTGACAACCTTTGTTTTTACCTCCATGTTTTATGGGGGCATTTTAACTCTTAGGGGTTTCTGTTTAGGAAGACACAAGGGCATTACAGATTTTCATCTATTTTGTTTTCAGTTCTGCTATCATTCCTTCCAGCTGATTTCACATTTTATAATGCTAATAGTGGGTGTATGGTTTTGAGTTTCTCTACTGTCAGCTGGTCAGTAGGTCTGGGGGATATATTTAATGGAATCTGACAGCTGATGGAACTGATCTCATTGAAAGGGGATTTGATATGTGGGATGAATGTGGTGACCCTCAATTCGACATATTAATGACCATTATTATTCAAACTCTTGCAGCCAATATAACTCTTTTTCTTGGACACAGCAGTACATGTGTATAAAAGAAATGACTTATGGATGAGTTAGTCCATATACTAGTTTGAGTGTCATTTAGTTAGCATGTCAAAACAGATTAGCTATTTTACCCTGAGATAAAATTAAAGGAAAGGCCTTTGTACTCTGTACACTTGTAAACAAAGCAATGATAAAAATGGGTACTTTCACTGGAATGAGTCAGAAATCCAGCAAATACACACACCTCCAACTGTGGGAAAAAGCATTCTGCACTCTGGGCAATAGAAAATAAAACTCAGCAGTCGGATACTGCAGCTGCAACCAACAGGTCCTCCTCTGCTCTAGGTCACCCAAAGAAGCTATATGCACCCTTTGTGCACTAACAGCTTTAGAAAAAGAAAAATGTATCAGCCTTACTTCACAGAAATCAGAATTTAGGTAACTAAACTAGCAGAACACTTCACATTCTCGTGACAAAATATTCATTGTTTCATTTACTCTCTACTGGTAAATTTGGCCCAATCAAAGCTCTGCATGATGGGACAAATAATGCTATATTCAAAAAAATCCTGAAATTCCTGCCATCTTTTGGCAGAAAGGGAAGCTGATCACAGATGCTTTAACGGATGAGTGAAGGACACAAAAGGAAATCTTAATATGTGAGCAAAAATTACAAGGAACCACTTGATTTTAGATTATGAGCTACTGCTACTTTTTCAGGTCACAAATATAAAATCTATTATTGATCTTACCATTGCCTCCTATTTTGAATGTCTTTTAAAGCCAAGAGCACTCTAATGCCATTGAATCAATAACTGCTTTCACATTTTTTTAAGCAAATATGCAAATTGTTTACAGATTTTAAAGGCTGCCTGTACGCTGCCTGTTCTTTTCTACCATGTCTGAGGAGAGGTGATGCTCTACAATATTCAGCCAGGGTGCCTGCTGAGCTGGGCAGGACATTCAAAACCTTTGCAGCCTGTTTTATGGCCCTGGTGGTGCATGAATAATAAAAGCACATTGCATTTCTCTCCTTTCCTGCTTTAACAAGCTCTCCAAAGGGGGAGAAAGCTCTGAAAGGAACCAGATAAAATGAAGCCACAAAAATAATGCACTGAGACTCTCGACCTACACATGTATGTATTGCAGCATATGAGGAATGCATCAATAACCTTAAAGTTATTAAGGAAACCATCTGAGAAGGAGGATGTAATTAGATCATAGCAGTGAGCCACATTTGGTTTCCATATTTTTGAGGATTCAGTCAACATTTAAGATATCTCAATTAATGTATGGTTTGAAAGGCTTAACCATATGATGACACTCAATTACTCATTCATCTAGCCAAATATGTTAAAAGTACTTGAAAAGTCAGTTCTTTAATCTTTTATAAATTGCCTTTATCTGAACATCGTCACCACATGGGCAAGGGCATTGTGTATTGTGACCAGCTTATGTTTAATTTCTTGCTCATCATCTATCGATGGAAATTCTAGCTAGGATTGTTTCTCAAACTTAATATCTACACTTTCAGGACAAAAGGGAAGCTGAAGTAAAGGTGCACTTAAAAACTCACAAGGAACACAATCAAGGTACTGTTAATAAGAGAAGCAGCTTATCGTGCATGTGAATTTTGTTTCAAAATTTAGACCCTTAATCCTCTAATGCACACTCAGTTTTCAGATCCTTCCTGCAGAGTCGTCTCACTGTCCACAAGCTGAGCTTGCCTTATGGGTACTCTGGTTTTTATCATTATGTTTTTCTTTGGAAAGAGCATCTCACTTTAAGATAAAAGCATCTGCAATAGGTTCTCTGCAGAAAAGAAAAAAAAAAAGTTGATTCCCTTTCTTTGAATCCTCAAACTTGTTTATAGCCCTGTTTCAAATACTGATTATTGTTCTGGCTGATAATAACCACTGTCCTAGTGCCAGTACTTTGTTACTGATCTTTCATTCGATTTCCCTTCTTTCTGATTGCTCCTACACAAGAACAATTTCATTTGACCATTGGAAGTCACAAATAACTGCAGGTATTTACATAAGTGCATCCCTACATTACATACACAAACCAGCACAACAAAAAAAAAAAAAAAAAAAGGATAAAACACATTAATGTCCTTCTTAGAATTTTAACAAGACCAAGGCTTTCTGCACATCTACTGTCAGACAGAGAAATCTGGACCAGAAATCAACAATCATCCCGCTTTATTTTAAGGGAAACTAATATAAAATAAACCAGAGGAAATAGAAAGAACCATTGTTTAGCTGTTTTTGTTCTACTTCATGTAAAATGAATATAACACTCTGCAGACTTTAGGGCCCTGAGTGCTACATAATCCCACATATTGGCTTGCTGAACCTGAGCCACAGCTGTTCTGATAACAGACCCTTTGAAACTGCTACAACTTTGAATAAAAGCAATGTTTGCAGTAATGATGTTACATGGATGGTAGATTAATCATTGCTACACATATTTCTCAAGGTCTTTCTGTGTTGCTGTTAAATGAGTGTTTAGTACTCTGAACACCTGAAACTTCACTCCTTCGCACATTTTCAGAATGGTCAAATGAAATGAGGAAATCCCATCACCTATTAGAAAGGGCAGGACTTTACATACCTTAAACATGGTAATATTTATTATCAAATCCTGTGAGAAAAGCTGGATCCAAGTCCCTTGTTCCATCATTACATGAAGAAGAAAAACTCTACAAGCCAAGATTGTAACTGACAAAACAGAATAGGGTTCACAAAATACAATTAATTAATTGGATATGATCATAAGCTATTAAAAATGAGACATTTCTGAGTACACATAAATCCAGCTGTATGACTTTTATAAGAAATTTAGGCATCCTGAAAGAGAAAATTCAGGTAAAATAAAAATAAGTACTCTTTTAATCCAAATCACATTCTTTTAATAAAAAAAAAAAAGAAAAATATTACAGCTCAATTATGTGCAGCTTGAGATCAATTTTATTTATACTACAAATGAAATTTTTCCATTGCTCTACTTAGTGATCTCAGTATGAATTTTATAGTGTAGTACCAAATCATTCCATCTTTCAATGACATCCATAGGTCTAACCTAACACTATTTTCACAAAAGAAAGGAAAGTCATGGTGCCTGACTCTTTCTCAAATTAGTGAAACATGTTTGCTCAGTTCCTGGCTGGGGACTGGCTGCATTTTTATGTGAGAAGGTGACAAAGCAGTTGGATTTTCCCTGCACCTCTGGAATGGCTGGGCTTAAAGAGCACAGCAATGCTGCCACACTAATTTCCCTCTGCATCATTCCTAAAGTAGGTAATTGTTCCTTCTTCAGTGTTCAGGCTACAATTTCTGCAGAGAACTTTTCAGAGCAACCTTGAAGTTCAAATAAACTCACTGAAACTGGGAGGCTCAGCCAGAGACAAACAAAATTCCACCTACTTTGTGTCAAGTGCTTCCTATTGTTTAATTCTAGGCCTTCAAAGGCACCAAGCCAATGAAACATTAACACTAGACACACCATGTCTTTGATTTAGTCCATCTGAACAACCCTCAAAATATCTGCTATGATTTATTCATATTTTGTAGCTTATTAGTTAATTTCTGTCCCTTGAGCAAGCATTTAGAAATACAATAAAAATAAGAACAGTATTAGTGGTTTCTGTTATAGAATTGCCAAGGCAAAACTATCCTGGACTGAAATAATTAATTCATATTCCTGTTGATGCATCACATACAGTGATCAAATTCTAAGTTATGAGGAAAATTTTATTCTTATTTAAATCAAAGCTGCAGGGTTGCATCCAGTAGCAGAAGACACTAAACAAGACATTGCTGAAACTGCCTGGCTACGTCAAGATTTTTATTATGTGACAGTATTGACTGAAGAAAACAGCAAACCAACTCTGGTGTAAATCAATGAGCTTTTGCTAGGCTTTCACAAAATAAAAGACCTGCTGGATTCAAAAGTAAAATAATCAATTTTCTTCTGCTGAACAGGTTGAACATTGCAAGGAACAACTCCACATCCATCCACAGCAATAATAATTTAAAGATACTGAAAAAGAGCCAGGTTTTATTATCGGACCTGAAATATTTAGGTTTTGAAAACATAAACACTGATGAGATGCAAAAAAATGTGAGGTCCTGATAAATTATCTACCTCAGCACCAGACAAAGCTATTCTGGAAGAAAATTTCAACAGGAAAATCACTCTGTGAAGAGCCCATAAGAGTAAGCAGAAGTAAATGGTTGAGATTATACATGTAGTACTTTTGATCATTTGTGGATTTTTGATGGGCAAATATGTTTTGTTTATAAAAAGGGAAAATAAACAACTGGGGAAAATAAAGTACTGATAGATACTGGAGGAAACAGTGATTCTGACCACATAATGAAGACACATGGCCTTTGTACCATTTGATTGAGATGACTAAATAAAGTTAAATCTTTTACTAAAATTTATAACAAATTTCCTTCTCTCTCTCTCTGTCATGATTAATTTGTTATAAAAATTTCATCTACACAAGTGTAATTTTAAAGACTTACTTTCTCTTAAAGTTTGGTTTGGGGATTACGGAGAACACACTTTCTTTCAATTATACGAACAGTTGTAATCTTCAAGAACTCTTTGCAGCACAATAGTGGTAGGGCTCTCAGGAATACCAGCTACAGATAATTTTATTTTCTGTTGTTAAAACATCTGGAATTATACCTGTGGTCCTGGCAGAGGACTACATATGTGGTGTCAAGGAAATTTAAGGATTCATAGATCCAGAAATGAGCTGGATAAACTTATGAGAAAGATGATTGACCAAATTAATACCAAAAAAAAAAAAAAAAAAAAATCACAACTAGTTTTTACTAGGTATTACCTTCAGACACTCCTAAAATGAGGTTTATTTCAGTTAAATGAGGCTTAGCAAGGCTGTAAAATGCATTTTACCCTATCAAAACTAACCAGAACCTCTTCCCTTGACAAATAGCTTCTGAAAGGCACCAAACCTCACACAATTACAGGCTAAAAAAGCCACTAAAAATAGACTCTGTACCACACACAAGCAGCATAACAGCTTGATTTCATCATAACACTTAAATGCAATATTTTCCTGCACAGTATTATATTAATATGATAAAGTGCAGCCAGCCAAAAAATAACTGAAGAGCTGCAAAGTGATTTCAGAAATTGAAAAGCAATTTCAAATGTTTGGTAAGCATTAACTTGCTCACTGCACCCTATCAAAACCAGCTGCTAGACCATAATTCTAACCTTTTCCCTTTCAAAAATGTAGGGCCTTAAAATACTCTATATTAATGACAAATGAATATGGTAATTGAAAGAGTAAATATAATTTTAAAAGAAAGCTCCCCCCATCAGAATCTTCGTCCTTTTACACTGGCCTTTTTTACAAAAGGAATAATATGAAAAAGTGTTCCTACATCAGATACTTATCTGTGCTGGCAACCAATGGATTTAATGAAATTTTAAAGCATTCCTCTGCGCCGTGTGGTCAGTGATCTTACTGAACATTCACTTGATACAGCTCTGGCTGATGGATGCAGGGATGCTAAGAAATATAGGCATGTTCAGAAAATACAATGCCTGAAATGGGTTTTACAACTGAACAGCAAGTTAAAAGATCCCATGTCTCACCTACATTCAGATGCCTCGCTATAGTCCTGCATTAGTCCTTAATGTGAAAATGGGATTCATTTTCAGAAACTCTCCTGCATCTCAAGTAGCTCCCTTGGGTTCAGACAAGTGGGGCAGAGCAGCAAGGAGCCGCTGCCACTCCCCATTTACACACAGCCTCCAGCACCCAGAGTGGCAGAGTGCAGCGTGGGCTCCATGTACCCCCAGCCCGAGGCATTCTAAGAGCGTGCCTTTTACCTCTCTAGCAAGTACTTCTACAGCCAGCTGCAGTGCTGGAGTAGAACAGGATACTGTTGCAGGTACATCCCTACAAAGAAAAGATTCCATATATTTACTTGGAATAGACTTCAGCATCTGTTTCACAAGCAGAGTTCCTGATGAAGAGTTCCTCTCCAGCTTCTCTGTACCCCCCTTCAGATACTGTGCCAGTGACCATGCTCTGGAACAGGTTTTCCAGAGAGGGTGTGGAGTGTGCCTCCCTGGAGAGATTCCAGAACTCTGGAACTCCATCCTGTGCCATGTGCTCTGGGATGACCCTGGTTGAGTAAGCAGGTGAAATGACCCACAAGACCTACTGTGGTCCCTTCCAGCCTGACCCATCCTGTGACTCTGTGATTTCTCTCTTTTATCTTTCAGATCTCTAACTAGCATTCCTTTCAGTAGTGGGACAGAGTGGGAAGCAGAGGTAGCCACTTAGCCTGTACAAACTCACTGCAGCACTAGCACATAATTATAGGCTCTCTAAAGCACTTCAACATGTCTGTCTATTAGAAATGCACTGTAAGAAAATGAAGCTGACATTGCCTGTAAATTTGCAAACTTCACTACCAAAGATCTCAGCAGTTAACAGCTTCATGCACTGCAATCTTAAAGAATAATTAATTCTATAGATAAATAGACAAGAAAATCTTAAAATTATGAAGGTTGGAAGTAAAAAAATGAGAAATTTTGTATTATGCAATGTTAGTATTGTGTTAAAGAACAACTACTCTTATACTATTCTAGGTGGGACTTACCCCACTGTCACGATAAGAAAACAGAAAACTTTCTATGTAACAGTCATAAAAACTAAATAAAATTCAAGTAATAAAGATCAAGAGGATCATATTAATCACCTTGTATAACCTCCTACATAAGAAGCCTTAACTTGGCTCAAGAGTGTGAATCACCCCCATTTACCACTTTTGAAGCAATCACAAGACAGGCTTAGAAATGAAAAATGGGATAAAACACAGATGTGCTCCAGGAATGGACCCAACAGGCTCCAGCCACTACTGGGTATTCATTCCAAGCAATCAAGGAGACACAGGATGAAATAATCCCAAGTTACAAGGATAACATCAGTGCCAACCGTTTGGTTTTGTCCCACAGATCCATTTCTCTCAGGTCACATCCTTTATGCATACAGACAAAGCATGGCAACAGCACACAATAATTCTTTTTCCAAATACCTTTGTCAAGATATCTGCCACCATAAGATTTTTTTTGAAGTTGTTCCAAGCGTGGGCAAAGAAGGGCATAAAGTACTGATATTTAATTTCATCAAGGTAATATTTTAATTGTTGAAAATTTTTGCTTAAAATTATTAAGGTGTATAAATCTATATGACAAGTTAATACCTTACAATTGTGTCCCATAGGTGAGAACAAAAGAAAATTTGTTATTGCATTTAATTTATCAAAAGTTTAATAAGAATGTCATTACTTAATCCTCCCTGCCTTGTAACTATAAACAATACCCAACTTCCTTGAACTTCATTCATGTTGTAATAAGACCAAAACCAAAGGCATAACTTCAAGAAAACAATCTAATTCTTTTCCAGAATTGCCTAATGGAGTGTGAAAAACCTCTTGAAAGCCTACAAAGGCTGGAAACATGAGTAATAGCTACATGGACAAGTTTTGAGCAAGAATGCATGGGATGCTTCATATTTTCTTGGGACATATTCACATCTCTACTTTAAGTCACACAATTACCCAAAAGCAGTATCTCCAAGCAGGGTACCCTCAGAATTCAGAAACACAAAACAAAACAGCTTCTTGGATGTGTAGCTGCTTCAAAAGTGATAATACAAGCATTTGGAATGGAGAAAAGGAAGAAAACAACTTCAACTGCGGTGCCTTGTTATCCAAAAACTTTTACAAAAAAGCGGGGAGGGGAATGTTGCTAGGCATAATCTATCACTAATTCTGAGACAAAGAATAATAAAACCTGCATCATTTTCTCCAAGAAAACATGAAAAACTTACTATCTTAAATTAACAGTATACCACACCTGCTTTACAGCTTTCACATGACTGTAGCTTAAATGTATTTCACACTTACTGGTCTATTTTTGCAAACATATTGCAACCTCACTTTTGAAACACCTCAGTTTTACTTTAGAAACACACACACATGGCAGTCAGACTAGCGCAGGTGAGGCAGCATAAAAGCAAAACAGAGACTCTGTGTCTGTGTGCATGTATGTATTTTTATATATACATGTGTGTGTATATATATATAGATATAAACACTACGGTGGTACAAAAGCTTTGGACTCCAGTTTTGTGATTTGATTCCCCACCAAATCAGTCAAAGAATTAAGATGAGTTCTACTCTTGATGATTGTGTGCAAATCTCTGAAATATTCAGATGTTAAACATGCATGGAAATATGTAGCACAGCTTTACTATTATAATAAAGAGCAGAGATAGATAAGACTGTTTTTTAAGGGCAAGTTATAAAAACTAAACACATTTTTGTTCCAGTTCATAGCTCTGTTTTCAGATATCCCAGCACAGTGCTTGTTGTGGAACTTGGGGAAAACTGTTCCCTGTGTCTAAACCAACATCTCCAGCTCTTCTCACAGGGCTTCCCAGTCAAAAAACCAGATCTGGGGCCAATTTACATGTATGGGTTTTTTGAGTATAACTGCTGTTATCTGGAGCTATCAGTCTAACAGAAATAATTTATAAAGTTTTCTAACTTGGGAAACAAAGATCTCATAACATCCTCTAACAGCCACAAAAGAACTGAAGCAAAACAACGGTAGGGATTTGTGCTGTTTAACAACAGTAAGTCTAGCAATTGCTGAACTCTCCTCATTTATTTTAAACTCAGTGAGTATTAATCAGTATCTTGGAGCATTAATCAGTATTAATTAAAACAGACTTCACTTCACCTTTAAATTTGTAAAAATCAACACACAATTGATCCAAAATAATTTTTTAACACAGTACCTCCTGTGACATTGTTACTGTTTTCTAGAAGACAAAGGAAACCAAAGTGAAAGCTTTCTAAATTCTTATATTTTACAGAGCCACATTTAAGAAAAGCCTACAAACAGGGAACATGTCCATGGCAGCAAATACCCAAAATTTGCATTAAGTGAACTAAGAGATGAAAGAATTCACTTTTATCCCTCAGATAACAGAGTTAGCACTGGTAAAAACAGAGTAAATTCCAAGAACTCCCTGTTACTCTCACTGAAACAAAGCTTTCATTTCCCTTTTATTTCCATGTTGGTGGTTAAATAATTCTGAGTTTTCTCAGCTCATGTCCCAAACCTTTTCCCTAGTTAAGTACAGACCACATAGCATCTTGCAAATACTTTCTTTTGTGGCCAGGCCTAAACCACACCCTCTTGTACACTAGTCTGCTCTTGGTGAAAATGCCAGGAATGCAGAGTTTCTTACATATGGATTCCTGTCCTCAGCTCAGCCCGGCTCAAGGTATCGTCAAAAAGGTAATGAGAAAGGAACACTCACTAAAACCTCAAAATTGGAAATTATAATATATGCCATGGCAGGTCATTTCTTTGTCTAAGAAGTAAAGAATCTTATATTTTTCAGATTTTAGTGAAAGAAAAAAAAAATTTAATAGAGATTAGGATAAAGAACATAGTGCTAAAAATGTCCTATATGAAGAAGTTAGTTTACACAAGGCCTTTCTTGTTAGAAACTAAAGCCTGTGATATACAACAGCCAATTGTTTTAAAAACCCTTCTCATCAATTCTGTTTCCTAAATTATTATCCATTAAATTTAGTCCCTGAGTAACAAATGTTTTGAACCTTGAAGAGATCCTTGGCCCAAGAAATTTAAATAAGTGTGGGTGGCAAATATCCATACTGCCAGAGGCAGCAGGAGGAAGCCATTACTGTTACTTACACAATCTATTCTCACTGAGAATGTTGCCCAATATAATTTACAAAATTTCTGTTGGAAATGCATTAACAGCTGAAAAGCAAGCAGCTTCTAAGGGATAAATAGAAAAAAAAAATAAATTAAAAAGCTTGCTTCCAAGCTTCAAATGTTATTGAATGTCAGCTGCAATCCCTGCAGTCAGCAGTCTATAACCTTGTAAGGTCCAAAGAACACTTTAATTTTAATGTGCAGATTTAATCTGATTTTGGTTTAGGAAACTTTTTATGGATTCCGTTCAAATAAAGCGACAACTGGTTCAAATGTAAAATTATCTTTCTCCATGAATTAAGAACACAAAGTGCATGAACTTTTCACACAAATGTCTGATAAGTTCATGCACACATCTATGTACACACCAGCATAAAGTGGCATTTCCAGACTGCACTTTATTTGGTAGTGAAACAGTTTCGCTGCTTGTCACACAGTGCTCTCAAATGCTTAGTTAAACTTTTTCATTGTTTCAAAATCTTTAATAGCCATTTGTGTTCTTTACATTTCAAAACAATGAAAAGGATAGAATGCATTTTCTCAGTATAAACACGATGTGTCCCCAACTCTTTTGTAAGTGGATCTCTCTTCTCTTTCAATTCCTATTTTAATTTTTATTGAAAATTCTTTTGGCACAAAAGGTCTGTACTCTGAGAGAATAAATGCCTCAGTCTGCCTTCTCACAAAAAACCTTCAAAAGGGCACTAGAATCAAGAAACACTTCAAGGTGGATCTCATGAGGTTTTCTACTGATCTCACCCTTTCTCAGCCCTAACCTCACCCTACAAAAAGCAGTTAGTGGCTGCTGCTTGCCAACTCACCTTTGTAGGAAAGCCAAGAGGCTGGATATCTTCTCAGCCCAAACAAGCTCATCAGTCCTTTTCTTCATCCAGAAGGATTCTAGCACACAGCAACCTGTTCTAACATGAGAATATGCCCTGTGTCATGCAAGGTAAGTGTCCTTGTTATGTGTTATCCTTACAGTCTCTATGCCATTGGATCCCCTTGGTGTAACCTCAGGAAAGAAAGGGAATGCACTGTTTTATAAATCTGCAGAATATGTAAACCAATGGGCACCCCTGGTCTGCCAGGCCAGCATCCTGCCAGCTGATGATATTGTATTTCACTGCATGGTACCTACGATTCTGTATATAACAGCAGAATGAGACACTCATTACTGACACCACACTAACATCATGAGAGATGTATGGAGCATATAGGTCATGGTAAAGAGTCCACCCAGCTATCACAGATAGCAGAACAAATTTCCCCACGCCAGCCTGGCTGTTTGCTGCTGTCTTTTCTACTTGCCATACCTGCTCAGTTCCATGCCAGCTGATGAGTATCCCACTAGCTCTGGCTCACACAAAGAATCTGTTTTCACATTCTAGGAAAGAGAAGAGCAACTCCCTTAATATGGAACAGCTACTACTCTTAAATGTGCCTGTCTGTCATCTGAGTCAGAAATTCGGAGGCTACAGAGGACGTAAAGATTCTGCATTTTATCTCTAGATTGAGTTTGTTGCACCAGCACTACACTTTGTGCATTACATAACCAAAATCACAGCATCACCTACAGCGTACACATGAAATACAAGACCTTTAATGAGGACCTGCTATTATACTAGAGCAGTCTATGCTTTATTGGAGATAATGTTATTTTGTTCTTTCAGCTGTTTTCATTTATGTTGCTCCTTCTTTTGCACGTTCTGACTCTCCTGTGTGAAAAGAGCTCCTTCCTTATGTCACACCTATTTGTTTGATGTAGGGCTGGTGATCTTCACAATACTGTAATTACCTCCTCTTGGTGATACACACAACAATCCATTATTTTCCTGACAGGTTAAAGCAATCATACACAGGGATGCAACAAATAAACTGATCTGATGATGGAGATGAGAGAAATTGTACTGTAACCTGGTCAAAGAGACTTTACCTACATCAGCTGGGAAGAGCCTTTGGGTTTGCAGGACAGAATCTTCATGCTGACTGTACCCATTAAATGTCCTTCTGGGTTGTTGTTTTGTTTTTCAAAACCTTTTAGACATTTACTTGGAATTCTGCTTGGAGAAATTCTAATAGGTTAACAGCACACACTTCTGATTTTTTTCCCTTTTCAACTTAGTTATGTCTCTTGGTAACTTTTTACCCTATTTAGGGCACAATACTGTCAATGATGGCAGTACAAACAGCACGTGTGGGTTCAAATTCACCTTGTGTGCTGAAAGCCTGACAGCTGACAATTATGGGCTAAAAGAGAGGCAAAGCCAGCATTCCCACAGTAACACAGTAGCATCTAACAGCATTTCCCAGGTACTTTCCAATCCCCTCTGTTCTATTCCATAACAACATGCATTCCTCTGTGTTAGTTGTACTTTCTTCACAGGGGAAGATGTAGGATTGTCCACAACTCCAGGGATTCTAGTTGACCTTCAGGCAACACAAAAGAAGGATCAAAATAAGGCATCTTTTGAATTTTCAGGAGTACGCACTACTTGGATTGCCCCATCCCCCATGCAGCTTAAGTCCTGTGCAGTCTTCAATGATCACTGTGAATTTTTATAAAATAGCATCTATTTTTAGAGTAGGATTCCCTAGTACCAGATTTGTACATGAAAAGATGCACAGATTATCTGTACGCACATATTCTGCCAGATATTGTTTACACACCATTTGGAATAAATGATTTAGGTAGAGAATACACAAAACATGATAAGATAGATCATAGTACAACAGCAGGCAGAAAACAAGATAGGGCATAGAAAATGGGAATTTTTTACCAGAAACAAGTGAAAAATTCTGCAGGAGTAAAGCTGGCTAGCTCAACGGTGGTGAGGAGAAAGAAATCCTGTCTCCTTCCACAGCTGCAACAGAACACAGCTTTGCTGCACACTCCCCTGGGAACCCCCTTCTTGTAAAAGCTTCCAACTGCTTTGAAAACCAGTCCTTTGGCCCCTACCAGCCATCACTGTGAGTCTGCATTGCTCACAAGAGTCTGGCTTAAGCAGCCCTGTAGAAACAGGAACCCAATTCAGTGAGGGAAAACCCCTCAACTCTCATTGATTCAAGGAGAGGTGAGGGAATGGTTACTGTGAAAGAGGCAGCATTTAGAGTGCCTGAACCTCACGTGCTGACTGCACCCAGAACTGCAGCTCTGGTTTCAACAGGTAATAATTAACCAGTGTTGCTGATCTCATTTGTATGAACCAAGGTCTCATAATCTAGCCTTACACCTGGTAGAAATCATCTACCAGGTATTTCATGTGTGACAGATAATCAGAAGGCCTGACTTACAGCACTCTACCGAGTTACTCCTGTAAACAGCATAAGCACGTGCAGATTCTACAGCTGAAGTGTTTAAGGTGAACTCTTGGTAAACCTGGGAGAACATCAAGAATATGGGCTATTCAGACAATGTTTTTAGGAGTCATTGGCAAGGACTGGATTTGCTTGTGTAGCCTTGCACTTTTAACAAGAGCAGAAGCCAACATCAGTAGAAAAGGTGTTCCTAGGAAGTCTTATAACTAAACCTGTCTAAAGATCTTGAGCTGTCAACAGTAAAATACAATCAAGAGTGCAGAAAAAACAAGAACTTAGCATTAATTGATATGCTCACATCAAATCCTTTAAGTTGTTCCCAGTATTTCAGTCAATTTATTAGGACCATAACCATTTTGTGAATCCTTGTTTCACAGCCTAAGGATCAAAACCAACCATTTACCTCTTTTGAACAAATGACTTACCAGCTGTACAACTAAATGCACACATAAATAAAGCAAAGAATTTATGCAGTAAGGTGTGGCAGACCCTATACATAGATTATTCATTTAATGGATTGGAAAACAGAGCAGAAAATAGGCTACTCTACATTAACAGTCAGAACAAACGTGGAACCGTATGCAATAAATACATTGTTTGTTTACCTAAATGACTGTAGCTAACTGGAGTGTAAAGACCAGAAGATACTCAGTTCTCAACTCAGTGATCTCACTGCCAAAATACAAGCTTTTGATTACTATATTCACCATTTTATACCTCCTAGATTTGTTTTCTGCAAAATAAATCCTAGCCAACTTCACTGACCCAAATCCCATTTGCAACTAACCATCTTTAGTAACACTGTGGTATGTTCACATTTTACTGCAGTAAAAAACAAACAAACAAACAAACAACCCCCCATATGAATCCTTTAGGGTACTGCTCACCAATTTAAAAGTAGCATATTAAACTTCTTAAAACCTTTACAATCTGCAGTATAAAAGCACATTTTATGTTAGTAGATAATTTAGCATCCATAATCTAATTAAATGAAGTGAGTGACAACTGTATGCTCTACATAAATGATATACCAGTAACAGATAATGTACGTGCTTAAGAGACTGGAACTCCATCAAAAAAGTTGTTACAAACAGTTGCCCTTACCATAAATCCAACTAACGTTATGGGCTAAATTCTGCTTTCCTACTGACATCACACCAACAGGGAGCTATGCTGCAGGGGAAGAATTACTCGTAAGAGTGAAGTTTTGTGAGACTAAACTGCTGGATTATGTTTGCTTAGGTGACAAACGAGCAAATATATTTTTGGTGTTACATAGAGAACTATGCCTTCACAAAAAACTTCGATTAATCTTCAACTATACGGTGGAAGTAATTTCTGAAATACAGAGCAGTTACAGAAGTACTTCATGCTGGTTGCAGATACCCTCAGAGAAAAAAGATCAGTGGACTGTAAAAAAATTCAAAAAAACTGTCTCCATCACTTAGAATCAATTCAAACATCATATGTTAAAGACTTATCTAGGACTTATCACAATGGGAAAAAAGGAAAAAGCTAAGTAAAAAGATCACCTTTTCTGTATTTAATATCACAGTCACTTTATTACAAGTACAACCAGTTTTAGAAAATGGAAAAATGAAAAAAAATAATAAGAAGGAAAATATTGCATGTTAATTTTGGATGTTTCCGTAACACATGGGAATGCAACAGGTGAGACATTAACACAGCACTCTGCCCTCAAAGGACACTCTGCAGGTTTGCACTCAGAGCAAGTGCTCTTCTGGTCCTTGGGGGTGCTTTCCCTCTTTTAAAGTGTTCCTTGGAAAGCACTCTCCTGTCCACCCTCTTTCAGCACTGCAAGTGCAGAGGGAGAGGCAGTTGTGCTGACAGCATTATTGGCACCATGTCTACAGCCACAGCTTGTGATTGTGGCACTTTGCTGAAGTGTGGAACACCTGTGTACACTGAACTTTTCTGGTGCCCCACTGCTGCTTCTTTTCAGTCATATCACTGATGAGAAAACAGCTTAGAAAAATCAATGCGTTTAAATTATAACTTTATGTACTGCATATACAAAATCACTGCCAACTCAGGAATACTTCTTCATTGACTAAAAATCAGTCTTTCTGATTCTTCTACTCCTTTAGTATTTGCAAAAAAAAAAAAAAAAGGAAAAAAATTAAATCTTTTCCCCAGCCCCCAGCTGTATCTGGTTGCTTTGTTCAGGCTTTCTTCAGGTTTCCTTCTCAGGAGACTAGTTTTATCTAAAAGATCAATTCATTCAGCAGGGCACCAAGCAGAATTGAATATAATTATCCCAATCTTTACTGTGTAGAATTCATGCTTGAATTCATTCAAAAAATAGCAAGCAGTATAATTAACTCAGAGCCCAACCAAATCTATTGAGAATGCCTCAGGTATCATACAGTCCCACTTACAATAGAACATTTTCATTTAAGGACATTGTACATATTAACCCTAGTCAGCATCCAATTACTCGGAATAAGTGAATTCTCTGTTTCAGGAATGTAATTTGAAAATGTTGTCATGCAATCTGAGGTAAAAGGTCTTTTTTTCATTAATCTAGCTCTCATTAAACTGGAAGCCTGTAGGTTATTTCAAATCCATTAGATTTAAATACAGGTGATTACAATTCTATTGCACATAAAACAACAGAAAAGTGTTTTAGGAAATACTGTGTAGTTGAGGAGTTTGTGAATTGCCTCATAGTTTAAAAAAAAAAATTATCTGACCAGAAAATCCATGGCCACTGTAAATCTGACAATTACATCTATAGCAAAATTAAATTAATTTTTATAAGCAGATGACTTCAAGATAGCAGGAACACTTCAGATAGTTTGGGGCTCAAGATAAGCATTCCAATATTTTCATGCAAACTCTTCACCGCCTTTAAATATACAAAGTTGTGATTAGGATTTTGTACATGATCACAACCAGAAACACGATCATAATTTTTTATGTAGTGATCTAGCAAATCAAGCTCTTGGTTTAGTTTAACATGAGCAATCTGACCTCTGAAGGATCTCAAATTTGCATGAGAGGCCCCAAGATTCATAAGAGATGATCTTTTCAGCTCAAAACACACCATACTGTATCACCTTAGAGAGCAAGCTGCATCATTTCCTCTAAGTTCCAGTCACTCAGTTCTTGGTATACTTTGTTGTATTCTTTTCTGCCTCTGTTTGTATCCTATTAATATGAAAAGGTTTTAAAAGAATATTTAGGAAATTCCCTTTCTCTAGAAAGGCCCAGAGCTGTGTATGTCTCCCCTTGTGCATTTGCATGTGCAGCCTCCTACAGGTGTGGAGTCACAGCTCTCCCAGCAGCTCTGGCTCAGAACCAGAAACATTTCTCTGAATTCTCCCAACAGTTTTCAGCTTGTACCACTATTCCAGATTTCCAATACAAAAAGAATCCACTCCCTAGAGTATTCTCCTCCTTGGATTCACTTCTCCTCTGCATGTTTGGTTTGTAGACCTACAGTCTACCTTGCATAAAACAGTGACATAACCCTTCTCTCCTGTGCACCCACAACCATCCTTACAGTGTCTGTTCTCACAGTCTATCGCTTAGGACCCAGTTGTGTTATAAATCACAATGGCTGTCACCTTCTGGTGTGGCACTACCACTCTTTTGTTATACGGACCATCAGAAATAAGTCTGAAACGTGGAGCCAGACTAAATTACACAGACAGTGAGGGAGCAGTACTTCAGAGAAGCATTTATTATATTTTTTAAAAGTAAGAAGACAGATGTGTCCCCACTGTGATCCACGCAGGCCCTGTAAAGGCCTCAGTTATGTTTTGTTTTGCATGAGCCTGCTCCTGAGGGGTATTAATGGGTGCTGGAGAGCCCTCTTACTGCGTGTGACCATCAATCAGATGTGCACACATGCACAAACACATGTGCACACAGATACTGCATGTGCATACAACTGACTCGAGCTACCAATTCCAATGGCTTTCAACACTGAATCTGTGTTATCCCACTGTCTGCCCAACATGCATAAGCAATTATACATTGACATATTCAGAGTAGATCTTTCTTCCTAATTCTTACAAAAGGTGAAAGAAAAAATTTGCAATATTTCAAAAGATGCTCAGGAAACTTGCAAAGCAATGTATGAGATGTTTGTTTTTTAAAGACATTTTAAATCACAAATTGAAAAGTACCTAAAAGAAAATAAATGCAGTGAATCAGAAGTATGGTTCAGCAACAGGAACTTAGAAAAACAGAAGATGAAAAGTAAGTCTGGTGTAACTTAAAAAAAAAAGAGAGAGAGAGAGAGAGAGAGGGACAAAAAGAATGTCAATGGATGCAGACAAAAAAATCAAGTGAAGTCTTGGCCTAAATAAAACCAAGATTTTACCCAGAGCTGTGCTAAAGATGGAAAGAAATTAAGACTACAGCCAGCTGGCTGTTTCAGACAAGATGGTGTTGCAGAAGTTCCAGCAGAACCAGGGACAGAGGGAGACAAAAACCTACCAGCTGCTCTCTGGTCATCCCATGTTTGAGCCTCTCTCAAGAACCTGTGCTGCTTCTTTAAGAGTTGTGTTGACCGTGATACTTTCAAACGTCAGTATCACCATGTATTTCCACACTGCAACAAACTGTCCAAGGAACAGAATCTATAATCAAGTCACAGAGGGCTGCCCCAGAGTTTTCCATAAGTGAGAGTAGTGGGACAGAGAGATGGACAGAATTGTGTGCATTGTCGTTCTTCTGCAACAGAAAAGCCCTACAGAGCAGAAGCTTGGAAAATATATAGTAAGGGACAAGAAAGAGTAGGAACAAAGCAAGGTTGCAAGAGAACTCTACCCCAAACTTTCTCTAGGACTGCACCTGAACTAAATATATCATTGGTGCTCAAATTCATTCACTACTTCAGATAGATTTTCTTAATTACTTTTTTTTGTATTTTGACATTTTTGTTGCTTGGGTTTTTTTCCTGATCTAATGGTTCAGATGTGCACTTAAAACTGAAATACCTTTTCTATGCAAAGACAAATGCAGATTTTTTTTATCACAGAATGGCGGGGGTTGGAAGGCACCATTTATTTCAACCCTCCAGATGTTCACTCTTTTTTAGGTTTACCCATCACAGGACATAGAAAACGTTCCAGCACTGACTGTGCTTTCTGTGTTGCACGTAAGCATGTGTTAAAAAGACTTTGCCCCTGACTGCCAGGAGAAAGAGCTGATTTTATTCTTTAAATCAGAGGAAGCATGAAATACTTTTTGAGCTACTCCTTGCAAGGTACCGACTGGAGGAATTCCCTGTGTTCTCTTGCTCAAAAGTACTGAACTCTGTAAGACAACATTATAATGAACACTGAGTTTTAGTAAGTTAGGACTAGGTAATAAACATGATTTAGCATTATTTATTATGCTGATCAGTAAACATTAAAATTAAAATTCTCTAACTCCCTGTTACCTCAAAGTCTGGCTGATTTAATCTAGTGACAGATACCAGCTGATATTGTGTCTGTTTCAGAAAGCACTCACACAGCAGGCTCTACCAACTTTCTATTTTTTCAAGTAACTTATCTCTGAGATACAGATTTACAAATAATCCTCATTACATAGCAAAAAAACTTAAAAATCAGAATTCATGTATTTTTAAATATCTCATACATCTACAAAAAGATCACTATATTTTGATCACTACGTTGATAATGCAAAAAATATGAAGCATATTACCCATGTGACTCTCAGTAGATCAAACATTTACACTTCATGTATATTTCTTTGCTTACAAATGCAAGCATTTTGTTGTTTCTTGACAAATGTGTAACTACCTTTGCATTAAAAGTTATTCCTCAGCTGAAATCACAACCTTTCTCTCCAAAGTACCACAGGCTTAGCAGCTTTTCCTGGCTTGAAGGAGCATATCAGTCAGCCAGAAGCAAATGGGCAAAACCAGATCCTGGCACGTTAGTCAAACATGCTGCCCCACCAAGACCTTGTTCCTATCGCTGGCAATGCAACAGAACCATTTGTGTCTCACCTAAAGGTAGGCAAGATGTGAGAATAAGACTGTCCAGAATTTGGTATCTCCTTGGAATCTCTGGATCTGCAGGTGACACACAGGTGTGTGCAGTGTGTTCCACAGTGAACATCCACAGGAAGAGTTAAATGTACAGAAGGAGGACAGGAAAACCTGCTTTAATTGCATCAGGCACTATTCAGAGATCATTTAGCATTCTGTGTGCATGTAGCCTCCATTCTGCCTCCCTCTCACAAGCGGTAATGAGAAAACATCGGGCAATCCGCACAGGACCTCACCTGCTTCCCTACCACTTTGTGTGCCGACTCCAGCTACTTTTTTTGTTAAATTGTTGCTTTTTACAACTGCTCACCTATGTGAACTAACAGCTCAGTATTCCAGGCAGATATTCCAAGCAGTGTTCCTCCACTGAGCTCAAGGATTTTCTCTCAGGTGTGCATTGCCCCCTGGAACATTCATTCACTTTAACAGATCCTCGTGATAGGTTTCATAATGTCCATAAGTTTCAGATGCTAGGAGTTCAAAGACTGAGGATAACCAAAGTGAAGGTCTTCAAGGGGGACAAAAGACATTCAGAGAAATGTGCATTCAGGTTTTACACCTACTGCAAGGCAGTTCCTGCAGGAAGAGAGAAGCATGTAACAATAAACTGTTTAAAAGAGTTTTGCAAAGAGAGAGCTGCTTTCTAGTTTTGGAAAGATGTGTACATCATAACTCTTCACACAAAGAGGATTCAGAGAACCTACTAAAAATTTTTAAAAGAAAGGAAGATTATAAATTGACCTCGAGGAGTCGTGGAACAGTGATGAGACATGAATTTGGAAGACTAGAGGTTGGGTAGTAGAATGCCTCACATCAAAGCTGTGTATATTTTTATCACTTTATGCATGCTCATACTTGCAAAATTTTGGACAACACCAATAAGGAAAGGACAAAATACACTGTAGGCAAAAACAGCAGCAATGGAGGGATTCATATTAGAGAGAACAGAAAGCATGCCCGAAAAATGCCAAGAATAATCAAAGAGAGATAGTCAAGGATGCATTATTTTTTGATCTTGCACTTAGCAAGTATCTTAAGAGTATTCAAAATGCACATCCCACAAATGTTTCATTTTATTTGCATCAAAAACCATATGATTCAACAACAATCCAAATTTCTTCAGTAAAACAAGAAGATCATGAGTCAAGACTAAAACCACTGGAAGCAGGGTACCACAGAAGTGGATCAAAGGTGTGTTGTAAGTGAGGCTGACACCATGGATGAGCTCACCATTATGTCATCCCAAAAAGAAGCACTCCTGGTTAGTGATGACTTTCAGACAGAGCAATGACATCCAGTCAAGAAGATCTTGAAGCAACAGAGACTCAGCTTACCAGCTGATTGCCACCAAAGCTGTGCAAAGGAACGTTAACATGTGGAAGACACACATGCTGTGAAGCTCTTCTTCTTCTACGGAATATTACTTAGGTGTAGGAAAAAAGGCACTGTTTTCCAAAGAGGTACCAACTTCCAAATGAGTTCCAAAAGTTTTCCATAATGTTGATTTTATTTTGCATGGGGGAAGGCGGGGGGGGGGGGGAAGTGGAAATCAGGTGTACAGCTTGAGATTTTTCAGGCTGAGACAAGTTTCAGAGGTCAGATGATTAATGCCTATTTTGTTTGCTCAAGGTGAGGCCACAAAATTACTCAGCATTCCTTAAAGTGGTGAAAACAGACTATTTTGGTTTAGTTCTCAGGTGCCTACCTGAAGTCACCAGAACAGTTTTTACGCATGCACACACACAATTCCAATGGAATCTCTTTTGTTCAGAAAGAAAGCTTTGATTGCAATTCACCACAATTCTCATAGACAACAGGCAACTTAACAAAATTACATTTCTATAAATTACTCTTCAGTCTCACAGACTCCCCACAGTGGTGGATAGCTACTATTTGAATGCCTATACTCAGTGACAATTTTGAAAAGTTTGTTAAAAACATTTATTGCACTCAGAAACAAATACTATATAGTGAATGTGGCTATTCTGCAAACAAAGTGCACAAGAAGAGAAATCAAACGAATAAAATTTGTAGTCAACATTATTCTTCTTTTGCAATTGATGTGAAAAAGAGGCTTTGGTGGTCCATAAATAATAGCTTTATAATTAAGAATTTGAAAACCTTGGTGAAAAAAAGGAGACTGTCAACATGAGCTGCTCTGTATAGTGTATTTTAGAACAATTTCTCCCCACACCAAAAGAATAATTCCTTTTAAGGAAAGAGGTTCACTTTTTCAGGTGTGTGTAACTTTTAAAGAAAACAAAGAAAAGTTTTGTTTTCTTTATATTACAAAAGACCTCTAGAGACCAAAATATACAAACTCAAACATATCTAATCCAGACAGTGAAGGCCTGAGGTCTGATTACAGTGTATTACTCTCACACAGGTTTAAATTAACTGAAGAGGACAAACAAGGAAGAAGAGTTCTTGCCATTGATGGAATGAAGGGTCTTTTCTTTAACAAAGTAACAGGAGATATCACCTTTCCCTGAGAAGGAGTCATTCACTATAAGCACAATGTGTTTTTATTGTGATTTTTAATTGAAATGTAAATTCTGGGAACACTCTGACCTAATTTACTCCCAGAAAAAGAGGGCAGAATTCTCATTTTCAAAGCACTATGTAGTTACTTCACTGTTATCAACAAGTCTTACTCAATGGCCTGGGCTTCTACCACTCTGCAAAGCTGACAGTATTTCACCGCATTCAGCTATGGCATCTTTAACACAGCACTGTTGATTGTTACAGCAAGTAACTCCCTCTGACTTATTTCTTTGACAAAACATTTTTAAGAAATAGTTTTAAAATAGTTCTGAAATGACAAGGTCTTGTGGGCAGGATGCTGAGTGCACTGACAGCAGCGTCAGACTGCAACAAAGCCTCCCTGGGAGTGGAAACTCTCCTGCAAACCTCCTCACTCGCAACAGCTTAAATCAAATCAGAGCTGTTGTGTGCACTCAAAATTGGTAAGTCAGAGTGATGTGGTAGGATCTGGATTGCTGAAAAATTGAACATGAGCCTAAGACAGCCAACAACCACCACATGAAAGACACCTTTACAAAGTCACCATCTTGTTCTCAGCATCCAGGTATTACATGAAACCCAATTTTCCAGCTGATGTCAACAGTAGAGAAAAAGCTGAGGTCAAAATGTCATTTAACAAAAAGGAATTAAATAATTCTGGGCACAGGAAGATCATTTAGAAGGGTAATAAGAAGAAGAAGCAAAGAAAAAAAAAGGATCGCTGATCTTGGAAATCCATAGGGCAGGAATTAAACACTATAATCAAATTGTTTGTGCAACAATTTAGCATCTCATTTTCTTGCAGTGCAAGCTGAAGAACCACTTGAGACTGGCCATCTTGGAGAGTAACAAAGTACACCAATAACTAAAGGGGGATGAAAAGAATATTGATAGCTTGTGACAAGCAGCTTCCTGAGAAATGTTTCTTAGTCAAATAGCTGCAATCATTAAATATACGAGGGTCAGACAATTTAATCTGCTCTTTTTATATGGATTAGTTTAGCAAAGTAACAGAAGAGACAATTAATGCCTCCACAGCTTTTCATGCCATGACACTAGCCCATCATTTTTAAAACAAATACTTGAAAGATGATTTCCTACACTACTGAATATGGCCACACTCATTTTAGCAACTATTAACAACACCGATAAGGACTGACTTTATTATGAGGCACAATTGCACATTCCAGAAAATCATTACAGTAAAAGCATAGACTATCTTTTAAACAAACAGCTAACTAAATATTTTACATAAAGATTTAAACTCCTATGCTTTCCAAACTGAAACCATTATCCTGGAGAGCCTCCACCTCTCTGTGCCACTACAGATTTTATCATACAATCAGATTTATGTCTAGGGACAGAACACTGGTATCAGTGAAACACATACAATACTTGAATGAAACGTGGTTACTGTTCAAGCGTGAAGAAAAGACACACAAAAATTCAGGGCAGGAGGCAAAGAAAAATAATCATTACAGTCTATGGAAAACTATTGTAGACTGGAAAAAAATAAGTGTAACCTGTTTGGAAAAAAATGTGCCTCATTCTACAACTCAGTAAAGAACTACACACAACTAAAGGAAAGCCAGTTTAAGTCTTCTATTTAGAGAGTCAGAGCACTGGTTCACAAAGAATAATTAAATGAAACCCTAGAAGAATTTCTGATAGACAAAGTTTAATTTCAATTTGGCCAAGATGCCAGGCTAAGACTCCAGCTCCTGACAGAAAGTGTTACAAGCCATTTTAAGACCAGCCATAAAGCTCTTGCAAGAAGCAGTCAACTGTCCAAGGCCACCAGAGACTGGTCAACAGCCACAGAATCTGATCCAAGACTGCATTTCCAATCTACACTGATACAGAAAGTCTTGCCAGTGTTACTGGGTTTTCCAGGATCTCCTCAGGTAGCTGTTCACACAGGACACAGCACTTGCACACACAGATCTTTCAGTACTATGCTTTTCTCAGGTGTTTCCCTCTTGGCCCTTTCTGACAGTTGTTTGACAGATGATACAAATTGCCTGACACAGATTTTAAAGTCAGATATTTAAGAAAACGAATTACAGCTGATGTCTTTGGCATAATGCTTTGTGACACAGGTAGTTAGGGAGAGTGACACAGTTGGAAAATAATGTAAGTTGAAAGCACTTGGAACAGCTCAGGATTCAAGGTGACTTTGTGTAGTAAATCACTACTTTTATAATTGTTTTGAGATACATTTTCTGGATGAGATACAAAGCCCAGGAGAGTCAACAGGTCTGTTTCCAACTGAATTCTCTGTCGATTTTATCAAGCCTAGTGAAACTGCAATTCCAAGTCAAAGCATGCTCATCAAAGCTTATATAGAATCAGATTTCATAATTAGTCTTTCAAACTTCACTCCTTTAGCATTGGTTGCTGAGTGTAGATTTCCACCTCTTTTATCTTTAAAGATGAAAAAATTTTATTTGAGCTAGAGAGGAAGAGACATCACAAACATTTCCAATCCTTTGCATGCTCACATAAATAACTTCTAGCATGCTGAGCCAAATAAAATTCCTGATACTTTTTTCCCTAGTTTGTTCAATAGTGCAGTAGGACAAGAGAGGAAAACAAGTGCATGCCCTTGATGTTATTCAGGTTGGCAGCAACTGACCTGGTGCTATTATTCTGGAAGCTTTCTTTTGCTGGCTATGCATTGCCCCAAAGACATTGGTCAACTAAACAGCACAGCTAAAAGCACGGGTCCTCTAACTTCAGTTTTGTTGGTGAAACAAAGCAGAAACAACAAAATACCACCTCCACCCCCAAAACCTACCACCACAATCCCCCCCTCAAAACAACCCCCCCAGAACAAATCAATCTGAAGATTGAGTGTAATACAAATGAAAATGAGGCCAAAAGAGCATTCAAGAAATAATTAGGAGGTAACAGCAATTTAAACTTTATCATTCAAAGTTTTCAATCAGCAGTTAGAAGAGAGACATAGAACATAGTACCAGACTTGTTCTACGATAAGTTGGCAACACATTGATGCACAGACACTGCTGACACCCAGGGCATATCTTTTACTCAGTTAAAATTAATTCTAAAGGATGAATCTTGGAGGAGTACACAACTCAGTCCTTTAGACAAAGTCGTTTAGACAACTGATACATTGTGTGTTTCATGTAGAAAAGGGGGCTGGGGTACTAAACATGGATCCAGGCAGTCATCTGAAGGTTTTTAACGTCAGAATTAGTATTTAAATTTACTTTTCCAATCCTAGAACACCCTTAGCTTAAAATAAGCATAGAATGCTATCACATACAGGAAGGAGCAACAAAATCTGGCCCTGTGGTGCTGTGCAACAACTCAGTAAATCTGGCCCTACTTAAATTTCAGTGGCCACCAACAGTGTGAAGTATTCCTCAGTGGGAGAAAACAAGGCAAATCCAGTCCAGAGTAACCCACCCATTTTAATTAAAACAAGAATGGAATTAAAGATTGCTCCAGGCAATAAGGGTAAAGTTGAATTAACATCAATATGGGAAATCTTCCATTTATCATCCTGGAACAATCGCATTTGAGCATGTTTATTATTTCTAAACACTTCTAAATTCAACAGTCTTAAATAAACACGAAGAACAGAAAGTTTCATGTTGGATGACTAAAATGGCCTGCTTCAGCTCAGTTGCACAACATGCTATTCATTGACTTTGGGGCAGAGAGACTTCACCCAGGAGCTCAGACTGCCTCAAACACCATCCAGTGGTTCGTGGAGTTATTACAGGACAGCCCCCGCTCCTTCTGCATTACTCTCCCTGTACAAGAAATGTAGCTACAAGTATTTCAGAAAACTGGACACACAGGAAGGCAACTCCACCTCAGCCAAAGGGGAAAACAGCTAAAATAGAAACCTAAGGATACTGGGATGTAAAAACAGATATGAGGAAAAACAAACCCCAGAAACTACAGCTGCCATTTTATAGCAGACTTGCAATAAATGACCTTCAACAACCTGAGCTAATTAATCAGTTTCTACAATGAGACAAAGTGGCTTCTGTGGCACAACTATGATCATTGCACTGACTGGAGCATGAAATTTGTATTTTAAAATTACATACCATGTAATTCACATGCTCTTTGCATTTTAGCCCTGCTATGTCCCTCAGAGAGCAACGTTCAGCACCACCCCATCTGCTTTTGCAAAAGCCCAGCTCTTCTCCATGAATCCCAACCAGGCTCACACATCCTACACACACTGAAAGACAAGATCAAGCAGCGCTAACTAAAAGGAAGGAAGGCAACATAGCCGCTCTGTTAAGAAACAGACAAGTTGTTGATTTCTTTCTAGACAACCAGTTTTTTGCATCATTTGGAGAAAAGATTCCTAGGAATTACAATGTCATTGACTGCCCTATTGTAATGTAGTCACACAAGAGACACTATTCTTTCCCTCCCTTCTCTGCCATCTCAAAGAGCCTTGTTTTGTGAGCACACTTTCGTAATACACTTTACAAACATACTACTTGACTACAGTGTTGTATTTTACAGAAAAGTGAAAAGGAAAACAAACTGGTTTGTAAGACAGCACCCTAAAACCTCCCTTTTTCTTGACTTCACCCTGATTTCCAAAACATTAATGTAATTATCTTTCCCATGTTTAACATTGCTTCTACCCATACACTCCAAAGCATAGAAAGACTTCACTTAGAAGGGCCCTCTGTAGATCAGGTGCAAGCAGCTGCTCCACTCAAGGGATACAAAGCATCCTATACAGATATGTATTTTGGCTCAGGTTCTCAGTTATGTCTGACTTCAGTGACAATGTCCTAGTTTTTATTTTACTGCACACTTGGTCCTTTGCACAAGTCACTATAATTCCCTTGGTAGGAAGTTGTGGCCAGTACTTAAACACATGGAAAACTGAGGCAGAGAATTTGAATGCACCTCTGTTTATCCATCTGGTAATCACCATTAAGATCTCAAGCACTGAGGGGGGATGTTCTCATCAAAGTATACATCACTACACACCATTATTCCTAACTCATGTATTAGGTAGGCTACTAGTGGAGGAAATAAATTCACTTAATTTAATACCTAAGAAAAAAAATGAATCAGAAGATGTAATTTCAGAATTTGAGAGATGCATTTCCAAACACAAAACCCAGGTGTTTTTTAACTGTATTTGCATTTCACTATCTTGGACCTGGAATATTCTCACAGCTGCAAAATCATTAATCTAAATAATTATTAAAAGGAAGGGCAGCATATAATTTTAAGTCCCTAGAATTGTTGCTGAAGAAGAGTGACCAGAAATATAAGAACTTGAGAAACAAACAAGCTTTATAAAAATAATTCATACCTATAAGGCTCTTATTTGCCAGGAGCTCACACATCCATCCCAGCTGCCAATGCACAGGAAGCATGCCAGTGACCTTAATGGGAATGCTTATCTTAACAAAATGACCTCGTACCCAGTGGAGGCTTAGAAACAGCCAACACAGCTTATGAGATCCAAGCAACCTGACAGAATAACCTCTCACTTAGGCAAGTAATGAAACGGGGTTATGTCAACACTATTGTCTTGAATTTAATGCACCATAATTCACACACTGGAAAGTCTTCATGGCATAAATCATATTTTTAAGGGTAGTTATTCTTTTGTGTACATTTATGCACTCACAGAGAAAAAAGGGTGCGAATCCAAGAACTAAGAAGTGTTCTCCAGTGAACAGTTGTGTTGCTAACAGGGACCTGAGAGAGTTTCTCTGTGTAGGGCTGTGAGGAGAGATGTGCAGAGGAGGGGATCCTCACACCCACACCCTGATGGTTGGCACACCTCAGGGCAGGCGCATGGCAAAGGGAATGTCTGGGTACCTCTGGCACAGTACCAGAGGTGTCCTCAGATCCCATCTGCTCCAGCCAGACTGGGCTCTGCCCAGCCACAAGGCCATGGCAGAGGAGAGGGTGCCAGAGCTGCCCAAAAGGTAACACCAGGATATATGTTTTGTTTCAAAGCCAGGTGACAGCATAACCTTTGCAAGAGGAGAGAGAAAAAGAAGCACAAGTGACTAATTCAATAGAGAGTTATAGCCTTCAATTTTACATCAGCAGTACTTGACAGCAGATAACTTCTTCATTCCCCAAGCCTCAGAATGGGTAAGAGTAGTCGATAAGAACATATAGGTTATTCACATCTCAAATTGCAACAAAGTAATCAGTTATACCATCAACAACAATAAACTAGTCAGCTGTACTGAAGTTAAATATTCCATTGGAGCAAATACATACATCTAACAGCTGGTAAGTCATACTAGAGCAGCTTCAGGAAGAAATCATTGCATTGTTTGTTTACATTTGAGCTGATTTCTAAGCCTACAGCAATATGATTTTTTTTAATGGGAAGACAAGATTATACAAAGGTTACTTGGTTTCAAATTACCATTATCCTACATGAATATGGTGCTACAGTGTAGTTTCCTCTGCTGCTATAAGTTGTCTATGAGCATTTATGCCGTATTCCACTTTATTCACCCACTTCCATGCTTCTAAAATCTACTGGGTATGCTTTCAGGTTAGGAGTATGAAAATTCTAGTCAGTATGTTTGAAAACATGGGTGTAAATGAGTGACTCCACATTAGTGCTTTATCTAATTCAATAGGACTGTTTCGTGTGCTTCACAGGTTGGTAATATTTTCTTCACACAGACAGAAGTATAAACACTTTGGTGTTTAGTTTGGTAGCCTAAACAATCCCTTCCTACTCTGAAAAATCTTGCAACAACTCATTAAAAAAGCTGAAATAAACATAAGATACTGGGAAATACTGGTGGCTAATGACGTACAGACTTCACTGAATGCACTGGCTTTTGATAGTGCAAGAGCAGGCCATATGAAACATATATAAATAGTGCAATGGTGCCTGCATGAGATGAACAAACATTTGTCAAAGCTCTCAACAGTCCAAATGAGTACAGCTCATTGGTGGTACAGTATAAACACTTCTATATTCCAGGTTTCAGCCCAGCATTTATGTCCTAGTGACCTACACTGTGAAACAGCATAGCAAGGGCAAGGGATCCCATCAGGACTTCTGTATTCCACTGAGCTTCAGAAAGGAATCTGATTACTTTCATAGTTATATCAAGGAATCAGGTGTTGCAGCCACTGAGACATGACTATTCTCTTGCTTACATCTGATTTAAACCAGTACAAATAAGAGGGGGATCAGGGCCCTAGATTCTGTTATTTCTGTGACCAAGTCACTGCTGAATTTGGGCAAACTGCTTAACTAATCCTCACTAGCAAAGTCCCCTTCTTTGCTAAGGAGATAAAATTATATCCATCTACTTTAAAGGAACTACTGTTGTCCAATACTTGCATTTATGGAATATTTTGAGAGTCCTAAATAAATGGTGCTATTGAAATAAAAAGCAATATCACCCCCTTTTGTCTTGATCAGCAACGCAATGTGTAGGGAACTCTCTTTCCATTAGGAGAAATTGATGATAAAGTCAGCTTCTTCTCTGGCACAAACAAAATGCTCTTTCCCTGTACATAAGAGGAATTAGACAGCTGGAGATGGTTTCTTTTCTCTTAATTCTAAGTTTTCTTTTCTCAACATTTAACTTAAAAAGCTTTGACACTTTTCTCAAGTAAAGCCTTCTAGTGTTCATGTGGTTCTGACTGATGTTTTTTTACTGCTTCTCCTTTCTCTTTACAAGCTGTTTTTCCTGCATCATTCCATCAAACACTTGTGCTAAAGTAATACTCTACAAAGCCTCTCTGTCTGCACAGCCGGGGAGCCCTTGCGTGTGCCTTTGTTTTGGGCAGTGTCACGTGTAGGTGGCTTGGTGAAGGCTCCCAGTGTTTCAGGTACCTGGATCAACAAAGGGGCTTAATGACTTCTCGCTTTCTGAAACGGGGGACAATGCCAAAGCCCCCCGTTTCAACCTACAGCAACATTATCAGCAGCACAATCAATTACTAATAATAGCTACACAAAGCCAAACATTTCCTGGATGTTCTTAAGTGAGTCTTTAATCCCCTTTTTTCCTCTTTTACAGATGCTTCATGTGTTCTGAATACTACACTGATACTCCGGGAAGTTCTCATCCTGAGTTACATCCAGTCTGGTAAAGCCAGCTGAAAATACTCTTTTGTACATGTTCAACTAGTGCAGTATTTTGGGCATGGTTATAGGTTAATCTGCTTTTTAACACAACAGCTTTGACAGCAGTATCTCCTGCTACAATTATAGTAGTGTGAATGTGCTTTGGCCAGGATGGCTTTACCCTCCACAGGGAGGCCTTTCTACTGGCAAAGTACTTCATTGATTACCTGCCTATGTACAGTTAAAGAAATGAAAATATGATCTACTGGTAGCAGCAGCAGCTCAGCTATTTCTAATGATACATTCTGTTTTACTTTTACTGAACCAAATTATCTACTTTCTTTTTTTTTTTTTTCTTCCCACACAGGACTTCAATACATATTAAAAAAAGAGGAGACTTCTGCTTTTGCAGCTCATATGAAACATATTTAAACAGTACCTGCAAGAGATTAGCAAACATTTGTCAAAGTTCTCAACACTCACAATGAGTACAGCTTATTAGTGCTACCTTTAGAACAGTTGTTTTATTTTATTTCACAATGAAACCTATTACAAATCCTCTTCAGGGGAAAGAAAAAAAAATCAAAGTAACTTGTTTTGTCTTCAGGAGGAGTTTTGCTCCCCTGCAAGAACAATCAGCACAATTAGATTCCTAATAAGACTGTGATATTATGTGGCATTGCTGTTGAACAGATTTTCTAGTGAGTCATACATGAGATTTTTATTAAGTAAGAAAATAGGCAAATATGAAAACATCCTTAGGTTTTAGATCACAAAGACAAGAAATACTTCCTTTAAGCAGGTGTGCCTTCCTGGGCAGCTGCTTAAGATTAGTAAATTACAAGCTCAGGATTTTATTCTTAAATATGGCTAAAGAATAAACTCTTTAGTCTGGCAAGTTGGAGTCAAACTGCCACAATGAGCACCTGTTGAGAAAGCCCATTATTTGAAGCTGGGGGTTCTGGGTGAAAAGATCACTGTGAATTAATTTTGATTGCTTCACAAAACTCTCCATAACAAATGGTCTCTGACAAGTGTATCAGGGGACTTCCATGTGAAGGGGAGAAAAAAAGATTTTGTTTCTAGGAAGGTAACATAATCTCTGCAGTGACATTAAAACACACCAGTGGCTGCACTGGCTCGAATCTCTCTTCTGAAACAGATTGTATTTGCTAAGGTTACCAGGTATTAGGTTTTGGGAAGGGAAAGAGGAACAAATGATTTAAAAATCTTATCTAAAAAGTTAGCTAAAAAGAATAAGGCCAGAGATCAATGAATCCTGGACTGTTAAGGCAGTTATTTGCTTACAAGTTTAATCACAGACACATATCAGGGTGTTCTGGATTGCTATATGCATTGCCAAAAAGGAGGAGGAGGAGGAAAGAATAAATCAAAACAAAGGTTTTACAGTTGACTTAATAAATCAGCAGCTTTCTTGTATGTGTTAACTCCAATAGTAAGTTAAAGTAAGGATAATAAAAGTATCTGGCAAATGCTTCTCTTGCTTGGTACACAGACTATTGAACGAAACACTGTCTCTCTGATAAGAAGTTTCCATCCAAAATATGCAACAGCACTACCTGTCTGTCACCCCCTGATTAAATCTATGGCCAAGCTTACCATCTGTTTGTGCAAATGAAAAGTGTAATATTCCACCAACTACTCTGCATGACCACTTTACTTAAGGGTTTCCTGCAAGTGATTTTTAGTTCAGCCAGGACTTATTTTTAGAATAAAAAGAACCACCAGAAAGCACTATGCTTTTAGCTAATAATCATGATTCAGTGGATTTTATGCTTCATTTGTCAACTCTTAGCCATTAATTTTACATGAATTACAACTTCTGATTCCTTCAAAACTGAGTGTAAAAACTATATCCATATGAAGATAATAAAATGCTCATAATGACTTCCTTTTTTATGTGTGTTCCGTTTTTAAGGCAACCTGAATTATATCATCTTCAGGATATTAATTGCACCTACACAAAAATATGGATGTGTCTGTATTCATATGGGTACCAGAGGCTTGTGTCTATGGTTAGCAAAATCACTGCAGCCATAATAAAGTCAGATTGGGGCCACATAGTCTGATAGATAAAGTAAGAGAAGAATTCTGAATAAATCAGATCCTGCACTTAGTTAATTCATGGTATAGGTAGGAATCAGTCTGGTATCAGACCACCAGCCATATAATCTTTCCAACTTTTGCAGTATCTCTGTCATACTACAGGGCACATGATGGCCACCTGAAGAAACAAATACCGATGCTCTATTTCTTTCTAAAACCCAGACTGATATATTGTCTTAATCCCAGAACAGAGATATTAGAAGAAGTCTTTAAGCAGTGGTGCATTGCTGTTGCAAATAAAACTGATAATCTGACCTGTTCAGAATTGAAAGTAAACTCTTCATTGAAAAAAATGTATGTCAGCTCCATTTACCTGCACCTGCCTTTGACAACAGCACGGTCCTGCAGCCCTCACGTTCAGATCCTGCCCCCCCAGAACTTTCCCAAAGATGGATGCACAAGGGAAGAACTGACTGCACAGACATTGCCTGGTATAAACTACTTCTATTTGAACAATTTGAGGGCTTCTTCCACCCAATTTTCTTTTTTATTCAACCTCAGCTATCCTACATAACTCTTAAAATTATCATATATATCTCTTCAACCAAGAGATTTATTCTCTTGTTAATTCCATTATTCATCTAATCTAAGGCATGAAACAATGGGTAAAAGTGAAAAAAAAAAATCCCATAGAAGCTGTTTTATCTTAAAAGGACAGAGGAAAAGATGAAATCTTTCTAATAATGCCCCTGTGATTCTATTATAGCACATTAAAAACATCACACACAGAGAAAAGTATGAGCAGTGGGAAATATGTAATATATCTCTTGCTTTCTTTCTTCATGTCACCAAAATAAACTACAACTTTCCCATTTTGAAAAGTTCTTCCTTAAATTAATAAAATCTGTCACTTTCCATAATGGTTGATTTGAAGAAAGTCCACAGGTGCAGTATTCTGTTGTTCACAGCTTGGGAAGTCAAGGCTTATAATAAAAAGCCCTCTGTGTTATGGTCCTCCTTCCCCATCAATTCACATCAAGTATTATTAGAATCATCTGCCACCTCAGTAGTGCTTCCTCTGTGCTCAAACTGCAGAGCAACAATGACATTTTACTGCTCTGCAGGTGCTGCTGTGTGTGGTCATAGACACAGAAGTGTGGCCTGCTATTGTTCTCCAGCAGCACTTTGATCTCAAATACAAAAAGCCACAGAGCTGCCTGCCCTATTCATTCTTATGCTGGGCTGATACCAAGTGCAGAGAGAAAGAAGAGGTGACAAGAGCTGGGCAATCCATAATATTTATTTCAACAAATGCTTCAAATCTTTTTAAACATCATAAGAACATGGCTCATTAAACTACAACAGCCTTGAAATTGTGTTATAAAACCACAAAACAAAAATCAATACTTCTGCTGAAAAGGAGGTAATGAAATATATCGAGTTGGTTGAAAACTGGTTTGTATGAATCATAATATTATTATGTGCACATCACTTCTGCTCCCAATACTTAAAGTTAACAAACTAGGGAGTGTTTTCTATCCCATCACTTAAACAGGTGCTACAAGGTGGTATTTATCAGTTATTTTCCAGACTTGATCCTCCTGCCATAAATAATGCTGGGATACAGGAGTCTTAGTAAAAGATCAATCCAATGCATATTTACTACCTGAGCTTCAGCTGTTGTATTATTTCACAGTCTGATCAATACCGTGCTCCACAACAGAAGGGAAAAAGCCACAACATCACCTTGATGAGTCACTGTAGGTTTATTGCTGAGCCAGGAGGAGGTAACATTTCTGATTTTATAAAGGCTAAATTTGGTTAGCAGCATTTGACCGCTATTAAATAGTTTAACTCTCCATTTCAAGTCTTTTGCAGTGACTTGTCCAGATTTTCAGCAGTTACATAAACTCTTCTGGAATCAACACTCCCTCTGCTGAAACAAAATCCTGTGAAGTATTATTTAGAACTCTCTCATTTATTTTAAACTGGGGTTATTGGTCTGAATGTGAATTCAGGGAAATCTGGTACTTAAAAGTATTTTGACACTGACAAACAATAATGGCATCGATATTTTTCTCAAGAAAAATCAACTATAAATACATAGAAACAATGAAGAACAGAAGGAAGAAGAGACTGAATAGTAACTAAATGAGACTAACCAAAGGCTCAGCAGCTACTAATAGCCACTGTACTCTCACCCTCCTCAGAAATAAACCCCCAAATCTGCCAAACTCTGTTTGTAATGTAATCAGAAGAGAGCAAAAGCTTCCCATACTGAAATTAATTCATTCGAAATGACAGTGCTATATCCACACCGGTCTTTCAAGATGAAATAAAGAAGCAAACTATATATCAAAAATCAATTGATGGAGGGTGGAGGGAACTAAAAGCAGAGTGCTTAGATTAACTATTTCCACCACAAGAGAAAATGCATAATATTAACTAGAGTCCAACCTGGGCTCTGGGAAGAGAGGAATAAAACAGAGCATAACCTGAAACTTCTGTACATCTGATTTGCTGAAGAGAAACAAGGTCCTTGATTTGGAAAAACTCATCCAAAACACTTTCATAGTTGCCACTGCTGTAGCCAAAACCTTTTTTGCACATCGCTTCTTATACTGTGAATATTAACAGGGCAGATTGAGCCATTTTACTGCACCTCAGTCATTTCAAAGTCTCCTGTACCAGAAATCTGTCCTAATAAATGCATCTCCAACCCATCATTTTAGACAGTTATGGTGGCACTGGGAAGACTCAAGATGTCCACTCACCATGAGAGAACAAAAGCTTAGTTTTATACTCCAGCAGAAAAATCTCACTTTCTGCAGCCTGCAAGCTTCTAATCTCAGCTGGGGGATGGTTCTGCAGAAGCTGAGGAAATGCCACCCTGTAAATGAACATCTCAACTTCCCTTTGGTGTGCAAAATGAACTGGCTTTTCTAATTCCAGCAGGGAGCCTTTCCAAATTATGCTTTGATTTTACTACTTAACAGGAGGAAGAGAAAAGGTGCTACAGCTGGTAGCTACTGATATTTAATCTTACATTTATTTTTACTTTATTGTTTTCTATAAATAGTCTTGTCTTTCACCAGCTCTACCGCTGTTAGAACCTTTTCCAGTAACTGTCAACATTACATAGAGCCTTAACCCCTAAGAGAGAAAGAAAGAAATGAGGGGGTGGAAGACAAGAGACAACTACTAATCCTGAAGAGAGACATATCACTTCATCACAGGACTCCCTGCTACTTCAGAGCCTTCTACAGTAACCAGCTGTACAATAATTTCATTTGCTTAAGGTCTAATCTCCCCAGAATGTTATTTGGAAATGCAGCAGGCTGGATTTGACCCTCTACAAAGAGCTAAGAGTGTACTGTATACATCCCCCCACAGCCACATCCCATGTCAGCTACGGGCACCTGACAACATCCTGGCTCCAGCAGCACATTGCCCCCACCACTTGTATACATAAAAACTAACCACACAACAGACTAATTTATTTCCTTTGATAGCACTAAAAAAAAATCATTACTTTTTGTGGGGAAACTGTTGTCCAGAGGGGCAGGAGGCAGTAAGATGATCTCAGTGGGTTTGTCTAGGATGTCAGCTGGTAACTGCCCACTGTCATGGGACTTGAGCCATGATTTTACGTTACTTTGTGTCAACACATTTTAACAGCTTGATTATTAGACAGGGTAGAACTCTCTAAAAAACATGACTCTTTGGAATGGTTTAAATTGAGCATTGTATAAATTAGAATAGCAAAATAAACCATTGAACAAGCTTCAAACTTAGGCCAAATTGCAAAAGAGGTGAGGGGCCAGGGAGTTGGAAATTGCTGGCCATATTTTTCTTGCTGTTAATATTTTCAATATCTAATTTTCAACTAAAAAGTAAGCCATTCAAGACGAGCAGTAGAGCATCAGAAAATATTAAAGACTGGCACCAAAACCAGCAGCAGCAGAGGACTCCAATTCACACAGTTTATTTCAGTGCACTCTCCACTACACCACACTGGCCAGGAGCCCTTTCACATCACCCTGCCTCACACACTACCCTCAAACAAACCAGAAGGTCACTAAGGCAACAAGTCTGGCCCTAAACTGTGACACTGTATATTATCCAGCATTTTTCTTTTGATTAAAAATGACCTTTACAATTCTGCTTACTCTTTCTTACCATTTTCTTCATATATGAGAAATATATAAAGAGAACTGATTACCTGAATCTGTTATCTGTGATAAATATCACAGAACTAGAAATCAGCTCTGGGTAGCTGTTTGCAAGACAGCAGTGCAATCACTATTTCCTTGTACTGTTCCCAAGAAAGGGACATCTTGTCTACATGGAAAATTTTAAAAGATCGTGGGTACATCCAGAAGTTCAGCAAAAATACAGTATCTCTTGAGACCTTTTGCAAAATCTAATGTTTTGATCATACAAATACAGTGAAAATGTAAGCATATATAATACAGGATTAACTTCTGAACTTCATCTATTAAGTAGCAAATAACGTACTGAGGTACCAGCAGAGAACTTCCAGATGTTCCAGTAGATGATGAAATGCAAAATAGCTGTGTGTTGGCTATTTTATAACCATTTATGTTCCCAGAGAGTAGCCATGTATGATATACACACATTGTAAAAGACCAGTGAGAACAGTTTCCTATCTAAATACCCAAAATAAGCAAAAATTAAACATAAGGAACTGCTGTTAGAGTCATTTTACAAAACACATCAGGAGATTGGAGCAACTGGCTGAGGTCACACATGCTCAGAACCAGAGATGAAACTTCCACTTCCTAAATTATCCCTTGCATTTTAACCACAAGCAAACTATCCAGATAAGCCTCTGAGGTTCCAAATCACTCATAATTAAAATGTTAATTCTAATTAAAATTAAAATTCCATTCAGCAGCGCTAACAAAAAAGGAATGTCAGTACATCAAGCTAGTGCATCCTGAGAGAATGAAAACAATGAAACTATAGGTTCAAACAGCACTGATGCAGGAATTAAATTCAAGTATTGTTGTTAACTTTTCATTTTCACTAATGGCTTTTAAGAAAGCCAGACATTTTTCCTCAGTCCATTTTACCTTTTCTCTCCATTTGACAAATATTGATTTTCATTTCCTCCAAGTTTAAGTGCATTGAATGCCACTGTGACTAGTTTGTTTGCTTTTTTGTTTGTGTCCCAGCTTTATTGAGGATGCCAGCATGAATGCCTACAGCTTTCAAAAGAAGGAATTGGTTTAATAACTTCTTAAGATCCAGGAGAGAACACAGGGGCCCAGTCTACTTTTTGTATAGGTCATGCAAGAAAAGTGACTCTGGGTGCCCATCTGATGTCAGTAAGGAGACTGCTGAAGTAAGAGCCTTGGTGTTTTAAGCTGTTACTGCTGTGCTCTGTCACAACAGGACAAATTATGGAGTGTTTTCCCCCCACTTCAGTGCAAATTTAGACATACTTCAGTGGCATTTAAGCTAAGCCTATTTTGTAGGCAGTTGTCCCTTTAGGAGTCTTGGTTTGGAAGGTAACACCTCGTGAAATTATAGCTCAAATGAGCTGTAGCTTTATGAATTCTTTTCTGCCTGACTCACAGATACATAAGCTCAACCTCCTTTTGTAAAATGATCTCCTTAAGCTCTGCAAACCTGCCCAGTACATTTTGGACCCTTTCCTATCTTAAATAAGGAACCAAATAAGAACTCACTCAGTCTTTGCAGTGATATGAATGGAGAGTGCTTATGAGACCTATTCTGCCCATTCAAATATGGAAGGGGGATAAATCTCAGTGGACAGGCATAAACATCTGGTCTGAAAGGGAAAGAAATAACACCTTAAACAGCACTACAGAAATTGTCTGTGCAGCACTCAGGCATTCTTCAAAGCTAGAAGCCAAAATAAGTTCAGCTGACTTAAGCAGGGGGTTAAGTTGATTTATGTGTATCAGCACCAGAGGTCTGTGCTGGTGTTAAGGGTTCCCCACAGCTGAGCTAGCTGGCGATTTAACCATCACAGACAGCCCTGTTCTCAGCACCAGTTCTGACACAGGTTGCTGAGAGGACTCAGTATTCAGCCTAGACAAGTAAATAGACACATAAACCTCTGAAGTCTGTTCTGTCTCTCTCAACATAATTTGCTATTCTATGGATCCTCTAATCAGCAGAAAGGTAGGGGTTCACATGGATGCACGTTTAGTACTGAACACGATTATCCACTTAGTTATTGTACATATGAAACAAACGTTAGTGTCATTATGTATTAACTGACATTTTAAAATCCTGATGAAAGTAAAGCAATTTAGAATTACTCACTGCTAAAACAGGCAGTGCTTTGAAAAAATTCTTAACATCATTCATCCAATTGGTCTTACTGCCTCCACTTTGGAATTATTTTTAATAAAAAGGATGAAGAAAAAGAAAGTAGTGATGACTGGGGTTAAATCCATTATAGTGTGCCAGACCACTCCATTTTTTTTGCTTTCCATATTCAATTCTAAATAGTTCTCATGTTGCACCACCTGATGCCAGGTGCTTCAGGGCTTCTGCTACACCCACCTGACATTGTGATGCTGCATTTTTAAGACCTTTAAATAATGAAAATAGACCTTTGCACTTCAGCATTGTGCTGGTCAAGAGAGCTGTCTGTACAGATGATGTGAATGCCTGCTAACGTGGAGAGACTTCTTACTTTTGAGATGAAATGACACCAGAAGTTTCAGGGCTGATCTTTCCAGAGAGAGCCTTCCTTATTAGCACAGGTGACCAAGTATAACATGGGCATAGACACGTTTTTGGTGCCCATCTAACCTGTCCTTAAAGTTCTTTCCAAAAGTGATAGTAACTTCTGAAAATTAAGAGCTAGCAGTTGGGGTTCACTAATTAACTGCTATAAAAAGAATGATGGCATCACTTTCTTACTTTGCAGCTCTCCAGTGGGTGTTCTCGCAAGTGCACTGTGTGTTCTGAGTCTTACAAGATGTTGGCCTCACTTGCCACACAGAGCATTGCAGAGAATGACTTCAACCCTCATGGGCATGTTCCTCACCAGCTCCTGCAGTGCTATGCAGACTTGAGCACTAAAGAAAATTCCTCTTTCCTAATCTCCTGTTTTCACGCTACTGCTACCCGTGTCATTGAGAAACTTTGCCTCTTAAGAAATTTAGCTTGTAGATAAAAAAAAAAAAAAGTCTAAATTAAGACAAAAAATGTAAACCAAACTTGTGGTAGGAAAAAACAATAATATAATTGGAGCCAGAAACATCATTTTAATCACTATCATTCCTACACCTCATTACCTGTAAAATATTTCAGCCACCGTATGTGGTTCAGGGCATCCTGGTATCCCATGTCCCTGGAACAAGATCTTCCCAGGAAGGAATCACCATGCACTCACCATCTTCCAGGCATCAGGGTAACCTTTCCAATATTAAGTGTAACCTGGATGTAAAACCCAGAAATATCAAATCAGAAAATCATAAACACAGCTGTCAGTAACTGTTCTCAGCTGAAGTTCCATACTTTCCAACTATTTATGGTCTTTCCTACTAAGATTAGTATTTTCAGGCCTCTACTCCTCAATGTTTTGTCTAGAGATATGTATTTATATAACAGACTGTGTTGTAGGTGAAATCTTTAAGTCATTATATTTTGACTCGGCAGTTAGCAGACATAGTGCTTCCAGCTTGTATAAATAACTGTACCTACTTATTTGAAAAACATTATTTTAACTTCTGTCAAGTTCACAAGAGAAGGAAACCAAATTTAAAAATGTTGTTTTGATTGGGAAAACAAACAAACAAACACACACCAACCAAACAGGAACAAACCTGGAGAACTACTGATCACTGACCGGGAAACAAACCTGCAGAGCTATGGGACACTGGCAAGGAGACAGCAAAAAAGAACTGTCATGCTACAAAGTCACACTTTCTCCTGCCAATTAAAGCTGGCCTCCTGCAAAGACACAACCAGGTAGCTTGTGACTTCAGAACTCTCAAAAGCAGGAAGCATGCCCCAAAGAAAAGGTCAAAACAAGCAGCAACCCTTGCATTTTTCTGGTCAGCAAACACTCTTCACAAAGCAGGAACAAACAGAGGTATTTGTTGCCCGCTGCAACTGGGAGGGATTGCAACCTGTGCCTAAGTCCCAAACCACAGCCCAGGCTATGAAGAAACACCGAAATTCAACAGGCTTTTCCCGGAGAAAAGGGTTTAGGATTTGGTCGTCATCCCCACACGAAATAAGCCGGGAAATTTGTTGCTTCCTCTCTCTTCTCACGCCTGCCTGGCCAATACGGAAACTTCTTTCCTGCCCATCCCATGTGCTGCCCCGATTCTCTCTCTCCACTCCGCCGGTATCGTGGGTCCTTTTGACGAGCCCTTCACTCCGTCAGCCCCGCTACATCTCCCCGGTGTGCCCCGTGAAGGTGAAGCGAGCACCCGCCGGGCTGCTCCGCGGCCGGGCACCGCGTCCTCGCTTCCTCGGCCCGCTCCGGCATTCGGGGAAACCCCAAATTCCCCGGGCCGGCTGCTGGCAGCGGTGCCCGGCGGGAGGGGCAGCTCCGCGGTGTCCCGGCCAGCACGGTCCTGCGGCTCCGCTGCGGGCTCTTCCCAAGCAGGGAAGTTTCGCACGCCACTAGTCCCATTTTAAAATAAATCACGTCTGTTTCTGGGTGAAGAAAATTACTCGGGATGATTAAATGATTGCGCTGAACGATCGCTAGCGCTTAAGAGAAAGAAGAGAATACCAACCCACCCCACTGTGCTTTATTTTAATGGATGATAAAATTGTGATGGGCGAGATGAGTGGGGGGGGGGGGAAAGGGTGAGGGGGGAAAGAAAACTTTGTTGCTAATGAGAAAAATGAGGCCGCGATAACAAAACCGTAAAGAAAAAAACCCTCTATTCTTCAATAAGGATTAATTCAGTGCCTGTGAATAGGAAACGCTGCGCTGGGTAATTGCAGCGAGGTAGCGCGGCTCCCAGCTGCGAGGCGACGCGGGCACCTTTGTGCGCTTGCCAGGACAGCTCCGGGGAGAGGTAACTTCCCCCAGTCCCCACGGTCTGGTGTCGAGTAACGGGAAATTTAACATTCCGCGTTTCCAGAGCAAATTATTCCCGCTCCCCCCCCGCCCTCCCACTTCCCCTCGCAGGAGACCAGCCGGGCGCTCCGCCTGACGGGGCGGGGAGCGCCGAGCCGCCTCTGGCCCCGCACCCTACGGGCACAGGGACGATGTCCCCGGCCTCTGCTGCGGGCCGGCCCCAGCCCGGGCTGGCAGGAGAAGGGGCACGGAAGGCTCCTGCGCAGCGCGGGGAGAACGGCCCGGCACCCTCCGCGCAGCGGGCGGCACAGCCCGGGCACACATCCCACAGCCCGGCGCAGAGGGATGGATGCACGGGGCGCGGGCCGCTCCTCCCGCCAGCACCCACCTCCGCCGACGGCAGCGAGGGAAGCGCAGAGCGAAGCAGCAGCACGGCGGGGCAGCGCCCCGGCTCACCGGGGACACCCCCGGCCTGCCGGGCTCATGGGCCGGAAGGGTGTCCCGGGGAGCCTCGCCCGCCGCAGCCGCCGGCACCGCAGGGAAACCCTTCGGAAAGGATGGGGGAGAAAAGGGTCTGTCGCCCCGGCGGGGGGCGGCTGGGCTGGGGCAGCGCATCCCCTCGGGCAGCGGCCCCTCCTTGGTGACGGCGGCTCCTCAGCCGAGCCCAGGGCTCCGCTCAGGGAGCGGGCCGGGGGAAAGGCCCCGAGGTACGAGAAAGGAAATCGCTCTTTTTTTTGTTCTGGTTTTTTTTTTTTTTTTGTCCCCTGAATAATGCCAAGCGCGTACGTTACCCAGCGGCAGGAGCGTCCGGGTGCCCGGGAAGGTTCGCGAGTGCGGGGCCCGCCTGCCCCGGGCGCGGCTTCCCTCGGAACCTAAAGACTCCACTTCCCCGTGGGAAGAGGCTCCGAAGGCTGAAGTTAAAGGCACTAATGAAACTCAAGCCGCGGAGAGGAAACCCTCCCGTCGCGCTGGGGGCTGCTAACCCTTCCCTGGCAACTTTTCTGTTGCACAAATCTCAACTCAGTTTAAAAGGAGAATTAGTTAGTATTTCATTGATAAAATCATCAAAATCCTTTTAATTTACCTTTTTCTGAGACCGAAAGGTGACTTAAAATTCTTAAATATTCACATTGACAAGCCAGCGGGCTCTAGCGTACAACTTACACGTTAACAAAAACGCATATCATGTACCAGGTGAATCATCACATTCGAACAGGAAAAGTCCTAAAGACATGAAGTCCAAGAGGTATCCAGACTACAGCGTTAATACGCAGGATTCATAATTATAGGAAGGGGAAAAGTCCTCAAGAAAAGTATTTCTCACCCCAGCTCTTCAGTTGTAAATCCTCTCCAACACCAAATTTGTGACTCAAGCTACAGAAAGAGCTAAGTGATTGTTTCTTGTTTAAAAAGGTGGGCAACTCCCCCCACAGTGATCCTGAAAAAAAATCCTGTAACACAAAACACCTGAATCTTGGAATTGGGGGGGAGGGGGGGGGAAATAGGAAAAAAAAAAATCACATGGACACAAAATTGGCTATGCCTGTTGGTGTTTTTGAAGGCATAATTTGAAGGCAGCCAATCTGATTTATTTTTCATAAAAAGTAATGTAAAGAGATGAAACTCTACTGGGTGAAAATATTGGGCTGAATTATGTTTGACAAACTCCCATTGAGGTTAGTGAGAATTGCAGGTGTTTAAGGGAAGCCAAATCATGTGCAAGGCCAAAGCAATTAGGTTTTGTTTGGTTTGGTTTTTTTTACAATCAAGTTATAAACCCCACATAGTATATGGAGGCTAGCAAGTGGACATCTTAACACAGGTATAGCAGCATAAGCATGCCACAAACATACAATCTCATAAAATAAAATTAATATCAAATATAAAGCATTTGAACCGAATCAAGCCTTAAACATAATAAATTATTTCCTTCAAAGGAAACTTACCTAGGCTCAATAAGGTCTTTGCTAGCAGCATTTTTTTTAATAAACAAATTAAAAATGCCAAAATATCTACAATTTTATGAGAAGGAGGAGTTGAATAGTTAAGGAGATATTTCCCACTATTAGGGGGTATGAAAAATATACTAGCAATTAATATGCAATACATATATGTATACCCATACTTACAGATATAAACACGCACATACAACCTGGACAGTTCATGTTAACCAAGGGATAGGCTAAATAATACAAAGTGATTACTAAATACAGGTACACCTTAAAAACACAGAGACAGCGAATTTTTTATCTGTTGCAAAAATGTATTTGATTACTCGAGTAAAATTACAGTATCTCTGCTGTTAGTAAGTATTAAATGTTAAAGAAACTGGACCTCTTTTCCTTTCAACTTTCCGAGAAAGTGCATGTAACAGTCCAAGGTTCCCCCTGTCCCCCCAATGCCTAATACAAAATAAACAAACACTATACTTGTTCCCTTGGTCAAGGAGTAGGGCTTGGTCTTGTAAGGAACGTATGTACATTTTAATGAAAGTGATGTCTTATTGTATATACAGGAGCATCTACAGTTGTCCACGGAAGTTGTTCAAGATGCCATACTTAGCAGCATTGTGAAAGTCCAGCACATTTTCTATAATGAATATACCTACAAGGCAAAATGTTACGTCTCAGTTTCAACTACCAAAACAACACTTCAGTATCTTCTCTAATAATCCGCGTGCTTATTACTGTACAGAAGTGTATTAACATTTAAGACGACTCAAGTAAAAAGCACAATACAAATAACAGTTCAAAACAGAAAATGTTAAACCTACAAAAATTAAAGCAGTTTTAATTTTATAATAAAAATCAAAAACTGAGCTGTGTAAAGGACCCACACTGTTCAGTCTATATTCTCTCAGTCCTTTTCTTAATTCTGTTTGGAAAAATTAAACAATGTGTTTGCTGATAAAGTTTCCAGCAGGATCAAAGTGTACATTTATATACAGATTTTTATTAGAGATCTAATGCATCACTGAGGCATCGCATCAATACCAGAGTTCATGTTAAACTGGATATAGAAAATAAGTTAATGCCAGAATAAGATCACCTAGCAGAACAGACTTGCAACTGCCATAAATGTTACAGCAAGTTTACAGCACTCTAGTCGATTAGTATTTAGTTCAAAATATGGGAGACCAAAGTTAATGCTTGCATTTGTTTGCAAAGCAAGGTTATATCACTAATAAATAAGCTCTCTTAGAACTCTAGAAGTAGAACATGGTACAAAACAAAGTCTTTGTAATGTTGTAGCCTGCAGCTTGAAAAAACAACCCTAGGTTGCACTATTTGCAGGAATGTTATTGATGGAGTTTTCTTCTAATTTGTTACAATTTCTTTGTTGTCTTCCACGAAACGCGTAAAACGGAAGTTAGTCCCGTTTTCATTGCTTGCCATTTTCTCCAGACCAGCTAGAGGTGCGTTGGGTTCTGAATTCTGGAGCTTCTCCAGGCTTCCTGTCAAGCCACTGATGGGAGAGCTGCCACCGTTGCCCAGGCCCCCCGGTGCTGGAGGGATGCCCCCATTCTGGATGACGGAGATCTCGTTGGTCTTCATGGCTAAGCCGTTGGAGAGTGCAGCTGCATACTGGTTCCAGAAGCTGGACGGGTCTCCATTCCCTGACCGCGCAGCCAAATCCTTCTGAAACATTTCTGGGAACTTTACAGGATTGCCTCCTAGAAATGTCATGGGGCCATCTACAGAAAGTCGTCTGCCTCGTCTTGCAGGAGTACTGTTCCACATGTGAGTGCCCATGTGAACCTGGAAAGAAAGAAAGGAAGAAAAAACAAACGAAAAATAGATGTTGACAGGGATTTCAAACTTATTTTGATCACAGAGAAGGCAGGAATCCATGAACGTGTCCAGTCTTGTTACATAATGAATGGCATTAAAGATAGAGGATACAGGGCTCCATTTCCCATCTCGAATAATAAACTACTTCTAGGTTAGCCCACCACCATTACCCAGAATAACCTGTTCTCCTGCTGAACAATGCATTGCTTCTTACACTTTTTTTTATCACATGTATTTAGTTTATAATGACTTTGCATTATTCTGTCAATGGCAGATAGCTGCTTTCAGGGATAGAATTGCTATGTCCACTTTCATTGCAATAGTAAGTATTGTATTTGACACCCTTTACCCTATAAATGTCCTTTTCAGACAGGCAGAAAGTATCCTTTACTGATTGCTCATCGGAGAGCCTCGTGTATATACAGAATGGCCTGAAAGTAATTATTCATCTCACATTACTGGCAGCAACCTCTAGAGAAATACTCTGTCAACAGAAAAATGTACACACTAAAGTGCTCAACTGGTGTTCTAAAACTTAAGTATATTTGCTTTTTCAAACACATATCAGTAGGAAATGTTAGTTATATAATCAATTAAAGTAATGCCCATTATTTCCAGAATTATGTTAATAGTTTTTTTAAACACTCATCTTACATGATAGTTATGAAAAACAGCACATTAAAGAGCCTTTCACTTCTTGAAGAGGTGTGTGAGTTACAAAACGCATTTCTCTGCTAATTAATACTCCTTACCATCATTAGGCTGTTCCGTTTCACACTCTACATAGACAGTCTTTGCTGGCAGATGAATTCTAATTAAGTCAAAACAGCACATGCCTCAGACCTGCTGCCAGCACGAGCACTCAACAAGAGGCCATCTAGATCTACCAGAGCTGACTAAACACACAGTCACACCACAAACACCCAAAGGTACCACTGCTTGCAACATTAATACGTGTCAAAAATCAAAAACCCCCAGCAAGGAGAAAATGAAACCTAAGAACAGCAAGAGGAAAAAGTACCTTCAGATTGCCTTTTGTTGTGAATGCTCTTCCACATATAGTGCAGGCAAAAGGTTTCTCACCAGTGTGTGTCCTTTCATGGATCTGCAGAGCACTGGAAGAAGAAAATGTTTTCCCACACGTGTTGCAGTAGTGCTGTTTTGGAGTTCTTCTGGGGAGAGCAGGGAGCAGCACAGGAGACGTGGCAGAGGACAGTGGCCCCGAAGCTACTAGACCGGAGGGTGCTTCCTTGCTGTCCTGAGGAGAGCCGTGCACAAACCCGTTAACCTCAGTCTTTATGAGCGATGACAGTGTATTAGCAGGCATAACCGAAGAGTTCTGATTGGGGCCGATACTGGAGTTGGGCTCAAAAAGCTGTGATGGTAGATCTCGCATTTGATGTGTCAACATATGCTGCTTCAAATTACCCTTTGTGGAAAAGCCACGATTGCAAACTGTGCAAATAAATGGTCTCTCTTTGGTATGACTTCTGTAATGAATGTCCAAGGCACTCTGACAAGCAAATGTTTTGCCACAAATGTCACATGCGGTGTTTTTAAATTTACCTCTATCTCTGAAAGGAAAGAGCATACTCAGGGACTCTTCTTTAATCATTTTATCAGTGTTACTAGATGTCAAGTCCAAAGCACCACTGTTAGCAGGGGTTGGAGACAAACCATTGGCAAACTCACTTGGTAAAGCTCTTAATGGTTTCTCTTCAATACTTGGTGACTTGTGGTAATCATTAGTGCTGTTGGATGGGGACAAGGCCTGCATGGAAGAGGTAGACTCTGAGACAGCAGGGCTTCCAGCACTTTGGCTTTCCATATCACCACCGACAGATGACGAATCGTTAGTCAAAACATCCCCTTCCACTGACCCATTTTCAACTGACTTTAGGCTTGCCTGAAGTTGTTCAGCAAGGCCAGCATTGATCATCTTCATCTGATTTTCCAAAGCAGCAATACTTGACATTTCCAGGGGCAGAGGGGAAGAAGACAAGCTGTCTTGGGATGCATCCACAGATTTAGGTGTATCTGGCACGCTGCTGTCAGGACAGTCTTCCATATTCTCGTCTGAGAAGTTGTCTATATCATCAAAATTCTTATCATCAAAAGATCCCGTATCTGATTCCATTGACTCAGGATAGTTTTCTGTCACCGGGGTGTTGGGGATCTGCCCTCCCATGTGCATTCGGATATGCTGCTGTAGCACAACGGCATTGGTGAATTTTTTCTGGCAGATCGGGCAAGAGTGTTGCACTCTCAGCGGGGGCATGGCACGGTGGACACTGTAGTGAGTCTTTAAGTTGCCCTTAGTAGTGAAAGCACGACCACAGATTTTACATTTGAATGGCCTTTCTCCAGTATGGGTGCGATAATGCATTTTCAGTGCACTCTGGCAGCTGAGAACTCGGTGGCAAATGATGCACTCGTTAGGATCAGTTGCCTTTTTGTCAATGTTTTCTACAAGTTGCTGCAATTTTGATGTTTCAGATGCTGGCGTTGAATCCAATAGTCCTCCAAATGGAAACTTTGCCTTAAATTGCTCTGACATAAGAGGCATCAGCGGATTTGTAAAAGTGGCGACACTGCTGGAGCCCGAGTCTGCTGCCGGGGAGCTCACAGAGCTGCTCATGTTAGTGATGGTGCTTGTGTTTTGAGGGTTTTCTTCTGTTTTGCCATTCGAGGTAGGCAACACACCAGCCTCTACCTCATCAGAAAGTCCATTCGAAATTTTTGATGTGGGATCAGCTGTTCCCGAGTCACTCTTGACAGAGCAGGGAGGGCTAGCAGAAGGATGGCTAATGGGAATCGGCTGAGGCTCCTCAGTTTTGATGAATGGGGCCAAGCTTGGAATCGTTGGTGGGAGTGGCAGGCCAACAGAAGTTGTCAAAGTGGAGAGGACTGGCTTGCTGTCCAGCCAGCTCGTGACAGGTTTCTCTGGTGGTATAGACATCCCATAAGGAATACCCGTGCTTGTAGGAATATTGTCCAAATGCTCTGGCACTGGGTACGGATTCATTTGAATATGAGGGTATTTTTCTTTGTGACGCTGAAAGTGGACTTTTAAGTTTCCCTTTGTGGAGAACCTGTTTCCACATATGTTGCATTTAAATGGCCTCTCGCCAGTGTGAGAACGCAAATGAATCTGCAAGGCACTGTCACTCCCAAACACTTTAGCACAGAACCTGCATTTATGCTTAAAGAATGCCTCATCTGAATTACTTTTTGCTTCAAATGCAGTTACATTTGGTGGCTTGCTTTTTCTTTGCTGTGCCAAGGCAGTCAAGGAGTTTAAATCCTCTGCAGGTGTTCCAATATTCGACAAGGGACTGGAGAAAACAGAGTTACTAGGGGTGGGCTGAGGTAGAAGTGGATTAGATGCAGAACTTAATAAACTGCTTATTGCAAAAGCTGGTGAAGATGATGCTGATACTGGTGGGTTGTTGAGCTGTGAGCCACCAATAGTTGAAGCCACTTTTTCTGAGGACGGTGTTGTAACTGCTGCTGCCAATATGTTAATATTTGGAGAAGAGCCACTATTGGATGGAATTAGAGTGTTGCCAGGGTTGCTCTGAGGTAGCTGTATAGGGGGTAGCTGTTTCACACCACTGATGCTGGCAGATTGACTAGCAAGGCTTTGTGCTAATCCAGCTGCTGCAGCCAGCTGCTGGGATAAATGGGAACTTAATGTGGACAAGGGGTTGGCAGATGTTCGTAAAGTACCTTGAGAAGGGCTAGAAGATGTTGGCATGTCTGTATTTTGGGTAGCCAATAATAATATTTGGTGACGAATTTGTTCAATCAGTTGCAACTGATGGATCTGCTGCTGCTGCAATGCCAACAGTTGCTCCATCAGGGCAGGGACAGCGAGTTTAGTGCTTGATGCCCCGTTACATCTCGCCTCCTGTGAGAACTGTGCTACTGCCACTTTTGTACTCTGCAGGTTTTCAATTATTACATTACTGTTTATCACTGAAAAGTTGCCTAGTGTTGTCAGATCCCCTATGTGAGGTAGAGAGGTTGTTACAGCTGAGGTACCCATTGTGGAGCTGTTACTGCTTGTAATACTATTGTTGACACTCTTGGAACTGCTACTGCTATTGTTAATGCTGGAAGCCTCCACATCCATGGATTCTTCCCTGTCAAGTTTGTTATGCTCTGAAAGGTCACTGCAGTCTACTTGATCTGTGTT